>NC_042530.1:7077889-7409317 GCF_900963305.1 Echeneis naucrates | reverse complement strand
TCGGTCTGCTCCCTGCGCTGCACAGCTGTGAGTGTCGATGGTGACAGGTCAGCTAATTAGAGCGGTGCTGTGTCTGTCAGAGGCTGCGGCAGGAAGCTGCTGGCCACATGACTCTCTACGTGCTCATCTGTGCCTTCTGGAGCCACTGAGGCACCCATGCATAAAAGTATAAATACGCACACGCGTGCACACACTGTTGCATGCAGAAATCTTCAGATGTATGTATAAACTTGGAATTAACTAAAAAAGAAACAAAAAAAAAGTCACTTCTTGCGGTTGTGCTACAATATATTTCACCTTTAACCAACTTTTTTAATTAGCTGGAAAACTTAAAAGTTCAACTCTGACCACTAAATATCTTATTTACCAGACTATCCAAAGGACAGGAAAAGGTATATACATACATTTATTGTACATAGCTGACAGCAGAGGTGGCGTATAGATTAAACAACATAAACATGTTTTTAAAGTCATGTAATATGAAACCTTCATAGCTTCTGTATAATTTACAAAGCAGATACCTTATTATTATGTGGCTGACCTTGGAGAGGGCAGTAGGTTAAATTTATCCTGCTCAACCATTAGCCAGCCTGACCTTCAAAGATACATCACCATGGCAACTGCCCCATCAAGGCACCACGACTGCAGCCATCTTTCACCTTGTTGCCACCTTGTGACGCACAGTTTGACTCCTTTGCTACAAGCAATGACCATAGTGTGGAAACAGGCGCACACGTAAACACAAATAAACAAATGTACGCAGTAATGCTGGCCTCCGCTCCAGAAGTATACTCTACCAAAATGTGCACACACAGGACATTGCCCTTTACTGTGTGCAACAAAACATTGTGTAAAACTATACCAAGATGCAGGTTTGTCTCTAAAACAGCAATTACACTATTGTGAGATTAACATTTAAACAATTCAGGTAAATTTAGATTCCAGCATATGGCAACACCATATAACACTTCACAAGCCACATTTGCTGTGAACTATTGCTTTAATATTGTCAAATATACCATTAAACATGGACCATTTGACAGTGGTGTATCTGTATTGCTGCAGTATCCAGCGCGTTCTGAGTTGCTGCCAAGGGAGGTCTTAGAGGTGAGCTTCTTTTCTCTCGGATAAATTGCTTATTTTTCCTCCTCCTTCCGCCATGAACTGGACCTTTTGCCCCGATTGGCCCTTTGGTGGCTTTGGAATCATCTACTTTTATTGCAGTTAATACTCCGAGGTACAAAACGGCTTCCAGTTTCTAGCCCTGGAACCCAACATAAGTGCCAATCAATTTTTAATCACGGCTGAATCAATAGTAGCAACTTATTTTTGAATAATACCACGTTGATGGGAAAAAATGGAGAGCGAATGTATGATGTGAATCACAGCCAGATAAATGAATCTGAACAGTAGTTATCGGAATATAACAGGACCCTAATCTCATATCGGCTGCCACAGTTCCTGGGGATGGCAAAGGTCATAGCATTGGAAAAAAAATAAAATAAAAATAAAAACCAAAACACATTTAATGGCCACTTAATGGGAAATATTAAAATATTGATTTATGCATTCGTTTTATATATGCTGCAGCAATGAAGTGAGATTAAAAGGCCTATTTGAAAGTTTCTTCACTTGTGCTTAATGGATTGGGAGACTTTTTACAACCTACACACCATCCCTATTGTAATAGTAGCCATGTTGCCTATTTTATTCTGTAGTTCATAAAGTCATGCTTGATTGCTTCATAGAGCAAAGCCTCTCTGCGTTGGGATCTTTGTAATTGTATAAAGGCATGTCGGACCGCACATGATGCTGTTGGGTAAACTCTCACCTCAACATTACCTGTGCTTAAAAGGTGCTTTTCTGCTTTGAAACTGAATCCTTGGCAGTATTAATCATTCAGTTGTTCTTCAGGCTCCCCAAAATGACAACACAAAATCGTAATCCTCCTGGAAAAAAAGGAGTTGATATACTACTGCGCAACCTGAAAAGATGTGATCAACAATTTATCTTGCATGCAAATTGCAAATATGTAAATGACGATCCTGCATCGAAGTGGCTGAATGTGGTTTAAAAAAAAAAAAAAAAAAACAACCCATAGCAATAAATGAGTGGCATATGGCTGCAATCGTCTCTTTGTTGGCAATTCCTATACACAAGGCAATATATATATGTGGAACTGCAGAGGCAGCAGAATCGTAACTGGAGCCTTATGTTGCCGTCCAGTAATGACAAAATGAAGTTTTGAGTTTGGAAGTTTACTCTGCTGTGTATTATTATTATTATTATTATTATTATTATTATTATTTTATTTTTATACGAAAAAAAATGAAGAAACAATATTTCGAAATTATTTCTCTGTAAATAATCATAATCTGTGTTTAGCATGCTGCACCACATTCTTCAGGCTCTAAATTCAGATTAATGGAATTCTTAGGTTGTTTGTCTACTAAAGTGTACTAAGCTCCATTATTACTGTATCTCCATGATAACCTGCGAAGCTGCAGCCCACTGAGTGCTAAAATGTAAAAGCTGTCCGACGAGTCTCAACAATATGCAAAGCTCCCCTGTTAATAATTCATGTCTGAGTTTACAAATGGCACTGTTGCAATGAGACAAATCAGTCGAGTCGTTGAAATGCTGTTTGGCGGAGATGAAAGTTTAATTCCTGTCCTAGATTACTCCTCCTCATATCTAAGCAGGCCCATTATTTTGCCTCCACCAATGTTTCCCACCCGCTGGAATGGAAAACGAAGGGGATGTAGGCTACACTGGTGGGATGTGAGCAGTTATGTACTTGCAGAGGATCCACCCTGATAGGTGACAGCTGTGGCGGCTATTTGCATCGCTGTTTGAAGGAGCGTCCTGTTAAGCCACACGCTGCTGGGGGGGAAAGCAGGGCCAGTACTGTAAATGTAGCATGTTAATGTGTGTGTGACATATGTGAAGCAAAGAGGATTTCGGAGAGGAGAACAGGACGAGGACAGGACGAGGGACGACCTGAAAAATGACTTGCATGTTTATAAATTGGTAAAACCTAATTACTTGTCAAACTTTTTATTGCAGCGCAGAATATATGCAGTTTGGCAGGTTTACCCCAGCTCATTCCCGTCAATGTCAGAGACCGCAGAGACTGATTTAGATACACACTGTTTCTGGGGGGGAAAAAAAAGGCAGCTAAAGTGGTCTAAAAGTTGTCAAATCTAACGATACAGTCAGAAACTCTGCAAAACTGCTAACATTCATTTCGAAAATTGGCTGAGAAGTGAGTTGACTTTTTCTGTCACGTAACCTTTATATCCATAATTTCATGTACTTACTTAATGATGTGGAATTTGTCTTTAGAAGTAGAGCAGCTAAAAGCTACTTCCTTTGTAATAGCGACCGCCAACTTTACAATTGAGCCACATACTTTTGTTCTTGTTTCTGTTTTTTAATTTTACCATTGTTAAGAAAAAGAAAAAGAAATAACACTCCCGCCTTGAAGAAGCAGAACAAAGTCTTTTGCCTTTTAGGCAGACAAAGCATGGTATCTAAAGATGTCCTTTTGGACGGTTTTAAGTTGTGATGAGTATTTCTTAGTATTTCCTGAACTTTTTTTTTTTTACACTTAACAAATCACAAAAAAATCCTAAAAAAAAATCAACAGGTTCAGCCGAGCCTTTTCTGAAAATAACCGTCAAATGCAGTTATACTTATCTACTCCTCAGTATCTCACAGAGTTTATTTCTTTTTTTAGAGCACTTCTAGAGCTGTGTTTGGCGTTAAACACATCAGCCAAACCTTGCAAAGATTCCTGTGTGCCTCTGCATTGGCTCCTGCAGATCAGTATGCTGCCATAGCAAGTGAGGAAGTGTTGTCAAAGACTGCGAAAAGCTCTTTGATAAACGCTGAGGGCCACCACCCTGACTCTCTCTCTCGCGGATCGTCTCTCAACTTGCAGACTTAGAAGACTGAATCACACGTGATCAAAGGTTTATATGAAATGTTTCTTAGCCCCAAGGTGTGAGGTCAAAACATTTTTACTGATACCAGCGTCACAGATTACAGAGTACTCTGCGATAAAGTTTTAAACTGACCCTTTTTCTTCATGCAGCTCTCTGTATATTGCAAGTACGTCTTAAAGTGATACTTAAAGCTGAGGCACTACTTCACACGTACAAGTGCTGCTGAATACGCACAGATAGGGGTGGCTGCAAAGGCACATACACACTCACAGCTTCACACTGTAACAAGCATGGGCTGATCTAATTTGGAGGTTTCAGTGTCATTTGACGCCAAAAACAACAAGTTGTTCATCATGTATATCGCAAGTGATTCACTGTTAGCACTTGCGTGTATTGTTAGTAACATGTCAGGCTCCATATTGTACCTCCTGTCTGTGCCGAATTAAGTCCCCACAGGACTAACAATTCAACAAAATAAGCAATCGAAGGAATGAAAAGTTTGAGTTTGAAAAGGCTGCACCAATTCGTAATAATCTGATTGTTTCCATTGCAGTATGTTTACAAATAGGCTACGTCAGTTACATTGCATGTAGGTGTACGCATCTGGTGTATATTCAGTTCATTTTAACACATTAGAAGACAGTTAGAAAACAAAACGTTCACACTACAGCTGCTGAATATGCAAAACCGCTTATTGTGAAAAGGCAAGTGTTGACATTAGTCACTGTGTGACTTTGCTTAAGAAAATAAGACAGAAAATAAGGCACAATTAACTCATTACACACATTGTTTGGTTTTGTTTTTAAAACCATAAAAGTTTGGTATCATCTTCTTTTCAGAATTAAACCCACTGTTTGCCCCCCCCCCCATTTTTTTTTAATATCGTCTTTTTGGTCTGATTGTAACAATGAGCGCTACACAAATCCAGATGAGACAAAGGGGAATTTTCAGACTTTTCAGACTATTGCAGCTGTAGTCTGCCTCCCAGACAATTCTTTGGTATTAATATCCCAACCCAAGCTTCTGTAATTGATCAGTGTACTGTATTTCTTTTAGTTTTTTAATTTTTTGTGTTGGCCAGGAGTGAGGATTGTTGCTACCACTTTCTTCTTCCAGGTTTTCAGATGACAGACTCATTCGGGATGTGTTAGCCTAGCGTGTTATCTGGACTCTGGGTGCTGTATTAACGTTACCCTTTCACAGAACAGGAGAAATACTATGTTCTTGTAACTCAAAGTTAATCTCATTTATTAATTGCTAATTGTCCAAGTCCATGTTCTTCTCAAACTTTTTCTAATTAAAACCCCTAAATATCACAAATCAGACCACAGTTTGGTCCCATCTGATGTAATTTAGGCTTACATTTGTTTTTTCATTGCAAGCAGTGATTGAAATCCATGGCCAAAGTAGTGGAACATTCTGTCAGTGTTAATTATGAATGCACATCTGGTTCTCCTTCAGTGGGACCCACCCAGTAAACCCCTTATGCACCCTTGAGGGAACCCATTTTGAGAATGACTGTGTCGGCTGTAACTTGATCTGATTTGAATGATCACATTGTTTTCATTTTCGCAAAATTTTTCTATACTTTTAGACAATTTTCTATCCCTCCCTTTTATCTTGTATTACTTATTCACACTTTCAGTCGTCACATATGGCCAGCCGATAAAATGACCTTGGGGCTTTTGCATGGAGCTGCCCGGTATCACCAGAGAACTGCGCCTGGAAGCCCACTGCCTCATGCAGGGGCACTTCTGCAGCAGTTGTTGAGGGGATTGGTGAGTGTTTCTTATGCAGCTATTCCCAGATGGTTTGGGGAGTCAAACTGGGAACCCTACAGTCACAAACCTCCCTCACAAGCCTTCAGGCCCCAGCTGCCTTCCTCGTTGATTGGTAATTTCTTCCTGTGGAAAACTAGATGCTTCAAAACATAAAGTGCACTCCAGATGTTTGAAGTGTCATAACATAACAATGCAGGTGGTAGACTGACAGTGAGTTAGATTTTGCTCCTTGTCACTGCCAGCAACAATCTTTTGTCAAGTCTGTTATACAAAAACATTTGCCGCTGTTTAGCGGGTTATAAAAAGACTAAAAGAACATGCATTTGTGCGAGTGTCTTGTATATTCCCTCTAATATTTTTAAAAAAATATATTTTAAGCTTCGAACAGTTCACTGGTATTATTACAGCAACCGATAATAGAATTTCACTTCTTTTCCATGAAGCCTCCATTGAGAATGACCGCCGAAACGACTGACTGACTGAATTATCACAGCTCCATTAAAGACGTCACTCACCTCTTACTTGGAGCTTTTCTTCTCAGCGCTGCTCAGACTTGTCGTCCATAGCGAAGACTGCATCTGCAGCAAGTACCTTGCACACTTTCACAAAAGGCGAATCGTCGTGCTGAATCCACACATCTGATGTTCTATGTCATGTGTGGCAGTTTTCAGTGTTAGGGAGACAGCCAGAGGGAAAACAAAGTATATAATCGGAGATTGGTCTTTTCTTGTCTCTTCTCTAAGTGTCTCAGTTATTCAAAGGCCTGGACACACTTCCAGCCCCTGTCCATCTATCGCTCAGCGACATGTTATCCCCAGGACACCATCAGCAAGCAGATAATCTATATTAATTGCCAAATCAGCATGTTTTGCCATCTGGCAATTCTGATAATGAACACAAAGAACTTGCTAATTGATCAACATTTTGTTCGTGCATATAGTCACATATATTACATTTGGCTCATACACACCAATTGTAAGAATATTGGCAGAGCTTTAAAGCAGCCCCAGTGTGCATGTGGCAAAGCTATTCAGTCCCTTTGTACAAAGTTTTATTTCACATCAGAAAGAGCAGCTGAATGAGATCTTATTTTGTTTCCAAGGAGGTCTTCAGACGAATGATGGATGACAAATAACTAATAATGTACTTGACCGACTGATGAAAAACAAATGATTGCGCTATGTGCAGGTGTTGAAAGTATAATTACACTACCGTTGTACAGTACCCCCGTTCATCATAGAGGCATTAATAATCCTGCAAAGGGAACCCAAGAAATTATCAATCGTACAATCAGCTTGTATGATTGAGAACTGATGATGCCACAGGCAAACACTGGAGAAACGCTTCAGCCTTGAATTTAATGAAATGATCTCACTTGGACCATAAATATTACTGTATTTTAGCTTACAACAAACCCTTGAAAAACAGAGTGCCCTCAGTGTGCTTGAAGAATACACTGTTTTGTCTAGACATGTTAAAATTTTATGCTTCAAAATAAAATTCATGCTCTGCTTTGGGAATAAGTATTCCTTTTGTGTATTTGTATGAGTAAGCGAGTGACGGTGGGGAAAATAGATAAAAACTATACACTGACAGTTTTTTAAGAAGAACAACCAAGCCATATAATTTTTACAATTTCTTTTTATCACTCCCCACGAGGATTCATTCAATTTAGAGTTTGAACCCTTAAAGTTAACACATACACACACACAAAGTTCACTACAGCATGGTTAGCATGTTTGAAAGCAACAAGAGATCACCTACAACGACCGGAAGTGTGCTCCTGTGGCCTTAAGTCGGCTCCACCCAGGTTCACCTTGAGCCTTCTCTGCACAAAGGCCCTCATATTGTACATACCAGTGTGACTTTATTTCTAATGAAAATCAAAACAAACCAAGCACGCTCTCGTGTATGTGGAAAACCAAGTTTGGTGATTGATAACAGCTGAATTGCCCATACAGTTGCGTTGCGTTTTTTTCATGGCAGAAATGGTTATGGTTCTCCGATAAAATCCTACAAAGACCAAATTGTTGAAGAAAGTAATTTCATTGGTTCAGGTGGAGGAAATTGATATAGTCACAGTGTATGTGGATTCTAATCGAACAAAGTGGACATGACAAAACTGAAATTAGAAAAAGAGAGAGATTGATGGTGGAGAGAAGAAATGAAAAAGATCTTTTAATAGGTGAGACTTGTGAGAGAGCTTGTGTTTGACACAAACAGTCTTTTATTCATTTTAACTCCATTATTCAGTGTCTTATCGGCATTAAATATCATGCCCTGAGGTTATGTCTTACTTTGTGTTAGTGCAAAAGGCAATTTTTCATATCTTCATCAATAATTAAGTGTATGTTAAAATTATTAAAATGTCCAAATATCCACAAAAGCTTGTTGGGGTTTTTTTGGTTGCTTTTTTTCCCTCATTCAACAATTATGTTGTTTTTTACGAAAGACAGATTGAAATGAACTCAAGTGATCCTGTCCTCAACCTAAGGTGAAATGCTGACTATGATGCATGACTTGACAGTTTCCTCATCCCTCAAATCTATTGTTTTAAATCGACTGTGCTTTCACACGATTCAATTATACAGTCAATATTGTGGGACCGGCTTTCCACTGGAAAATATTTGATTATATGAGAACCTTGTGTGACCCATTTATTTTGATTTGGGAAAACAATTGTATCTCATCCCTAATGTCTGTCGTGGGCAAGGTTCATAAATCACTCCACTGACTGTGCAAAGATGTCTGAAATTGCGCCGTACATTTAGCGATATCAAAGGAGAGAAATTAACATAGATTGTCATGTATTCATCAGCGATATGTTTAAACTAAAGCAGCTGTAGAGTCTGCCACCAAATCTTTGCTATTCTTATCATATCTTTCTAATCAGAATAAATTCCTCAGGAGATCTTTGAAGGTATTTTTTTTCCTCTAAGGAGGCAAAGACGCTGTCATTCACTGTATATGTTTTATGCAAAGCAGAAAAGAATAAGGGCACAAGCTTTAACACTGACAATAGATCAAACCCCTTATGTTACCAATACACTGCCTACTATTTTCTTGCTCTCTTGTCTCTTCTCTCCATGAAAGAGAATTATAAAAAAGACCTCCACCACCAAAAAAGAGGGAGAGAAAGTGAGTGCATGGGAGAAAAGTGAGGGAGTCGAGAGATAGTGTTTATTGCTTGTGGGAGGTGAATGATGGCGCGGCATAAAAACCGCACCAAACTGAGCAGATGGAGCCTATGTGACAGTAAAACCCCAAACGTCCGCTGAAGGTTTTTTACCAGTGACTTATGAAAGCTATCTGTCAAAACAAAGGCAGGAGTTAGAAAGATCATATGCTAATGAAGCGACATCACTCTGGTGACAAATTATGTTCAAAAAGCAAATTGTTTCTCATAAGGGCCCTCAGTGTGAGGAAGGACAGTGGTGAGATTACTGGTTCAGGAAATGACATGAGACAAGTGGTTAGTGAAGTTCACAGCAAAATGGAAACGATAAATCCTGGCTTTTTTGGGGAGGAACTGTTCCAGCAAAAAGGAACTGTCTCAATAAAAGACAAATTAATAAAAAACAGAAAGAAATTATAGCGTCTTGCTGTTAAATCTACAAAAAAATCAATGGTGAGATGATTTGTGCACACTTTGCTACAATATGTTCTGCATCCAGACAGAAAACTAGTTTTCCATTTCAGAAGGATATTTTGAATTTACTTCACTTCATTATATGGGCTGTTTGTAAATGTTGCCATTACTATACACAGAGGGAATTTAGAAGAAACATTATGCATTCATCATCAAATCTAATTCCTTCGCAGTGTAAACTCTCGTCTTTTGTTTCTGTTTCCTTCACTTTTGAAGTTAGAGTGGACTGGTTGACCTATCTTGTCTCTTTCCAGTACTGAGTCACTGTAGCACCCAGGTGAGGTGGCATTCATTTTAGCTAAAATTTTAAATTGAAAATTTTAATTAATTAATTAATTAGGTTAAGAGATTTTTTTTTTAATTCTGTTGTAGTTATAGCTAATAACTACTTCAATAAATTCTGAATAATATGAATAATTGAAGGCCTCCCTGTCCTGGCTGCTGTGACCATGAAAAGGCATTAAATATGATTCTATGTTGTAATAAAAAAAGTCATAAAAAATTATACATTAAATTGGGTCACTACAAAAATGCCAAATCTGACCTTAGTGGTTAATTATTACAAAGTACCATTTTCCTTTAAGAATAAGTGAAGATCAGAGGAAATATAATTGCTTAAGGCCCTTTTGTGATCCCTTAAAAAAAAAAATAAAAATAAAAATCTCTGTCACCTTTTTTGGGGGCCCCATGGGCTGGATGTCCATGAACAAATTTCCCCTCTAAAATTCTCAAATGGTTTCATTTATCTAAAAGCCCAAAGAGGTGAAACTCTCCATTATTTCACAAAAAGCAAAGATTAGATAAAACTACAAACAATAAGCACAGACAGACTCTTCTTTGGTAAAACATTAATCATCTCATGACCCCTCAGAATTTTTCCATGACCCATTGGAAGGACCTGATCCCCATGTTGGGAATGACTAAGACATAATAAGTAAAAACTCGCTTCACCTTCAATAGACACAGCAGTGAAATTATTCTTACCCACTAATGCGTCAGTATCATACAAAAATAATGATGATGACGATGATAAATCAGTCAGAAATGGCAGTTCACAGTTTTGGCTAAAACTTTTCTTTGTCATGTGCTGGTCTTTTTTTTGGTGCAATGACAGAGCAGCTGCACTGCAGAACTTGAACAGAAGTTGATAAAGTGGACTCCACTTTTTTGAGTCCACGTTTAAAGTAAAAATAAAGGCTCTAAAACTTGAGAGAAAGCGGATATTGCTGTGAACAGAGGGGGCATTGTGTCTGCAGCCAAAGCATATGAAGGTAAGAAAGGGCAAACCTGCAGGAGGTTTTATGACTGAGTTATTGTCAATGTTTACATGCCAGGTGTCAATGGTGTCACAGATTGCCATCCCAGTGTTCTCAGCAAGGATTCGGCACAGTAAACAGACTTCAAAGGGGACAGCTCTGCACCGAAACAGGGACACATATGCGCAAGTTCTCACACTAACCCACACTCACGTAAACTCAGGTAAACATGCACCTTTCTTTCTGACAAAGCGCACTCTCAAGCACATAATGACACATACTGTTAATGAGTTGCATAACATCCAATCCCAAGACCGGTGTGAGCGGGAGGTGTCGAACTAACTTTAATACAGCAAAATTACACATGAAGTTCACAACTCGGATGCACGAACTGTCACGACTGATGAATCACCTGACGTGCACATGTGCCTCTTGAAGGGCTCTATATGTGATGTGTGTACAGTGATGTGTGAGGTTGAACATTATTTGTTCATGAGTTTTACCCAGATGGATTACAGGGATTGCTTACTGTGCTGGTATTTGCAATTTAATTAGGATGAACTTTTCATATAATACATTATTAGCAGGAATGGATGATGACGGGAAAACAAAGACAGGACTAAGTTTTATTTTTCCTCCTCCTGCCTCACATTGCCTTTGCGTGCATCTTTTTTTCCGCAAATTTAGATTCTGTTTCATTATTGTTTACACTGTGGAGCTGCTTTCCCAATAGGTAAAAGAAAATAAGACAGCATTGCATGGTGTTGCAACAGTATTTACATTATTAATAAAGTCAAATGACTTCCAATTCAGTGTTGTCTTTGTGTGCTACAGGCCAATTGGTATTCCAATTGTATACAATGTTTTATGAATCATAAGGCTGATATCTCCAGGTGAAATATTATTTATATATATATGGAAAATCTGCTCATCTATGCACAGTGGTTGTGAGGACAGCACTGGAGCATTTGGTGAAGCAGTAAAGGTTTGATGTTTTAGGAGGTTTGGAGGTTTGCAAATCTTAAAATAAAGAAATAAATCAGGCAGAGAAGTTGTGCCTTGAGATGCGTCTTTTGCTGAGCCATAGTGGAGTGTTTGATTTCAAACCAGTTTTTAGCTGATCGTTATATTTTATTAAAAGCATCAGAGTTCATTATATAAAAGCTTTCTCCAGCACTGGGATGAAGAAAAAGGCACACACACAACTGAAGAGAGTAAAGCTTTAATGGGAATCAGAGTTTACACATTCATGAACCAAAGAAATAAATGCCACCACAATAGCTGCCGCTCAGAGTTTTACTTTTTCTCTTCACTTATTACAAAGAGTATTCTGCTGCTGCGTAGGCAGCTCTTCAGCTCCAAGCATTCTTTGGCTGCCAAATTAGATTTGTTAAAGATGGGACATTCAATTTATTTTTTTTTTCTTTTTGAATTGTGTGCTTTGTTTGGTTTTAAACAGCTCAAAACACTGTTTGAGTCGTCGCTGTAGGGCCAAACAGAACACAGCCCGCCCCTTACAACGTGGCCCCTGTCCTGTGAGGCCCTGCATACCAAGGGAAGCAATGTCATCAGCGCACGTTTCATATTTAATCATGATAACACAACAGCAAATCACATCAGAGCCAGTGCATGCTAGATCATATTGTCTCGTCCAATAGCATGCATTCTGTGTTGCTATCAATTACAACTTTGGCACCCAACTAATTTGTTTGAGGGCTGGAGTGGTAATTTGATTTCAGGCTCACTCAATTGATTTCCCTTACCCATTAATTTCATTTGCACTTGCCCATCAGCGGCACCAACACATGTTGAGTCACCCACGTCCCAGAGCTCATCTTAGACCAGTCTTATTAATACCACCAGTTGTGGCAAGTGCCAGCCCAACACTCACACAGCATGCAGCCGCTGCTCTTATTCTGAGCCATCACAGGCTGCATCTCTCCTTCAGTGGCTTGGAACCTCTTAACCTGTCCACCTCACCAGCCGGAGAGCTGATCGTGGCTCTGCTGATTATGAATCTCTGGCTGCCGTAAGATGGCGTCTTAAAAATCCATTTTTATTCCAGGCAAAGAGTTCTAATTAAAGTGTGTGTCTTCAGAAACTCATTATTGAAATTATTTTTAGAACTGCAGTGACATGGAGAGTTACATTTGGTAAAGAATAACCAACTGTGTGATTGTTTGGGTTAAGTGATGAGATTTATGAATATACAATGATCAAAGAGATGAGGGAGATAGTGTCATTACTGTAATGAGTCTATTTGAAACATCTAGATAAATACAAAACAGGAAAAACATACTGGAATACTAATAAACTGTGAATTCAATTAACCTTTTATGGTTTCTCGATCATTGCAATCGAATCCTGCCTTTACCTTCAAGTAAGGTGAAAAAATAAATAATTTAGAGTGAAAAAGATTGTTTGCTCATTAATGAAGATTGAAACAAAGAGTAAAGACTAAAATGAATGAATAATAGAATGCAGTAATGATCCCTGTTGACAAAGAAAAAAGTCCAACAGTTACAGTCTCGAAAATCCCATTTGTATTGATATGACTACTGAAAAGTGTTATGTGTAAGAGACTTGTGTTATTGAAATTTTAACAAAGATAAATGGCAGAGACACAGTGTCATCCTCTGGGGAATCTTCCTCCCGCTCCACACTGGTGTTACAAGGATGTCTTCTGTTGTAACATTTAAATGAAGCAGGCCATAATTAGGGTTCTTCTCAATGCTTTCTATTTCATATTTCATAACATGTCTTTGAGTGAGTGTAATTTCTTTTGCATTGGGGCACTTAGCTGTAAAGAGTGAATAATAAAGGAAACCCAAACAATTATGAGGCTTTAGTTGCGCATCGCTGGCCTTGGTAATGTCACTTGTCTGTGAGGGGAAGTGTCCTGTCTTTGCTAGAAGCTCTGTCATCCTGGGCCCTTAGATTTCTATTTGTAAATGCTTACTAGGCCCTTGAGGTTTCTCATTTTTTCATTTCTTTTTAGTCTTTTCATGCCATGCAGATACAGCTTGGTGTGTGTGTGTCTGTGCGTCTCCAAGCTCCCACGAGGAATGACGAACTTCACGAGGTCCATTGTGAGCACACATCTGTCTAGAGAACAGAGCCGTGCTGAAACACACAACCTACAGTCCCTTCCTCTGCAGAAACAGATGTTCCTGTGTGTAAAACAGAATTAATGAAAAAGCAGCTTTTCACAAACTCAAGTATTGCATTTATTCCCCTCTGTGTTTAATATTGCATACTGATAAGGGGGTCGAATCGGAGGGGGTTTTATATGACTCGGCTGCTGAGTGTGCAGCCCTGTCACCTAATCCCCCAACTTCCGTCCCCTGCTGCTAAATTATCAGGCCCTCTCTCATAAATGAGAATGAACAAAAACACATTTGTGGCATATAATAAGATGCAGTAATTAATGTCATCGATTCACATCTGTAAGGATACTGACTGGGAAGAATGTGATTACTTTTATCACATTTCAAAACTTGGGAGTTAGTTTCCGAGCGCTGTAACTCAGTTAGCGTGTAGCTGTGGCGAGAAAGAGAGGGCTGCTCTTGCTCTGTGATTGATGAGCACACACGGGGCAGACTATTAAAAAAGCTGCAGCGTATTCCACAGACAATGGCAATAAACATATTCAGGGTGCTGAATTTAAAATGACTTATTTAGGGAAAGAAAATGTTTTTTCTTTCTTTTTTTTTTTTTTTTTTTTGCACCAGCCATAACCATAAACCCTGGATTAATGGGGAGTAGCTTTGCGTGCATTTAAATATGCAGTACACAAACACATGCACAGATGCTGAATGCATACATGTGCACCTTTTGTTCTTTCTGTATATAAAAGCTGCAGCTCTTTAGTACATTCAATAAGACCATAAAATAATCATAATTATGCATATCAGGCACTAACACACACTATTAAAACACATAGTGTGACATTTTATGGAAATATACTTCCCTGTTCCCTGAGACTCAGAAAAGAGGATTGATACCGCCTTCATGTTTTTATTGTCACTGTGAAGCTCCAGCTAGCAGTCAATTATCATAGCAGGTCTGAACACAGATACCTCTGCACTCATTCTAACAAGCTGTGCCCACTTTTTATGCTAAGCTAAGCTAAACATGCACTAGCTGTCCAGTGTCTTATTTACTCCACTGATGTGACTGAACAATTCAACATCTCAAAAACTCTTGGGAAGTGAATAACCACATGTCCAAAAATGTTGATCTGTTCTTTTATCAGGGCGGGGGATTAAAAAAAACAAACAACCCTCAGCGGCAACAGAACTGCTTCAGCTACAAACTCCTACAGACGCAGAAATAATTTGGCAGTCAGCGCAGACATACACCTTTCTGAGAGTCTGAAAAGGTTGTGATTAAAATAGCGATGATGAATTACAGCTTCTTATTTAAAAAGAAATATCTTTGGAGATAGAGCAGGTGATTAGCAATAATGTAGATGCTTTGCAAAACGAGGGGGGCTGCCGGGTTGGGAGAGACGGAGACGGAGGGAAAGCCACATTGTTACAAATGGATAAGTTATAAATGCGCTGTTTGTGGTGATCGCTCTGGAGATGACAGAGTACATGCATCTGTAAATTGCAATTGATGAGAGTTTAATAGTGATGTAATGAGGGTTTTGGCTGTAGATATGCCTCGCTCAGATCCAGAATCCTGTGGTAAAAATCTGATTTGATCGAGGTATTTCCACGTTTGCTCTTGTCTCACTCCTTTTACAGCTTACTGTACACTATGCACATATGCGGGTGGAAGTGTGGATACTTGTGCTGTATGTAGACTGACAGTGTGTACAGGTGCTCCATTATTCAAAGTATCTCCTTGGGCTTTAAAGCTCTGACAGAGAACTAGACGAGGTTTTCTCCCCCGCAAGCTCCCCCCTCTCTTCAACACCCCTCCCAACCGCAAAAATATTACCAGAGCTTCCCTGGGGAGAAGCAGAGGGGAAACGTGATCTGGAAGAGAGGGGCGAATCCACCACAACAACAGCTGTTTCCAAATCACAACAACCTGGGGAAGGGTTGTGGGTTATATTTTATGGGTGGAGAGGGACCACGGATGTTCATTTATTTATCTCCACAGTCAGCATTGAGAGCAGTGCACATGTGTGTGAGTGTGTGTGTGAGTGTGTGTGTGTGTGTGTGTGTGTGTGTCTGTGACAAGCTCTGTCATAGCTCACTTTTTACATACACAGGAAAAAGCCTAAGGTTACTAGTCACTCTGCAGAGTGCTGAGACCTGTAAGGCCACAGCCAGTCGTGTGCACGGATGATGAATATGTATAAATAATCAATCTCATGCGTTAAAATATTATAATGAATGTATGGAACATAGAAAATCTTATTGAGTTGGTCTAATGTCATTTACTTTCCTCTTCACTTTCACAGATTCCACTTCTCCATGGGTACAATTATGCTGAGAGCAATTTCATATTTCAAATATGCAAATATCGATACTGTGTGGCCACAAACATCCCCTATATGGAAAATATGTAGGCTGTGGCAGTGTTATCCTTTTTGAAGTGTCGTACCAGCACGTTGTTTAAAATCCAAATTGGCCCACATGTGCATTTCAACACATACATGCTCATGCACGCTCGTGCACGGCCACACTCAGGGATCAAAATTAGCCTAATGGTTCTCAGTAGACCAAACACCAAACACACATGCCTCTGGTGTGGCAAATGGTGGAGCATGTGTTGGAGCTGAATACAAACGTGACCATTAGCAGTTGGAGGAGGCCAATCTATGGCAACGACCTTGAACATGTTCCTATTCTCTCCTATGCCTCCCACTATTATTAATGCAGTTATCTCCTGTTTTCCTCTCATATTATTTATCTAGACTCGGCCAAACCAGGAGCTCAGTCAGTACATCATTAGGAGTAAACCAGCAGCGTCGGGCGGGCAGGAGGTTACACCACCCACAACCAAGAGGACACACCTGCCACATGAACACTGTCTGCATATTCAAGTGAGCAGCTCAAACAAACTTGTCTTGTTGAAAAAGTCATGGTCTTAATTCACTCACTCATAGACTACAGGTTATCCGCTCTTTCTGAGCTAAGTTATGGCATCACCTTTTTTTGTTCTGACCATCTCCAGTTTAGTGCTGTGTTCAGTCCATCTGTCAATGATCAGCACTTTAACAGGTAAACTGGTCATGCATTTCTGATCTGCAGTCTTACTAACAGTGCTGTCAGTCATCAGTGAGGACAGGTCCACTTTTACACACCAGTGAAAACAGTGAGTTAGTTTTAAAGATGCACGCAGCCCTAAACATGAGGTTTGCACATCGAGTGTGTCTGCAAATAATCTCATTGCCAATGCAAACGTATAAACCTATCAGCGCACTTTTCACTGTCGACCAATTGACTTAGTTTCCTCTGATATGGCCACCAAAGAGAAAAGAAATACAGTTTAAGGTAGCACTTTACATGAGAGCCATTGGCGTGTAGAATAATTTACAGCGTAATTTCTATGTAATATCAGTGCCATGCTGATATAAAACTTAAGGTAAAACTGGACAAAATGTAAAGTTGAACTAGTAATGTGGCCGTCTTAAGATTAAAATGTGGAAGGCACACTTTAGGCAATTTCCAATCAACAAGCACCTATTATATCTAACACAACTGGCTACTGGCCATGTAATTAAGTGGAACAATGGCTAAAACCATCACCTGTTTATAACATGTATAATAAGCCGTCGGAACCTATAACTGAAAAGGGTATGCTTGTTTTCTGCTGCAGTGCACCTTGAGAGGCCACGATGCCAGTCAAGCACGGTTGTGAGGGAGTCTAATTATAGTTGAATAATAAGTGACTGACATATATCATCACGCAGGCCTTCTGAATTTTACCTGCCCATGTGGCCGACAGTCACATGAGAGCTCCACACAGGTCATAAACCAGCATGTCGGCTGGTGAGTGGCAGCCCACTCACTTCCCTGGACCACAATAATGTGCCCCATATTTTTTTACTAAATACCACAAATAAAAAGAAATTAGATAGATAGATAGATAGATAGATAGATAGATACTTAGGAGAAATTAGGAGAAGTTTGTCAGCATCCTCTATCCAAATTTGACCGAATGTGTCAGATTGAACCAAATTTTTCTGAAATGGGAGGAAAAAGTTTTGGCAATCTTTTAAGGCATACATGAATTTAGTTTGTTTCAACTTAGAAGTGTAGGTGTTTAGGTGACAGGGTTGATCCAAAAATCCCAGATTCCCCTCAGGTATAAATCCTTTACCAAGACTTCCTATTCTCCTGATGTACTTTGCATTTTCCAACACCAGCCAGGTGTGACAAGGTTGTTGAAAACGGTCCGTTTGTTCCATATTTGTTTTACATTTTATAATCACAGTTGTTTTTCATTTGTGAAGCAAGTGTTACGTCTTTATCTGTGGTGCTTCCCGCGGGTTTAATCTCTGGTTTTCTTTGCTCATTGGGTGTTAAAAGATGAAAACCAAACGTTTCCTGTGTTTATACTCGTTGGTGTTGATAGTGATGTCACAGGCTGGAAAGATAATCATTATTATAGTTTTGGCTTTTTGTTTCAATATTGACATCCTTTGATAAAAATATGGCTCTGCCCAAACTGTGCAGCAGATTTCAAGATGTATTTAAAGGGGAGTTCTTCGTCAGTCAGCAGTACAAAGTTCACTTATTTTCTTGTGTTTTCTTGTGCTGTACATTATAGTGACAGTGTCACTGAGCACTTTTTTCCGCTCTTTCACCTTCAGAGAGCTTCTGGCCGGACATCTTAAAAAAACAAACAAACAAGGGAGTCAGATGTAAAAGATCTTTTACAGGTGTATCTATGTTTGGGACACCGTGAACTGTAAGGTGACAATCCAAACAAATACCAGTATGAGAACAGTCATTTCAGAAATATTATTAGAATATATGTGCGGAGAGAAAATATGGCTCAACTTGTGTGTGACTTTTAAAAAAGACTTAATAGGAACATAAATATGCTCAGATATCTGGAAATGGCAGTCAGCTCTAGTCTTGTGTAAAAGATTCTGCAAACAAGGTGTATTGACTCTCAAATCTGAATGTAAGCGGCATATTGCTCTGATGACAAATTAGTATTTAGCTTTAAGACCTGGGATGGCATCCGGATAATTCGTCACTCTGCCGCAGGTAAGCACCTTTTCCTGCAGTCCTGCACATATGTCTCTCTTCAGGACAGGGGTGGCAGGCTGCGTGCTGCAGACCACTCAGTGAGGTAGCCTCATTAACTACAAAGTAGAATTGTGCTTATTGATTTGATAAACATTTCAACTCTAAAAGTCTGTGTAGTTAGTTGCTAATAGTGTGCTAATTGTTATACGTCGTAAATGAGGGGCAGGACAAGCTTGTGAGCCCGTGCCCAGGGCAGAGATGCCCTCAGACACTGACAGGCTGCCACGTATATTTGCTAGTCTCAGGCATGACAGGAGTTCTGATACAGTCCTTATGCACATTTACAGATTTGTATGCACATGCACAGATCTCAGTGTACTTGCAAATCTGAGAACACGTTTAGCGATTCCTCCACTCATCCACAAATCTGAGTATGTACACACACAGATTGAGATACATTACACACATTTGCAAATCAGATTCCTACAATAATACCCCCATAGGAAAGCCTCTGACTGCATTACATGGCCCAACAAGATAAAGGGACGCCACAGTGGAACTGAGCAAAGGCCCGTGACTTTGTTCCTGCCACAGTTCCTATGTGAAAGAGCTTCCAAATGTCAGGGTCCCTCTTTAGTTTAATTTATTTTTTAATTCTTTAGTGAAGCCACTTTGTGCTTTCCCCCATTGGTTAATTTCATAAATGTCATTTTAATCGTCAACCCTGTTATATCTGCTGAGTTACCTCAACGCCCTGCTACAATGGATTCCTAAAATGTGTACCAAGAGGACTATTTTTTCTCTTTATCCATTTTGGGTCAAAACTTTCTAACCTCAGTCAGAGATGCTGACTTTGATTCCAACCAACTGATGTAGTGACACATCGGGATAATGACAGTTTCAAACATTCGGATGGCTGTCCTTTGTTGCTATTTCTGGTATATTTTAAGATGCTTTCTGGATGACAGATTTGAGCTCTGTTGTGCACAGCAACTTTTCACCAAGGGGATTCTCTGCCATTCTTTCCCTCTGATGTGGTCCTTCTCACTCTTATTACCTTTTTGTTGTCTTTTTTTTTTTTTTTTTGCTCGTGTTTTTGTTTCGCTCCACCATCTGTCTGTCCTTTGCTTGTTAAATCAGTTTGCCCATTCCCAGCGCCCTCTGCCTCGACTTCACCCCTGGCACTTTCCATTTAGTCTCCAAAAACCACAGAATAATATGCAAGTCTGAGTCAATCCACCCCAAGTTCTTGGATGTTTGTCAAACAATACTAGAACAACAGCATGATTTGTTCTGTGCACGAATCTCAACAGTCTATACCCTCTTGGCATTGTTAAGGGACGGCAGCAAAGACAGAGACAGACATGGAGAAAATATCCTATCAATCTACAGGATATTAGCTGCAAGGCACCAGTTCATACTGCCAATGATGTAACCCTCTGTGCCAGTATGAGCAAGTGCCACAATAAATTACTTCACATCATCCAATGCTTTTATCTGATGATAGCACTCTGTGTGGGTTGTGTGATTTTGAGCTTAAGATTTTGTTGTTGTGGCAGTGGTAGCATGGTGAAAAGAGGGGGAGAGGGAATCATAAAACAAAACTGAGTAAGTCTGTAATTGTGCAGGGTTTATAATTTATGCAAAGGATAACATTCAAATCCTAAAACCCGGAAACTCGAGCCAGCACTCCCCCAACTATAGTCACATCTTATTCCTAAAATAATACACTTATTCATCTGATACCTTTTTTTAAAATCAATTGCCTGTGCCCTTCTTTTTTTGTTTGTTTGTTTTTACCTGAGGGACTAATTAGTAAAGGGTCATTTTTTGCTCATTTATAACAAGGGGAGGGTATTTCTGCTTTTTTTAAGAACAAAACTATTCAAACTGTGAACTTGGTTATAGAACATAGGAACACTATAAATGTACATAATAGTAAGTGTTCAGTAACTATATTTATCCAGGCTTCATCTCAAACAGTAGTTTGTTGTACAAATATTTACACTGACACTTCTTGATTTTGAGTTGTGTGTGCAGCAAGCAAAGGAAAATAGCAATCACCGGCGTCTTCCCTCCTTTTGGAAAGCATCACTTTGCCTTTTTTTCCCCTTCCACCATCTCCTTCAGTCTTGTATTAGGGACATAACAGCAGTTTTACTTTGTCCGGCCAGAGCTGGCAGTAGATTAGAGGAATGCGTGGGTGGTGGGCACCTTGGCATACCTGTGCAGTCCTGGACCTGATTGGCAAGTCGATGACTTTGCCAGACTGTAGACCGGTTGGCAAAAGTATCATTGTGCTCAGGATCAGCTGAGGAAGTGGTTTCCGGGGTGGGGGGGTGGGGGGGCAAGGTTCCTGGGAAATCATATAAGAAAACAAAACAGAACCTTTGATTTTGTTTAGTTGATTGCTGAAGTGATAAGTCGTTATCCAACTACGGAGTCAAAGGAGAGAGAGATAAAGACAGAAAGGGAGAGTTGGTGGGGTTACAGTATTAATCAGATTGCTCACTGGTATTAGCTACTGTCTGAGTGCCAACATCTAGAAGCAAGTTGTTGCCAAAGAGATAGGAACACCAGACAGCACATTCATCTTTGCCCCCCGCCCCACCACATAAATCTGCAACGCAATCCGCTGATAATATTTAGCAAAAACATTCTTGCTAACTTATCCATTTACTAGCTCCTAATTTTCTCTTGTCATGCCCCATTAACCTTAAATCTATCACTGATTTCACATTACAGGCAGATTAATGTGAAATCAAGAGCTATGTAAACAGATGTTACACTAAATAAGTCGATCATTTACTTAATTACTTATTATGAAACTGCAGTGGGACAATGACAAGTGGATGCTTATGCTGGGGTAAAATCCCTGCTGGTATGATCTCCTGAACACATGCTGGAAGAAGAAAGAAATCATTAGCATCATCTGATTAAAATTTGAGGTTAATTTAAAGGTCAGAACAGGAAAGAAAAAAGTTTTGTGAAACCTGTCAGGCATTCACAAAGCAAACATTTACCTGAACAGCTAATCAAGATAATAATCCTGAAACAATTAGAGTGTAAAAGCAAGTTTTTATCAGATCTTTAAATGTAGGGTAAACTAAGTCAACAACAATTAGCGTTTTTTCCGTAAGCGAGTTAACGGTGGGGGAAAAAAAATTCTCTAATTTTCTTTCAGCATTCATCCTCATCAGTGACATCTGTTAGATACACTTATAACTGTACACTTTCAGTCAGCATCACCATGCTATTTTTACACGAGACAATCTAAAATTTTGTATGAAGGGTTGTCTATAATTTGCATTTCAGAAAGCTGATAATGAAAACAGCTTTAATTCATATTTTTATAAAGACAAGCACACAGAGACTATATGACAGGATTTGCTAATAGAATTACCTTAAACCAGCAATCACTGTACTTTTTTTTTTTTAATGCCAAGCGCAAACTGTAATAATAATAAACTTTCAACATAATCTCATTATGATTAAAATATTCCAAGTCTTAGGGGCTTTTCACGAGTTAGCTTGTGGCATGCTTTTGTGGTCTTCAAAATTTCTTGAATAAGTGTGTCAATAATTTCACATGAGCCAGAAAGACAAGCTTTTATGAGCAGCACAAAAATGAATAAAAAAAAAACATAAGAAGAGTTAAATTTGTCACCCCCATCCTCACACATGGAAAAATCAACCAACATAATATGCTAAACGCTAAAACCAGATTATACATGGCTTCATTTAGCAACAATTTTTATGTGTATTAGCAATGACCTATAAAAATGTACTGCACCAATTATACAACACGAACACATGTACATGTACACAGTAAGAATGGATGAAAAGCAAATCGGAGGATACTTCAAATTTCCAAGCTGTTTCCTGCTTTCTGCTGTTTCATCTCCGGTAACAGCATGTTTACTGACCTGGCAACATGTCATGTTGTGTCAAGTCCTCAGTCCTAAGAAGACTTGCTGAACAGAAAGGTCAGAAAAGCATGCTCATAAAGGGATGTGGACAGCTTTTAGCCTGTGGCTTTGCTTTAATCAAACTCAAATGCAGTTGCAGTCAGGAAACGCTTCTGATTTACTCAAGCAACAGTGAACACTGGCTCTGAGTAAGACCTGTAGGATTTGTGCCATTGAGGGCATTGACTAAGAAATAACAACATTTCCACCAGAGGTATGAGGTGTGCCTGTGCACACATATATGTGCGTGTGTGTGTGTGTACGTGTTGGTTTGTGCGTGTGTGTGCTCCCTTGTGGCGAGTCCATGCCCTCGGCTGTTTTTCCACCCTTGACTTTGTCAGAAACATGTGGCATGAAGGAATACACCTGTAAGTCATGGTGTTAAGTCACTGGTGCTCTGCACTTCATCGTCCCTGGGCCAGGCCTTGGATAACTAGATTTATTCCTTATCTTGCAGAGAACACGTCCATAACAAAAAAAAAAAAAAAAAACTTCCACTCTTTTCCAAGATGTATTTCAGACCTCTTACTGCACACTGCAACAGCAGCCCAAACACGACTTGTATCCAACTATTATTATATTTTGGCTAATTATGCAGATGAGGGCATTTTTTCTCCAAATATAACTGCCTCACTGCCTTGATATAGCATTGTGATGAGAGAGGAAGAAGAAAAACAGCGATGTGTCATGCAAGCAGCGAGCGCCCATTTGTGAAAGCTCTTCCATCACGAAGAGAGACAGCCCACACTGCTCCAAATTGCTGATCAGCTTATTTTTAGTTGAGGGGCTGCCCCAGTGTCTGGTTTACATGTGGGATTGACACAAAAGTAGAGCAGACTTCCCCGTTAATACTTGTATTGCAAGCCTTCCTGCTCTGTAATTAACCAATTAACAAGCAACATGCCCCACCAACACCATACCTGATTCAGTTTGCAATCAGGAATGCGCGTCTGCAAAGTTTTAATTGTGCCCAAGGCAATAACTTAGCGTTTGTAATCACATTCTCTCTTGCTCTATATTGCTCCATGGTGCGTTTGGGAGGAAAAAATTTACAGTCGCAAGCTAATTCGACAAACCTCCATGTTAGGGGTGAGCGCAGTGCACATTACTGGCAGTGCTTGGGGTTTTGCTGAGCAACAAAATGAAAGTTAATATCTTCCAGGAATTATTTACGCATTGTGCATGTATTGTCTCCAAAGAGAGAGGAGAGGCATGCAGGGGAGCTTTTGTTCAACACATCCCTCTCACAGCAAGCTTGTGTTTAGACCCAAGACTGCGGACACACGCAAAGAACAAACTTCCTGCCTTCATATTTTAAAATTAGATATTAGGTTATTATCTGCTTTCGTGCATAGTAAAGGAGACAAACATCAGAGTGTTTAAGTTGGGAACCTGCACGCTCGGCTTGCATGGCAGAGACAAGCCCAGTGCCAGAGCAGACATGGTGCATAGACTAGATGAATCACTGAGCTGTCATGTGTTTGGTTCACATTCTGACTGTGGGAAATCAAATTATAGGTGACTTAATGTTCCCTTTTTCTGCCGCTTTCTGGTGTGCAGCCAGACTATACAGTGAGCCTTTTAGCTCAGTGGCCTTCCGTGTCAAAGAAATACCGTCTGTCAGATAGGAGCCACTAATTGTTCATCTTAAATCCCTCCATTTTCTTTAGAAGACCAGAGCCACCCACCACATTTAAAAATATGGTTGACGCTATTGGCTGCAAGAGGCATCAAACAATTACAAGAATCATGCATTTTAATATGACAGACAGAGAAGAGCCTGAAATTAGCTTTGCACAGTTGATGTTACAGACACACACCCTAACTGCAAAACACACAATCTAGGGCAGCTATTCCAAATCCAATTGTTGTGAACATGAAGCCAGCTAGTTTCAGGCAGTGGGGTGAGTTTGGCCCACACATACCAATTAGGCCAGTTTCCAAAGCAATACCGCACAATGCTGCCCAGAGGACTGCAGCAGAACAAGACTTTGATTTCCCTCAATGTGATAGTAATTTCATATTCTTCTGAAAAGCAACATGGCTACTGAGGCTTCAGTCTCGAGATGAGTGATGAAGAGCAGCTCTCAACAAGATGCTTGTCTGGTCATTTACATACAATTTCTCCAAACAAATAATGCTAATGTGCTGCAACCAGTTTGGCATGGAGGCACTGCGAGACTTGCGTGTTTATGCAAACACAACAGCCTCTGATACACTCGCAAAACCATGCAACGAGGCCCCTCTTACGAAGACACTGGTGTCCCTGGGTAGCTTCGTTAACCGATTGCATTTGATCACATATTGTATCCTTCTCCCCTCTCCTCCCGCCCACCTCCCCTAGTGCACGTCTGAGAGTACTCCTTGCATCTGGGATCAAAAATCAAGGCCATAACTGAGAATGCAGCCTGTGGTCTTCATGCCGACTAAACGCTGTTGAGCCCAAGTCCCACCACAGCGCATCAGACAGATTGAGGAATAGAGAGGGAGGAGGCATGTAATGAGAGCCAGGAGAATCACTACACTCTATTTATAGGGAGTGCAGAATTGTTTACCTTCTCTCTTAGCTTCTTGTTGTGACGGGTGGTGAACTGCTAATGAGAAGAGCGATCTTTCCTTTGCCACATTGTTGTATTATGGCTTTTTGGAATTTAGTTGTAAAAGCTACTCTCATGATAAATCTCAAAACTCTTTGTGTGTTCCTTATTTGACTCTGATCTCTCCTTGCTCCTAGTCATAAAGAGAAAAACAACAACAATATATTTCGTTGGCAGCACGGCAGCATCGTGGTTAACACCGTTGCCTCACTCTGCAAACTTTACATGTTCTCCCCATTCTTGCGTGGGTTTCCTCCAGGTACCCGCAGTCCAAAGACACGCACGTTCAGGATGATTGGTGACTCTAAATTGACCGTAGATCTGAGTGTGAGTGGTTTTTAGGCTTTGTGTGTTGGCCCTGCGATGGACTGGCAACCTGTCCAGGGTCTACCCTGCCCTCACCCAATGTGAGCTGTGACCTGGAAATGGATAAGCAGTAGAAGATGAATGAATGAACATTTTTTGTGTTGCAGCAGTAGGAAGACAGCACCTTCAGTTGGATGATGCTTATTTCTAAGTGAGACAGTGTGGGAGCACTTATCATTTAAATAAATCTTCACCCTCTCATTTGAATCACTGTGAATGGGGAGGAGAGACACCAAAGTAGCCCAAAGAGAGCAGAGGTGTTACTGCATGGAGGCGGCCATAATAGCAGAGATATTCTTCAGGATTATGTGCCCCTTCAACCCAGTCCAAGAATTTGTCAGCAAAAGTGCAGATATGGCTCTATCAATAATCCATGGCATTGTGTATTTCCCAACTGATGCCATTATACAGCTGGGGGATGACAGCACTCACCAACTCCATCATCTTATCCACGGGGACCAGGATCTCATAAACCGCTCTCAACATAGACATCTCATATAACAGGTAATAACTCCAGCCAGTTAATACAGGGGAATTATCAGGGAGAGGAGCGATGAACCCAGCAAAACCAGGGCAGCCACCGCTGTAATATGGTTGCAGAGCTGAGAGAGAGGAGGAGAGGATGTCAAAGGAGGAGGAGGGACAAAAAAGAGAGGTAGGAAATGAGGGGGGTGGGGTCAGTGAGCACATTTGAGATACGAACCAGATGAACAAAAGTTAGTGAGGAGGAAGAGAAACAGGGAAGGGGTGAGGAGGAGTAAGCGAGACAAATGAGGTAATGATTCAAAAAAAAAAAAGTGAGCAAAGCCTCGGCTCAGTGTTTGTCATTTTGTTGAACTCTGCTCTGTTGAAAAAGCCAGAGTTTGGAGGATCCTCCCCCTACTGCCGCTGTGAATTAGATGGTATGTTTGCAAAAGACTCAGTAATGAGGATCTTCAACTAGTAATCTCCTTAATCCAAATGAAAGCTGTCTGTAATTGTTTTTACCAGTCCTGTCAAAATGAAGCACTAGCTTTGTCTAAAAACACCAACCACGATGGGACAACAGATACAGTGACAGAATTTATCACAGAACGTGTCACATAGTAAAAGTCTATGTCTTTGTTCAGATGCGCTGATACATGCAGAAATGTGATTGAGTCTTTTATTCGAATGATGTTTTAATTAACTTGGCCTCCCTCAAAGGGCTGGTCTAGATTGTGCTCTTCCCCACATGAGCCAGTACTTAGTGACAGTGGAGGGAAAAAACCTGGCGCAGACGTGCTGCCATTTGAGAGTAAGGGTTAGAGAGACAGGGAAGGTAGAGAGTGGGGTGGAAGGATGGGTAGAGATGAAGAAGACAAAGAAAAGATAGAAGGCAAAGTGAGGAAGGTGGAGAGGAGGAGACGTAAAGGGGGAGGAAAGAGATACTGTTATCCACAGCTGAACAACCAGCACCCTCCCACCTTACTGTCAGCATCATACTTGCAAGAGTGATAACACAGATTGTAATTGTAAGTGCTGAGGAGGACCTGCTCTCTTGTTTTTTTTTTTTTTCTGAGGATGCTGTTTCTGGACATGCAGCTCCAACGCCCTCCCTTGCATGTCTCCCACTTTCTGCTGCGCTCTTCTCTGAACCTCTCTCCTCCCCTTCGTCTGATCTTGGTATTTCTCAAAGGGTCCAAAGAATCTTTCCTGCGGCCATCACGGAGACTTACGATTTCAACGTTGCTGTTTTTTTTTTGGTTTTTTTTCCCCTGAAATGATGCAGAGTTGGTCGGGTGAAGCACCTCTTGGAGTGACTCTGTCTGTTTTCTGATCTCCAGCCCAATAGACGTTTTTCTTTGCCTGATGTCTGAGGTGACCTCGTGCTCTTTACGCTGGCTGTATTGCCCAGTCCTTACACATGGCAACATCTCCTCTGTTGGTCCTTTTCAGGTCACCCTGACTGAATCTGAGACTTGTGATGTCCTCTGCCTCTATCATCACCCCTCCTTTTCCACTGAAGCCTCTCCTCATTCAGTTTCTCCAGGGCATTTTGCTGAATTGCGCCTCTTCTCCTTTCTGTTGCCAATTAATGCTTTTGGTCATTTGCAAAATACTCATATTGAATGTAAAATATGTTCATACAGAGTAAAATTAGCTATTTCATTAGTTTTCTGTATCAACCAGCATCACCCATGCTTGCCACCATAGCATCATTTGGAAGTCAAATTAGTGTGACACATAAATTTGAGGCTGCATGGCTGAACTCTTAGGCGATGCTTGGCAGTCCATCCAAAGACGAAGGTGGTTATTTCATGTGCACGAGATGGGTTACAGAGTTTATGCCTCTGCTTCAGCAAACTCAAAATGGACAAAAAACTTCAAACACAAGGGGCATAATGTACTGTAGAGGCATTGTTACGCTAAAGCCCAGCACGGCTTGGAAGTGAAATTAGATATTCAAGCCTCCAAAAAACCTCTCCCTCATGAACATTTGAATTACTACACTACGAGCTGTAGTTTAATTTGACAGTATCAACACAATTTTATGAAAGTAATTAGTGGAAAAGGTGGGAGTGATTTCAGACGGCCACACCGTAGATATGTGCTGCAGTGGTGTTCTGTTGCTTCAGAACAAGTTTTGCGTGCATCGCTCTTTTATTCAACTGCTTCGACAGTTGTGCCTCCCCTTGTCGTCTTCGGTCTGTGTCACTGTCCATGAAATTTTGAGCAACCAATGATAAGCATCTGGCCTCAACCCTTTGTCAGGCCTTTTAGTTTAAAATGTGGGTGGGTGCCAGCCACCAGTGCCATTAGCAGGGAGAGGCACAGGAGGGAGAAATAAATATATAATAATGCCACCCACCAAGAAAAGATAGTCAGTGTTTGCATTTCAGGGGACAATAAAGAGGGCCATCTGTTCCTGTCATTCATGCTTTATTGTTTTCCTCTGCGGACCGCAGACTTTGGAACACAACATCAAGCCCTCCCCACCTTGTAGTATCTGCACCCCTGACCGCCTAACGTCCAACTACTACAGTTTAACTGTGTGTACAAAATTGCATAAACCCACATCCACTGATTTTACCTTTAGTCTTGTACTTATCCTTCAGGCAGGGAGGAATGGGCACAAAGAGCTTTATTTGGATTTGAAAAATTGCAGTTAAAAAAAAAAAAAAAAGATATTTAGGGGGCACGGCTTTGAATGAATGCTCTGTTGTTGTCCGTTATTTTGGCAACACTGGAAGTATGGAAAAGATTGCCAAATGTTTTTCTTTCATTTTTGTCATAGGATCGAGAGGAGAGGAGTAAAACAAATGACAGTTTTCTTCTGCTGGCATAGGGTTTACCAAGGAGAAAGCCTGTAATATCGGCTTAGGAAATGAATGGCTCCTGGGGGACATATCTGCTGAGCGCCTTCTTCCCTTTGTAGCACCGAGGGCCTGGCAGCTGGATGGTATATGACTCATGGGTCTGTGACAATAGGGGGTTAAACAGAGGGGTACGGCTGATAGGGAACATTTTATAGGCCACCAGTTATGAAGGATATATAACATGAAAATACCCAATGGTAAAATTTGTTTTTAAATGAAGCTAAATGAGCGGATCAATACCTGGTGGGTTAGCTTAACACAACCCATAAAATGAAGATGGGGCCATGCTGAACAGTTTTTTGATACAATGGAAAATTGTTAGCTCAGGACATAGACAAGTCTGCTCCCGTCTTTGTCCTGAGCTAAGCTAACCTGCGCAATTAGCATGCAGATAGGTGTACAGCCCAAATGTCCGATTTTTTTCCTGTGATATTTTTGAAGGGTTTTACAACAGCTTATGCCGGTTGCTGATGCAGTGAAGAACACATTGGTCTTGTCATACAGGACAGATGTAAACCCACTGGCACAGCCGACATTTTTAAAGTGACAGAGCACTCTGCTTTTTTGTTTGCACCACATCGCACCATTCAGGCAGACACAATGAGCGCATAATGTTTCAAGATAAAGAAATTACCAATGTATCTTGCTCAATAATCTACAATGGATCATAATTATCCATTCATTCGTTCATCTTCAACCGCTTATCCGTTTCCGGGTCGCGGGCGTAGTTATTCATGAAATGGATAAACACATATGGACTGCTAATACATTTAGAATGACACAATACTTCCATTTTGTTGCTCGTAATATGGGTGCGACTGCCATAACACCTGCCGACAGTACAAAAGAAGACAGCACTCGCAGGCGTTTTCTCACCAGTGATCTGACCGGATGCAGAATTTGCAGGTGCTTTTCCATCACAGTCAGCAAGGTTAAACTCCAGAGAAATTAAACAAATTGCTCCTCTAATGCAGAGTAAAACAAATGGAGAACTTTAGTGCACATGTGGAACCCTCTTGGGTTCTAATTATGTAAAACTACAGACATCAGAAGGCACTGAATTCTTTAATGAGCACTTGAGAGAACAAAGGGAATTTAAGTGCATGTTAATAAGAGAGGCGAGACAACAGGAGGAGGAAAAATGCCACAGAAAGAATCACCACACATTAAATGGAGGTATTTGCTGTCTTACAACCACCCAGCACCTTATGACAGTTTCACGGGGTACCACAGAATAGTTGAGAGGAATCTATTTCTCAATGTCGTTTTTGGCAGTGAGAATGAGCACGCAGTTAATGTTCTAATAGGTTCTCCATGGAAACAACATACAATAAATTGAGATGAATTAGCTGTCAGAGACTTGAGGTTTTGCTATTAGTGCAGTAGGGGATGAGAGATCGCTGTCTCTGCAACCTGCAGTGGATGAACTTATAACTTTCCTCTGACCAGTGTGCTGCATGGTGGTACGAAATTACAGGTTAAACACTCATATTAGATTCCAGGACTGCCGGCGGCCTTCGTATTTCCACAGTTACCGTACCATTTTGGATTCATTCAGCACCAAACGTGGCACAATGTGTGTGGGAAGCTGTGTTCCACTTCGCTGATTGGGAGGCCAACCAATTAGCATTGACAAAGACTCCCATGTGTACAGGAAGGCAGAACACCGCTCAAGTAGCACATTTCTGTTCGGGAGCCAAAATGGATCGTGCAGCGGGGGGTCTTTTAATCCCCAATGCTCCACCGAGTAATGTTTTAAATCAAGGAACAGTGGTTGTCCTCCCCATATGCCTGCTGTTTGTTGTACTGTACTGTTGCACACCTTGCCAATTTACCATGTGTGCATATGTTTATAGGCTGCTGTTATGAGCCTGTATGGGCTGTATGAGCCTGACTGTGCACAGATCTGACACTTTGAGGGAAGATGCATGGGCCTCTTACCTAAGAAAGTGAAAAACAAATTAGGGATAGATTCCTAATTAATGAATAACAAGGAAGTAGTTACTTATTAACTCTGTAGATCATATAGCAAATACTGGTGAGTTGCAATAGCTGACAATTGTCTACTTGTTAATGAACCAGTGTCTAATTATCATACGAGTTCACTGAGCGTTTCCCTAAAGCTGGAAAATATGGTCTCAGTTTTAGTTAAAATTATGAGAGTAAAAGAACGTCTCCATTGCTGGCAGCTCAACAGTGACTGATTTGCAGAGATCTATGTTTTATGTTTTTTTTTTTTTGCTTCAGCTTGTGTTTTGATACCAACAAACTAATTGGAATAAATAGATGAACTTTATCATGCACTGATTCAATTAAATGGTGCATTGTTTGGCGTCACATGTTAAAAGGGGAAAAAGCAAAAAGGAAGAAAGTTCTAAACAGTGATGGTCAATATTGGTTCACACGCAAGAAAAGAAATCCAAAGACTGTGGGTCTCTTTTGGGCTAACGGATGACATCATCATAAAATGTGTGCATTGACAAATTATTCCCATCTTGTCTTGAACTCCCTTGCCATTTGTGCAATTAGTATGTTATAGTTGTGTCCTGCTACCAATATGGCCTTATCAAATAATCTAACCAGAGCTCACTAAATGTCATTTGGCCATGCAGCAAAAGTATTTGCATATTGTTTAAAGGATAAGACTAATGTTATTCTACAGCTTTCTATTGAAGTCCACTAAAAGACGAGACTTAGCAATGGATTATTAAGTCCCTCGAGCTCTTTGTGGCACTGTCTTCATTTGCCACCTGGCTGTACATCAAGAAATTTTGTGAACAGCAACAACATCACAAGTGTAATTGTATTTTAAATGGCTCATAAAGAAGCTTTGCACCGTTAATACACAAATCATGTTTAAAATTTTTTGTGCTTGACATACAACGATCTGTCACTCCCTCAAGATAACCACACAATTGCCTACTATTTATGTCTGCTCCTGTTAAGTACTGCATCATCTTATTAAACTGTCGAGTCAACCCAGATCATTCCAAATGCACCATTACCTTATAAATGACGCAGCCCCAAGAAAATCAACATACTCAAATTACGTTTAAATTGTTATTACCACACAGATGTTATAACTACAGAGGAATTTGAGGAGTGTATTGTAAAATGTTATCACTACATGCACTTAGAGCCTCATAGCTGGTATAGTTGCATATGTATGACTCTCAAATACTTTCAGTAATTGGAGTGAATGGTGTCATACAAAAGCAAAGTGATTCAATGTCTATGATCCAAAGTTTTGCTCTCTGTGGTGCTGCTTTTCAGTCAAAAAGAGATCCTTTGTTTGGTGTGAATAGCAGCAGATCAGTATTGTACCTTACAGGAGCATCAGCAAAACTATGGCAGTGACAGAACAAGGTTAGCACAGAGATGCAGACAGATGCTGAACTGCAAACTCAAGGCAATCCTCAAAAGGCACAATCAAAAAGGTTCGTTCATTTCCAAAGAAGTTTTCCTTTCTCATATATTGAGTTAAACAGTGTTGCAGGAGGGGTTGACCCGAGAGTTTAAGATCTGGTGAATTATCAATGTGCTTCTTCTTCTGTGGCCGACAGTGGCACAAGAATTACTATGACAACACAGCGTCCTCATTTACTGGAGTTTCATTCTTTCTACCCCTCACTAACCTCAAAGATATTTCCATACTAAGTGGACAGCCTTCATTCTCTCAATGATTAATCATTACCACTTCAAAATGTTTTTTTTTTTTTTTTTAACCAGCTCTCCTCCTCCAACATCAGAATTCATACTGGCTGAGGAAAAAAGCTGTGTGAGTATTTCATCCTGTTCTATTCAAATTTCACAGCACCATCTTTGATTTCCATAGTCCAAAGTAAAGTAAGCCCCAGGGCGGTGATGGGCTGTCATCTCTCCCCTGGGGGCAGGAACTGCACTCCTCAGCCCCCTAATGATGCGTCTGTCTTTTGAACGAAGAAGCCCATGCCATGGCCTATCACTTAGCAAGCTTAACTAAGCAGGGGGTGGTGGGTTAGACAGAGAGGAGAGACAAAGGCAGAAACACAGGGAGACAGAGTAGGGTTGGTGTAGGTTTGGCTCCTGGCAGATAAAAGCTGTCCCTTCCAGAATTTCAAGCAGAAATAAAATCAGATTTCCATGGCAGAAAATAACCTCAACTTGCTGTAGCGGTTTGGCACATAGGTCAATTAGTTTGCCATTTAGAGAAAATACGTCAACATCTTCTTTAATGAGCTTCATAGAATACAATGCACGACCTGAAAAAGCCCACAATTCATTAGCTTCAGCAGTTTGAATTCACTCTATTATACTCCTTATAAGAATTAGGTAATTGGAGGCATGCTGGAATAAAATATATATTGCATAAATGACAGGCAGTAATACAGCTGTTGTTGTCCCAGTGTCACACTGTAAATATGAACATTCTCAATCTGGAGGACTTGGCATAATCACTGTTTATCCATTATATCCTCCTCTCTCCCGCTGAATGGCAGCACACACAGTCAGATTGCCCTCAATCATTCAGTAATTGATGCTGTCGCATTTCACGCTCATATTACCCAAAACAGCCTTGGTGTGCTCTCACAGGCCCCTCCACCATTGCCGCCATCTCCCTCCTTGTCTAGATTTGCCTCCTTTTTCCAAATAACCCAAGGCTTCTCTCGCTGCAATTTTAACTTTAGATTGATTTAAGCTCTCCTGGAAGCCAATTTGGTCTGTTTGAATGTTCTTATAATCTCCTGATTTGATTCACCAGGGCACTGTTCTTGGTCGAAAAGAAACAGCCTATACAGCAGAGAAGTAAAGAATAGCATCACACACGTTGTGGCACAAAGGAAGTACAATCTGCGATAAAATAAGAGCAGCCTGAGGGTGCAGGGAGTGGCCACAAGGACTCCCTTTCTTTCCCTGTGCTTTTTTTTTTAATTATTAAACCACATGAATGCAGGAACACCTGGGACAGCCCGTAAAAGAGAATGCATAGTCAAGAAGAAGGGATGCTGTTGAAGCACCGCCCTGAAAAGCCTGCTATTTTGAAGAACATGAGAATTTAACAGGATTCTTGTATAGTCTGTGGCAAGGATTAAATACAGCCCACACTGCCGAACATGGATCAAGCGCTCCTTTTTATTCTTCTCTGCCCACCGCTAACTGAGCAGTTTTACTGTGTTCTAAGAATCTGAGGGGTTCAGCGCAAAAACAGGCGGGTCTTTTGATATAGGACATGTTTTGAGGTTCATGTGTGGTGTGTTATCACCCTTCATCCCTCTGTTACTCCACGCACGAAGCTGAAAGGAGCTTTTCCTATTCTTAAGATAAAAGCTGTCGCAAAGAGTGCCAATGTATGCTGTTGGATGGGTTTTTCATTAGCTTTGCATGCATGTGCATGTGTCCAGCATGTCTGTGGGTTCGAGCATCATATTACAACTATTTATTACCAGGTCTTTTTTTTGTTTGTTTGTTTTTTTGTTTGTTGTTGTTTTTTCGGACAGAGCAGCTGGCTGTATCCTCCTTGTGCATGTTCAGATATGAAGGACCAGAGAAAGGAACCACTTGCATGAAAATCTCTTGCAAATAAGAACCTAAAATTATACGTGCAGATACGGGAACAGGGGAAGAAAGGGATGTTGAGGCAGTGGTATCATCTGGTGAACCTTTTGGGAGTTAGAAGAAAAAGTGTAGGGTGTAAGACGAAAAGAGAGAGAGAGAGCGAGAGAGAGGTAAGGAGGAGGGAGAAAGACACAGAAAGTGTTCTGGGATGCGAATGCACTTGGGGAGAAGAAAAAACACACTACCTTTGCATTTAAAAACACTCCAAAACTTTGCAATATAAAGGCAGGAGTACGAAGGCAGGACACAAAAGAATATTCACAATGCCTCTGCAAAAAAAGGAAAAAAAAAAAAAAAAAAAGCACTGTTTCTTCTGCTTCCTAGCCTCTCTGCCTGGGTAGCGTCTCTTCACGTTGATCACGATTTACCGTCTGAAGATGCATTGGCAGTTGTTGACAGAGACAGAGTTTGTGATGGTAGTCACAGTTATTCCACAGAGATAGACGGAGGAGGGGCAATGAGGGGGAGATGACTCCAATCTCTTGTTTTCTTGCTGACTCTCTTAACTGTGTTTACTCTTTCAACACTGTCATCCAAAGGCATACAGAGCTGACAAAACTTTCCTGCCAGCTGGAATTTAACACTATTTTGTGGTGCATTAACGTGTGTTTTCCAACCTTATCGACCTTCAGTATTCATTTAGCATTGAGTCGAGACTATAATAAACAGAACTGGCTATTTGAATGCAACAATGAGTTACAGTTACATTTAGCTTTTAACCTCTTATCCGAAAAGCCCAGAATAAAGCTTTGCACTTGTCATTATAATTTTGTCACATTGTACCTCCTTTAAAGCTGCCAATTTATCATTCACTTAATTATTTAAGAGAACAATGAAGCACATCTGTATTTCAGAGAAAAGTAGATAAAAGGAAATATAAGAGAACATATCTCCCAGGTCCTATAAAGACTGCAATTGGTCTTTCAAGAAGAAAAAGGCAACAAAGCCTGTGAAGCAATCAAGATTTAAAACATTAACAGATGGCTTTAAAGGCTTTTTTACAGTGGCATTGAGGCATAGAATTTTAAATTCTATCCCAATAATCTCAGAGTCATAATTTAGGTATAATATGATTGTATTGTTCAAGGACTCGTGCCCCCCTCCCCCAAGGGTAGGTGTGTACTGCGAGGTACTGGTGGCAATGCTGGACAGGCTGTGATCATGCCTAAGTTTCATCTGAAGCACCTGAGCCATGATTGCAGGAAAAACTAAAAACTTAAAGTAAAAACCACAAGAGCAAAGAGTGGAGATGAGAGAGTGACGGAAAAACAACTGATTTCCATCAAAACAGATTGTCAAACCAGATGGGGACTGTTCAAGAACTGGGGCACAATGGATGGTGAGGGACTGTGATTGGGCAAATCTCAACACAGACCAGACACGAATGTCAGAACAAAATGGATTTTCTAAGCAAACCGCTGCTTTGCTCTCATGTAATTCGAAAAGGTTTTAAATAATTCTGAATTGGGGTTTTTTATTCAATAAACTGAATATTGAAGCATTCAGACTTCTAAAATAGCGCACATTGTTGCACTGTACATTGTAACATCCATGTCTTTCTGTGAAGGCAGCAGTCGTGATGTCAGGGTCAGTGTTGATGGCTGTGTTTAATTTCCTGGACAGAGACACTGCCTCTGACCTTTAACCCCTGAGTATGACGTTACTGTGTTGGGAACAATGAGCCTGCATGCCACATAACTGAGTGTGCCCCATTTGGTGCGTATTTCATTAATTCCTCCTGAACCATTCATGCTCCTTGAATGATTCTGCATTCTCCGGCCATTATCATGGTGCCTCTGGCAACACCTGAGCAAACCTCATTAGCATGCCAGCATTGATCCCACACAAGGTTTTCCCCAAAGTAGATTCTCTCTAGCGCATCCTTTCAACATGTGATCCGAGCCAGTGCATGCTCCAGCCTCCAACAAGAGACTCTCTCTCCCAGCCATAGAGCGCATGGGGTAAAATCACAAACTGACAGCCAGGCACCCAGGCGGAGGGAGGATTGCCATACATATTATGGGACCTCAGTGTTCAAACAATGAAAACGTGATTTTTTTCGAGAAAAGCAGGGAACACGTTCACAAGTTCGCACACTCAAGTTGAAACTGTGTGACATTTTGCCAGAGTTAGAGAGCCCTTCGGTCGAGCCACTTTCTCATCTAGACATTAAATATGTAGCTGGAAGAAGCAGTCAGCCAGGCTGACTGGAGTTGTAGCACCCCTGAAACATGCCAATTAACATATATGTACTGTCTGTTCCACCCATTAGAGGACTTGTGTTAATGCTCACCTGGCCAGAAGTAGTCCAAAACACACACATAAAACAGAAAATTGTCACACGCTCAATTAAGCTTTCCTAATTTGTTAGGTTCACAAAAAGGGGCGTGGTTATTGAGGAGGAATTAATTGTCTTTTAGTTGTTAATAAGTAGGTCCAGAAGATGATACAGACTGAGAGATAGTTATTAATCAATCATGAGTAGTTAAGTAGTTCATAGATATGTGAAAGGACATACTGATCAATTTCCACCTCTACCACCCTCATTGAGCTGATAATATTTCACCCGCATATCTCATAAAGAAACTGGTTCTTATTACTCATCACACAGTTTCTGCCAGTCTTCTCTCTAGCAGGTTCATCATTATCAAAACTCATTCATTTGAGTCGTTCTGGAGCTACTTGTTCATGACTCATTGACAATCAGGGCATTCCTGTTCCACCTCTGTTGGGTAGGTTGTTTTAAACACTTTCTAAAACAAGACACCAGGCATCATTAGGTGAGCTTCAAAGTTGGGAGTGGGTGAATTTCGTTGGATTTGCACAGAGCCAGCCATCCTTTTTTCCGCTCAGATTCCAGTCTTTGTGTTGAGCTAAGCAAGTTGGTTGCTGCATCCAGCTACACCCTGAAGACACGAGACTGAATATTTCTCATATCCTGGGCCTTTCTCTATGTTCTATCTGTTCCTGTCTGCGTTCCCTCGAGGACAGATTTTCCCTAAATTTACATCAAACTTTCCCTTGATGTCTGAATATGGGGGTGACCACCTGCACCAGGTGTACCCTGCCTCTTGTCCAAATACAGTTGGGATTGGCTCGAGCCACCACTCTGACTGTGAAGAATCAGGTGTATAACTAATAAATGAAACTAAAATGAAATAAAATCAAGATCCTGCTGGTGAATAAAATGCTAGAAGGCAGGTGTTCCTTGACCTTAGTCTACCTACACATTCCTCTATTCCTTCCAAGAACTTCTCAAATCTGGAGGGTAAAAATGAAGGTGATTATTGACAGTCAGATGACTTCCTAGTCTCAGTGTGCTGGACTCATCACAGATCAGCCTCCACTCTCTAGCTTCCACTCTCTTTGCCCTTAAACACGCCTGTAGCATTCCTCAAGGTCCCCTGTGATGCCTGAGGCTGTGGACAATCTCCAATGAACACAGGCTCAATTCAATTCCTCCACCAAACCTCTTCAACCATGTGTTTATGATACGATGCACTTGACATGCACAGGCTTTTCTTTTCTTTTCCATGGAGACACTGATCTAACCCGCAGCAACATGCAATTTGTCAATATTGAAATATTTAAAAGACATGTATAGGAAAAAAATAATGATATGACTTCCAAGTTCTATGAGAAGAAATGTATATTTTCCCTATAAAGAAACCCTTTTATTGAGAAATGCAGGGGCTCCGTCAATCTTTCCTATTTCCTCTCCCACTGACAATACCCGTGAGCACACTCAAATGCACTGTGAGGACAAAACTACGGGTCAGGATCTATCGTCTGCCAATAAATGGGTCTCTACATGACAAAAGAACATGTATATTTAATAAGGAACAGATTAAATGTCCAGGTTCAGGTGCCTCACCTCTGAAGTTCCTTTAGAAAATCCCAGATATCTCATAGCTTGTCTTATTGTCTAAAATACCATACGTAGGTGTGACTGTCAATGTGTCCAAAACCAACTCTGCAGGAGTAGGTAGAGGTGGTGTACAGTGAATACGGTGAGCTGCTATCATTATTATGAGGCAGCAGCAAAAATCCAGGAAAACATCTTATTAAGGGCAGAAATAATGATGGCTGAGGTTGTCCACTTGCTAAGATGCTCTAACATGAAGACATCTTGTTTCAGCATCACTCCTGGCCACAATCTATATGTTCAATATAGGTGTGTTACAGTGAATGATGAGCGCCAGCATTTACTTCTCGAGGGACCTTAAGCAGAACTATTATTCATTGCTGTCTGAATGTCTGGTTAGGTGTCCAAATCTAATTCCAGAGGATTGTACAGGCTACTTAGTTTTGTCACAAAAACAATATTGGGAGTACAAATTCCTAAAAGTTTTTTGTCAAAAGTTGTGGGAAAAAAAACCTAAACTTAATATTAATGCTATCCATGCCACTATTTGATTTACCTTATACATCTGTGCTATACATAGGAGGTAGTCATTCATTTTAGTGCTTAATCTGTCTTTAAGCACTCCAGAATTTATTGTAAGATATTCAAATATTCATGCCGACTTCATATGCGAACCTTTGAGTCTATCTAAATTATCATAAAAATAGCTTTTATGAGCAGAAATAAAACACCAGTGCTGTCTTAGCAGCACAAACAAAGCAGAACGAAAAACCATTCTTAACACGCTTGAATTTGTGAAAAACAATGACTTTTGTAAAGAATTTCATAAATTGTTTTGTCAATATTGCGATCATAGTGTATTGGATTTGGAAAAGGAAGACGATGCATCTTTTGATTGCTGAAAGGGTGAAAAATGAACGTCCATGTACTATGTAGTCATTCCTGAGCATGTAGCTACATCTCATGTTGAGGAATATAAACAGGATTAAAACTGTATTTTATTGTGAGCTGTATTTTATACTGAAATAGGGAAGACTGCTTGCTTACTCGTGCCAAGCAAATGAAGCCGCATTGGAAACATCTGTCAGAAGAAAAGCTTCAGTGCAGACAGAGGTCAAGCTAAGCTAACACGCTAGTCTATGAACACCAACTAAGTAGCTTTCAAGCTACTAAGCTCTGTGGAAGCATGAAATCCTAAGCATGCACAAAAGCATGAACAATCTTCAGTAAAGATCTGACAGGTTAAATCAGTTTTACCTTTGTGAGCGGCGCTGTACAATCTGCAGTCTGACAAGCTAAACTTGTCAGGACAAAACTGTGAACCAGCAATGGAACTTTTTGGAACTGGGATTTTGAATTGGTAGATTGAATCATGACGAGTGAAATCGACATTCTGTCCTCTGTGCTGCTTTTCCTGTTTTTACACATTTTCCCTTTCTGATGCACAACCAAAGCGGCTTTAATTTAAAAATTTCATGATTTATAGTATAAAGACTGAAGGTACATCCTTTGATATTTTTGCTCACAATTACAACAGATCAGTCTGTACCATAATGTGCACAGTCAGCTTGCAGTATGGACTTGAGAAAAAGTTCAGGTGTTTTGTTTATAATGGCCGGAAACTTTGTTCTTTTGCAAAAAATTCACAGCAATAGATCTTTGAAATGTATATTCGTTGAATATATTTTACTCCTACTACATTTATTATACACCCTATAGTGAGAATCACTCAGAACAGGGTGAGAAAGCAAATATTGACAGTGATCTAAATTTAGTTCCTAATGAACACCTCCCTTGTTAGTAATAAAACTGCTCTCACAGTGTGTATGTAGGTTATATTGTTTAGCTAAGTCGTGACAAATTCTCAGTTTAAATAATTCTGTTGCTCATATAAATTATGACTGTCAACAGGTTTTTAATCAATACTACCCACATCTGACTTCCTGAACACGTGATCACTGCACCACCAATCTTTCAAAAGTGATGACTTTTGCGTTGGGCACAGCGTTTGGCCTGAGATGGACACTGGTCAATCTATGAAGTACAACAAAGTGTTAAAAAGCGACTCACAGCTCTACAATGTTTAACAGTCGTACACAACAGCACGTTTCATTTAGGTTTGCCATCAGAAGGCTTTGGTAAATGCCATAATCTGAAGGAAAGTCACTTATTGATGTGCAGGCTGAGAGTTGTTTGTCAGATTGTTTGTCATGCTTCAGATATTTACACTTCTTAGATCTGTTGATGATCCTACTTTTACTTGTTTTGATTTCATCTTTTGCAAAAATCACACTTGTCTCAGTATTTCTTTTTTTAAAAGTTCCATATTAAAAGATGCAAAGCACAAAAAAGATAGACTGACATGTGACATCTGATTTTTGATTTCTTGTACTTCATCTACCCGGAAAACAAACTATGCCTCAGACACTGTTATGTGTGGGCTTCCATTAGCAATATAACATATTCAGGCTTCTTGCCAGTGCTCGGTGATATTCTATTTCCAGTTACAGGGGCAAGAAATGTAACCTTATTAAACCCTGTGTTATATCCCTTCCAAATGATCTATAAAATTACCATAACTAGAATCCATATCTACACCTGTAAAAATAGTCTTATGGCCTCTGCAGGGTATGTGTTGGTATATGTGTTCGTGTTCCTCACTTCACCACACTACCGTGTGTATTTCTTTGTGTGTTTTTCTAATCCATGGGATCAACAACTCACAGCGTGTGTTTTGTCATTCACCCGGGCTAGTTGTGCTGAGGCACACTTTTTCCCATTCTAATGAATGTCGTTAAACTGGTTAGGTTCTGGGTCCAGGATGCTTTCTCTCCGGCTTGCTGTGCCTGAATCTAATGCGTAGACAGATGATGTATTGGAACCATCACATCAAGGAAGCTGTTCGTATGAGCCTCGGCTGCCTGGCTCCACGTTTCCTACTGTCTGTGTGCGGTGAGGAGGGGATGCTGAGGGGTGGGTTTGGACGACGTTGTATTTTCTTTGGGGAATTGCGTGTTTCAGCAGTATGGATATTGCAGGCGGTGGCAGAAGGAATAAACAGACTTTCTCTGTCTTTCTCCTCTACCCCCTTTTCTTCAGGGATGGGCCTGTTCACAGAGGCGGTTCTGTGACTGATGTTTGTCTGTGTTATGCGTCTATTTATTTATCTGGCAAACAAATGCATTATTAACAAGCCACTGCCACATGTTGTCGTCTCAGTGTATTCTATGTTTGCATCAGTGTGGTTTCCATTCAAGTGTAAATTAGCTAGGTCACAGCAAAACCTTAACTGTATTACCAATGCCTGAGGTGAAATTTGACTCAAAGGATATTTGACCTATATAATCTGATATAGTTTTATGATTAAGAATAAAAGAAAAATATTGGAGGAAAAACGATTAAAATGTGTGAAATCTTTTAGTCCTATGGAAGAGGGCACAGGTGGTGTTATGTCTCTCAAAGGTTATGTCTTCATGGCTCGTCGACAAAATGCCGCTATTACCATGACCCATGAAATCAGCGTGGCTCATTTGGAAAGAAACCTATGGAAAGAGGTTTTAAAAAAATTATATAAAGAAGTCTGAACCATTTAAAACTGGCGATAAATCCTGACATTCAGTATGCATTTCCTTTTAACTCGCAGCCACATTAGATATTAGATTGAGTGGGCCCCTAAGCACCATTTCAGACCCAAAAGGAACTGCCTGTAGGTTTGCCTGGGAACAACTTGAATAAAAAAATAATGCTGTGAGAGGCTTATTCGCACGCACAATCACACTTAAGGCAATTTCAGCCATAACAGGGACTAGGCCTGAGAGAAAATGAGTCTGTGGCAAAAGACACCTTTTCTGAGTTTTTTTTTTTTTCCCCTTTCATGCATACCAATGTATTTAGCTCATCTGCAATCAAAAGGAAAGGTTGAAAATCTTGTTAAAGTCTCTCTCCTTTGACAGAGTGTGTCTTTAGAAAGATACAGTCCAGACACTGAGTTCCAGTCGTAGAGGAGAGAAAAAAGAGATACCGAAACTCAGAATATCCAAACAAAAACTGTATGACACTTTGCTTCATTAGTCGAACTGATCGCCTAGTCAGATGGGCATTTAGAGGTAATTACTCGCTGTCTCTCCGGCTGATATACTCAGTATGCACTCACTTTCCTGTTATTACCTTCTGTGGCTTTTGGAGGGAGCAAGTGAACCAATCTGCTCATCTCCTCTGTTTTTTTTTTTTCCCTCGAGTTTGGGATTCAGGATGGATGAGGAAACTCTTTCTTAGGGGCCTCATGGTGGACCAGCAACACCAACATGTTTTCTTGACCTTGAATCCCCAAATGGAAAAGTAAATGTTTGGCTCAAGGATGACAACAGCCCAGCGTAACCAAAAAAAAAAAGATATTCCCCACTACTGAACTCTATGAATGAGTTTCAAGCTAAATGCGCCACTGAGCTCAGGCTTCCTACGTCAGACCAAAATGACTCATAATCAGACATAAACATGTGTACGTGACTTGTTTACAGGCATATTTAGCACTGAATGAGAAAATATACCATCTGATATATTACATTTTTAACATGTGAATGTGAAGCTGGGGTTGTGAAGCAGCATAGCAACTGAAGTGGGACGCAAAAAGTTAATCACGGCAGGGATAGAAAAGCAATTTTTTTCACACGTACATTGGTTTGTGTCAGAAACCATAACTATTTCAGCATCAAGCAAGAGCAAGGTTTATTTATCATCAGTCTCTTTTTCCAACGAAGGGCTTGTCACTCATAAAAAAAAAAAAAAAAAAAAAGTAAAGCTATTTTGATTCAAGGAAGAGGAAGGTGGCAATAATCGTGTTCCCACACGTTTTTCTTGTCAAAAAACTACAGATAAATGACAATATTTTACCTGCTAACTATCCTCCTTGTTAAACCTCAACAAATCACCTGCTGAAGATATGCAAAGGCAATGTAATTAAATGTTTAGAGTAGACAACAGGAGCTGAAATGAATGTCAAAGCTCTCTTGATATTCCGACAACAGCTTCCAAATCAGCACCAGACAACTTTAATTCTCATTGCAAAAATGGTTGCAGTGCTGTTTTTCACATCTCCACATTCCCAAATAGGAGCTGTTTTGTTCAAGGCTGAATGAGCAAGAATTTAACTCTGTAGTGCGTTAGTGTGTGTGTGCGGATGTGGATGTACCTATCGGTTATAAGTGTAAATGTGCACAGCATGTTTGAGAATGCGTGGGTGTTTAGACACTTAAACAACCTCATTAATGAAAAACTGACGTTCTCTATGAAAGTGTGGAACCAAAGATGACATTCGCCTGACGAGAGTATTACATAATTTAAATTCCAATGCATTTAGCAGTGCCACAGTGCAGCCAGCCTATGAGCTTAGTGCATGTGATCTGTCTTTGAGTCACACAAATTAAAGAGCCAAGCCACAGAGAATCTGAATCACAGGGACAAATATTCATCTTTAAAGAAAATGTGGGAGATCAAATAATGCTCTTCTGATCTACAGGGCCATTGGAGATCAGGGCGTGTGCCTGTAAAAAGCGCTTCTGTACAATCTCTCCATTACTTTACGATTACTCGATTATATTTTAGGGGTGAACAAATTGTGCACTTACACTCCGTGACAATGACTTTATGTGTACTGCTGCCAAAAAAAAAAAAAAAAAAATCCAACTAGGCAGTGTTAAACGACTTTTTCTGATTATTTTGGATATGACATGCCTGTTAACCTGCAAACAGTCTTTTTAGGCACAAATTTCCACAAACATCTCAGCGTTTAACAATGCCATGCACGAAAGTTATATTCTTCACATGAAAGAAGAGATGTGGTCAGACATGTTTGACCAAAAACTGTTTTTGTTTTAATTGTTCATTTACTCTGTGCACTGAGTATGTTTTTTGACAACTGTCTTAATAAGCTATTGAGATGCTTTGGAGAGAGCCTTTTCATTCTGGTATGGGCACAATTAGCACTTTATAGGCCAATTTAATACACTCTCCAAATCACTCTGATTTGCTGGCAGTTTCTGCTGCTTTGTGCAGGCCTATTGCTGGCATCAGCAGCCTTTCAGTAGATCTTTTTCTTTGTTCTCAGCAGTTGTGTTCTGTTATTCACAAGATCAAGGTATGATTTTTAAGAAAGAGAGAGAACATAAAAGATGGGAGCGAGTAAGCAAGTTTCCAGATGCTCACATGTAGGAATTTACCAGTTACAAATGCAAATGTTTTCAAGGCCTAGCAGCTGTTGGGTCACATTCTTAACCCAGTGGAGCTGAAGCTGTTATATTTATGTTTTCATGTGTTTGTGCCTGACACAGTAACTACAACAGAAGAGAGTGCTTTAACAAGCAAAGGATTATCAGAAAGGATTGCATTCTGTCTCCCAACTATTTCTGTTATTGTCATGCTAGCTTTGTATTGAATGGACAATTCCGCTGGAAAATGACTTTCTTTTAGAATGAGGATCAGATTGATGATGCTCAACCAATCACAGGGTCTTCATTCAGCCTCCTAAGAACCTTGTCCATTCAAATATAGTTTCATAAGCCTTTTCAACAAAGTCTTTTGGCTGTTTTTGGCTTAAGGAAGATGCATTTTCAATAACGTCTATTCAACAAAGTTAACCGTTTCAGTGAAATAGCTTCCACTTTTCAGAGTAAAAAGCATTTGGAGGGCATTTAAAGATCATGTCATACAACACTTCCCCATTTAAAGCTGTGCCTATTTTTATTTGTTTAAACAGGCCATTTAATGGAGTAATACTGTTGACTTGGTCAATGCCAAACAACGCAGAGAATTCACTTGATAGCAAATAATTCATAGCCAAACAAGTTAGGCAAAATCTAATCAAATCAAAATGCAAGAGACCTGATAGCCATATTATTATATATGCTGAACACACAGTAGTCAGTCAACTGAATTTAGTTTTTACTTGATCTCTTTCTCTTTCTTTCTGCCCAAAATCTTCCTCTACACTCTACACTGTTTTGGTGTGGACATTTGTACACCCAGCAAGGCCCAACCTCCATACAGGAAGTTAAAAGGCACTGTGTCCCCAGAGTTTTTCACAACAACGTTTGTAACACAGACGTGTTCCACAGCACTTGGACAGGCAAAATGCTCACAAGAAGTCTACCTCTTAACCCAATAGTCCTAAATCAACCAGACCATTTAGCTCAATGTACAAAATTAAAGATTCCCTGCAGTTTACAATTTCCACAGTTGTTCGAAAGACTTTGTACTGAGCAGCAGTGCTTTTGTTTCCCTTCAGTCAACATCACAAATGCTCCAAAGTCTTAACTTGTCTGGACAGACTTAATTAGGGAACTCAATAAAGCATAAAGTCTTTCAAGTTACTTTAAATCAGCAAGTCATCCTATTGATGCTCAGAGAACTTAACTACAGAATATTGCTCATCTTCCGCTGACATAGTGTCTGATTTCAGGGATCCTGCACAAGTCATGTCTGTGCTTCAGTTGGTCAGAATCACCTGAATCATGATTCAGACCTTGCCTGTACTGATATTGAGAAAGGAGTGAGGAGAGTGTTGTTGTATGTGGGAGGAAATAAGAAAAAATGTTGATTTTCCAACTGAACCTTGAAAGCCAAAGTTGCACTACACGTTGGGGGCAAGCTATTAAACTACAGAACAGATGATTTAAAAAATTCTTTGTGACTCTACACAAAGCACTTGTTTATTCTAAGGGGGACTCAGCTGCGGATCAAGAAGACGGGTCTCTCAGTCTTCTGTATTTGTCGTGCACTGCGCAAAGGCGCATCCAGTGTGTTGGTGTTGAGCTGTAAGGTGATGCTCAGTGTTTCCATTCCAGCAATTATATTCCATTCCAGTGAGCAACAAAGGAGCGTTTAGTCATAATAATAGAAGTTGGTTTCTTAGCACCTATCTCTCATGTATCTGCTGTCTCTCTCCTTGCTGGGTTCATTCATTTTCAACGTGTAACAAGTGAGAGTCCAGCGGCGTTTCAGCACCCCGGACAGCGACTAACGCGGCTGCGTCTGTTTGACATTGAGGCCTTTCGGGCTGATCTTCGCTTTTCCTCCCTTCAAACTGAAAGGCAGGACAATAAAAAGTGATGAATGCGCTCAGCCTACATACAATACAATATCTTTTATTAAGCGGGACATATAGGGATTTCTTCTATTATTTCCACAATGTACATTTGGTGAGCAACGTCACTGAACATTAAATCAGTCAAAGCTACGCAGATTCGAAATGGAGAACACACAATTATGTGAATATGTACTTTATAAATTATATAATCAATATTAGTGTTGTTTTTTTTTTTTTTTAATAAAAGGGCCCTAACTCGTCTCCGGTGGCTGAAATATGTCGCCTTTTTTCTTTTTTAAATAAACTCGTCGGCGGCCTACATTTGGCTTATTTTCAATATGTTCAGCATCCAAACGCAACACCATTGACAGCACAAAACATAAAGAAAAAAACCTCCATTCGTGCAAAAAAACGCCTTGGGTGTGAAAGCACTTCTTCTCTGGATGTCCATAATTCCATATACTTCACTTGGACGGAAACCATATATTCTTTAAGGCTATACAAACATAAAATAGAGCATAACACACTCGGCCTGTCCAGGACGTCAGTTCTTCCACGCCTCATTTTCTCCCTTTGTCCATTTTCTCGAGGTTCACTTGTTTGTCTGTTGACAAAGTTTGTTTTCCAAGCAAGAAAAAAAATCCACATACCCGACAAACACACGCCACTGGCCGATCAATAGGATTAATCATCCAGATTGCGTTAAAGTTGACTGATGGATTTTGAATATATGAAATTCCAAGGAAACGTTCATATTTGACTAGATAGTGGACGAGTGTAGGTATACAGATATTCGTCGGCTTCCTTGGCTGACAGTTATTTAAGTTAAAAATAAATGGCGTGGTTGTTTTTTTTTTATTTTTTCTCTTTTTTTTTTGTGTTTTCTTTTTTTCTGTTCCTCAACCTAAACAGAGTCTTCTGCGACGTGGCTCATCACAGATTAGATTATAGAGGAAAGACTAGAAAGCCTGAGAAGGTGGAGTATTTCCATCCACCCATGAGGGTGCCCCGTTCCAGCTTCAGATAGACGCGGTCCTCCCGCTCGACCATCAGCAGTACTCCGTTGCTGGCAGCCTCTCTCGTTACGTCCTGGTCACCGGCGAAAGCTGATATAACCGGGTAATCATTTTGCATCAGGTTGACCTGCAGGGGAGGGAGGGAGGGGGATATAAGTGGAGGGGGAACCCACAGGCTGGCTCACTTTTGCCCGTGCTCGAAAATTGGGACTAAATGCTGAATGCAGATTTGGTCGTTGCTCACCTGAATGGTTTGTCTGTTGTAGACCTTCACCACGTGAAAGCTGAAACTATAAATCCCCCTCCTTGGAGCCTGGAAAACACTCGCTTTGAGATCGAAATGGTTGCCGATGTTCACTAAAACCTGTGACCAAAAAAAAAAAAAAAAAAAAAGGGGGGGGGGGAACAATGAGACAGCGCTCTGTCCCCCCTCCAACCACCCCCTCCCTCCCTCCCACCCCCCCACCCCCTCATGTGCATGCTTCACTTAACATAACAGCTGCCACTGTGTATTGTTTGTCTCTGCTACGCACAGTGATTACAGACAGACGTATCAGATATAGCCCGGTTCTGCTACGCCAAATGTTGAATGCTGAACTTCAGTCGCAGTTTGGGATGGTTCCCGATTTCATGCGTTTAACAGGCCGCAGTCCAAAGCCCTCAGCCGTGAAAACTCACTAGAACATCTTTAGAAAAAAAAAAACAAAACAAACAAACAAAAAAAAAAAAAAACTCCACAATGCGCGTGTAGATGTGGCCGAGGCCTAACACGCATATGTAATAAGTGATCACGCATGGATGGTCATCCTTTTGGCCGCGCATCTCCAAACCGCGGCAGTTACGCAGAGCATTAAATGAAAGGAAAACAGCATTGTGATCTTCAGACTGGAGATGCTCAGGTCACACAGAAGTTCGGCAATGATAGAAAATCAATGACACGTTAGCTTAAACAAGTTATCTACGCCCACGGCAAATATTGTTTTTCAGGTGCAGAAAAGGGGGAACCACCCCCCTCAAAAAAAAAAAAAAAAAAAAAAGCACAAAATAAAAACAACAGAAAAAAAAATACCAATGGATCTAAGATTTTGTGCCCAATCACTTTCATAATACACTCCTGGTGGGTTATGTTATCGATAAATTCTGACCTGGTCGAAATAGATGGTCATAGATGTGTTGCTCATCTCTGACGGCTCATGGTTGGTTCCACGCACGGCGGAAAAAGCCACCTTTGCCCCGGCGGAGCGGACCGAAATGCCAAGTGACGAGGTGACCGCTCCATCCGATGAAGGGTTCGAGTCGCACACCACAAGACACTTCCCTTCCAGCACGATGGGCTCCGTGTCGTTCTGGCCGAGGCAGAGAGCCACGCCGCATCCCAAGAGGAGGACCAGTGCCAGTATGGCACAGGGTCCCGGGCAGCGCGCTGGCACCATGGTCAGATCGCTGATCCCGTGCACACTGATAGAACCCAGCAGCCCCTTGGAGGTTTGTTAGTATTCGATCACCTGGTCCAGACTTAACTCCGTTCTCTCTTCCCCTCTCTCTTTTCCTCTATCAATGATGCTCCCTCACTCTCTCAAACAGCCTCTGACACAGACGCACTCAGACTCTCTCCGGCTGAGTCTCCCCTCCCTCCTGTGCGTCCTCGTCCTCTTAGTTTTTGGAGAGTATTCAGAAAACTGTTGTAAATCCTGATGATAAGAAAGGAGAAGAAATAGAGTATCCATGTCAGATGCGATGGGAGAAAGATTTCCGATAGTTTAGTTCTTAAACTTGAGTGTCATCTCTGTGCGTAAAATGGCTATCGTGCGTAAAATGAGAGGCAGGCGCTCTCGGTAAAAATCAAAGTCGGCCAAATCACGATGCAGAGCTGAATGCTGATATTTTGACTGTCCATTATTGGCCAAATCAACTACCTGTGCCAGTGTGTCCTGCAGGATAACCCACTGTGGCAACTATTGCAACTATTTATAATCTCACTGGAAGAGACGATGTGGCTATCCTCTTGTCCTAAGAAATGGTGATGTTTATATATATATATATATATAAAAGCACTTTGCTGGCATTTCTGCAGAGGAAAAAAAAGGTAAATCACGACCTACCTGTGCCATCCATCCTGCTGGTATGCTCTCTGTCTCTCGCAGACTGTGAACTGAGCGCTCAGATCGCTGGTGCAACCAAAGCAAGAGTCTCGGGGCTCCCTTTCGAGGGACAACTCACGCCCATTCTTTTTGTGTAGCCACTGCAACAACACTCCTCATAAGTATCCCACAATTAAGAGCACATGCGTGGATTAATGGGTCTGTTTACATATTAATCAGATCAATGCTCTGAGCTCTGGGGCCCCTCAGGACGGCAGAGATCACTTGCTTTCAGTGTCTGTCATTTATATGCGGTGGGTTTCTCATGTCGCATCCTGATTAATCTGAAATGAAAGGGGCTGCAGCAGATAACCTTGCTGCTGCATGCCACATTGGCATCCATGTATATGTTACTAATTTCAGAAGTAGACGAGCATTTCTACTAGCTCACTACAGATGCTCGTGCGCCATCCAGTGGCGGATTTTAATTCTACAGAAGTCTGTTTTCCACTGGAACATAAACATATCAAAGCATATAAGTTATTAAGATAATTATGAAGTTGTGCGATGTTTGCATTGGCCACATATGGATATGTGTAATCAGCAAATTAGGCCACATTTGCAAACAAAGAAAGAGTGACGCCTCAGCATACTCTCACTTCACAGAAAATGATCTGCTCCTCTCTGTAGCACCTTTCTTTTCACTTTTTGACATGTCGTCATCCATTAAACAGTCGGACACAGAGGGTTCCTATCCGTGCTCCATAACTCTGAAGGGTTTGAGAGTGGACTGAGTTGGACCTTTAATGAGCTGTCATTTTCCTGCTTTTATGCTAAATGGCCACATTATGTATGGTACTAATATTAGCAGAGGGAGGCACTGGACAGACAGCTTAAGTATGTAGTAGTTTATAATTTTCCTCTATATTTCATTAGGTTTGGAATTTTAAATAGCAAATATGAAAAAAATAAATAAAATGGAAGGGACAAGAGCATCAAGCTAAATTTTTCATTCAAGGTATTGGATGTTACGCTATGAAAAATCCTTCGCACAAGTACAGAATTTATGGTTAATTTTCTGCTAGATGCTTTCATAAATGCACAATTTTAGCAGAGCAAAGAAAATACAAAATCGAAGAATTCGTGGTGTTCCATCCGCTCTTTCTCAGCTCCACATTGGACTGCCAGAGCTGACTGACAAACCATGCGAAAGAGTGACATCAGGTATCCAAGAGTCACAACTGACCCCAGGCCTTCAGAAGGACACAGGGCTACAGAAAACATCAAATGTCAAGTAAGGGGGTACATGCAAGGGAAAGGGATGTGGCCTACATGGCATTACCATACCAGCGGCTGCTGTTGCCCTAAAAGGGACTTCACTTTCATCAGGGAAGATGATCGGCAAGACTGACAACAGTGTTATGGTTATTTTCCCTGACAGCTAGCAGGGGCTACTGGCTTCCAGAAATGGGGAGGTCGATTGTATGATGGGTCTTAAAGCAAGCCATCTGTTCTTGCAAAGAAAAGGGTTTAGCTTCAGTCTGCTTGATTTTGTGTTCTTCTGTACAAATGAAAGTATTTATATCTGGATGATTCCAGCGACTTAGAATTTGCTTAATGCGTAAAATAATTTTAGTGATCTTTCTGTCATGTACCTAATACAGTCTGCCCAATACTTTTATTACAAATATTGTGCACTAAAAATCTGCACTGCCATATGCTCCATGAAGTCTAAAATACCCAATTTAAAATGAATATCTCTCTGTCCATCTGTCTGCCCGTCCATCTGTCTACATGCAGCTAGAAATGAGTCTGTATCTTCATATTTGAAATGAGGTCAAACTCTAAAACAAGTTCATTTGTGATCTTTCTTTCTGTTAGTGTAGCCTACGAAGAAACGACTGAACGCGAAGGAGTGAGATTGTGTTGTGTCTGTCTTGCATTACATCAGGAAGAAGTGATCTCTATCCTAGAATGCGTGAAGTGACAAATAACATCTATCCTGTCTGTTTCCTGCTCTATCCCTTCTCCTCCTTGTACTGGGCTAACACCGTGATGAGGAATCATATAGCTAACCCTGAGAAAGTTTGCAGCAGACGGGTACTATGTGTACTCAAATTCAAATATGCGCATCTATATAGTCTGCACACTCCTGTTTAGGTACAAAAAACTAGGTCTCTCGAGAAAAGCTATCCAATTTTATCAGTAGAATTTGAGTTAGAGTTGAAGTCAGGCATCTTCTGGTAATGTTTCAGCCTCTAGGCAATAAAACAAAATAACTGCAGTATGCTTGTCCATATAGATTGTATACATGTTTGTATCACAAATGTTTGTCAGAAACCAAGTGCAGTGCAGGTATGGTGTGTTCAACAGAATGATGAAAATGACACATGAATCAATAGTTTCATTCATTTTAGCAGGCGTTACTGCACAGAACATGGATTATATCTTTACAAATATTTAGTGGTTGGCTGTTAAATAAGACAGCCAACAATAAGATGTGTTTAGCTGGAGTTTAATTGCAGCCCTGCAGTATGTCTTAGTTCAGGAGAAGACTGTTTGTATTTATCTTTCTATGCATATATGGACTGAAGATGCTCTATCTTTCCTTAATCAGGAAAGATGGAGGGGAGACTGGGTATGTGTGTGTGTGTGTGTGTGTGTGTAACTGAGTCTACTTTCATAACAGTATGAATGCTAAATGAATATTACAATACACCTGTATGAAAATCACACTTTCAGTTGGCTGCTTTCAGCCAGCTTTCAGTATTATCTGCTCAGTGATCCCATGATCCCAAGTTCCTGCACTACTGATCTGACTGACTTGTCCTTCTTTTTGACCTCATAAGATGCCTTTAAAAAAAAAAAAAAAAAACATCAGCAGCCACACCTCCCTTAGCTGTTCTTTTCCGCTGCCTAGGCATGCTGTTAAATGATTAAAGTCAAAGAAATCAGCCGTTGTTTAGCTAATTAGCAGAGGGCAAAAACATCACATTTTGCCTGAGAAGCTACAATTTGATCTGCTGTAGGTCACGACTTTATCTGAAATTGTGTAAGTACTAAACAAAATTTATTTTGAGTCAAAATAAGTTACTTTCTTACCTCAAAATAGATTTTTTTTTCCTCAATAAAATCTGCATGCACCTGTTTCCAGCCTTGAAAATCACCATGTGGAATTTGGAGATGAAGGGGTGGATGCTGAAATAATCATATGGCTCGTATCTCTTTCCCTGATTGATGGAATTGATGCTGTTCCAACTCTCTCCATGTTACAGCCATACCTGGTCTCCCCTACTTGTCTTAATGAGTTTGCACATCAAATTGCTGTGTTGTTGAACGATTCTAAATTATAAAACTTGCCTCAGCGATTTGACACATAACAGAAACTGAAAGTCAGCGTATCCCATTCTTTGCTGCTTCACTTTTAACCATTTTATTTTTAACGTCCCTCTTGTGAGTCCCTCGCCTTTATTGAAGTACAGCAGGCCACTAAATAATTTGTGCACACCTGTAATTCACTGCCCTTCAAATTACGGAAACCCAGCAGAAAGGTTACTGAAGCACAATCTAACAAAGAATGCCCGTCAGTGTTTGAGTGACATCTGTTTATTTCTGTTAATTGAAATCATAGGCTCTAAAGTGTGTTGTTGTTTTTTTTTTTTTTTTAAATGAAGTGGTTTGCTTGCTTTTATTTTGAAGGCAAATGTGCCCAACCCCAGCGGAAGACTTATTTCCGCTCGTGGAAAGAACGTTACCGAGCGTCAGTCACCATGACAACGGGGCGCAGTCCACAAATGTAACGCTGCCGTAGTTTTTCTTCAACATGGCGAAGGCTTGAAAGAGAGAGAAAGAAGTTTTTACTTAGCTTTAACTTTCATTTGTATCATCAACATAGACAAGTTCATCCACTCTGTATCGACGTCATATTCCGGGACCTGTTAAATCAGTAAAAAAAAAACAAAAAAAAACGCAGCTAAACCCTCCGGAAGTTTAAATTACTTTATAGCCGTGTGCTAAAAATGTTCGCTTTAAAAGGAGTTAGTCCCAGAGTGCGGACAGTGAAGAGCAGAACAGCTGACAGGACACCCCGCAGCTTTATGGAGAGGTAATGTGTCAGTCACCATCCAACATGTGAGTCAGGTCGTGTTCAAAAACTCCTTAGTAAAGGCGCACAGTAAAGCAGGTCAAAGACTCCGCTACATGCTCAATTTAAGGAATTGGATCCTTTCCACGATCAATATCAGCACCTAAATGTCCTCACCTGACTGACTATTTGTGTTGCTGAATGTGCATGGCATATTTTTTGTTGCTTTGTCTTTAGATCAGTGATACAAACGTTTTTACGTTATGTTAAACTGCCTGCTTGAGTTGCTCAGAGATAAGGCTGCACACAGTTTGTATCAGCTGATAAAGACACTGGTCCCGACCTGAGCGTTGGCAGGTATTTATTAGGGGAAATAGTTGAATGGGCTTGAACGTGGCGGGGCGAGGTCAGATGCAAACTGGCTGTTAGAGGAGAAGTGAGATGGCATCCAACTGCAGACGGATACTCATGGGGAGGCGTTTGGCAGAAGACCAGCTGTATGTCATTCTAAATTTTCCACTTAACATGACAAAGAGTAAAAGCAGCAGATCCTCACTTTTGAGTTGGTGCAGATCATTCACAAGTGGCAGGGATGGCAATGTCAATCCACAACCTTTGCTTGACTGAAATGATTTTAGCAACTACCTTAGTTGCTTTTGTGGTTTCAAATTGTTCATTTTGTTTTTTAGTGAAATATCTTTATTGCAAATTACTATCCCACTTTGTTGACATTCATCCCCCACCAGGAACAACCATAGACTAATATTTCCACGATTCTCTTCCTCAGGATGAATTATGAGAACTGTTGATACCTTAAAGGAAGTATTTGTCAGTTTTACTGTCTCTACATAGCCATTGTTAGCATTTACTTGCCTTACTTGCTTCATTTAATTTATTTGTGAAGGCAAGAAGTACAATATTTAAGATAAATGTTTTTGACATACTGTATCATATTTAGCATACATTTTGGAGGTACACAAACGATGCTGCAAGTTCAGTGACAGTCCAGGAGTTGAAAATATTGTAAATGAAAGAATGTTAAGAAGCAAGCCCTGGCACGTTTGTCAGTTTTTTTAAAAGACTTGAGTCTCCACTCTGCCCTGAAGAAGTGGCACATTTCAGAGGCTGCATTATAATCTCTTGTATTATGACCAAGATGGCTGAACCTCTTGTCAAGAGTCACTCATCACCATCTGCTCTCTGCCAGACACTACATATGGTGCCACAGAAAACCTACATATAACGCTTTAAACTTTTAATCAGCTCAGTAATGAAATGTTTTCCCTTTAGAGTTTGAATAAAGATTTACACAGTTAAAGATATTCCCATCAACCTCAGCAGTCCTTGCATTCAGTATTAATTCTTTAATTCTACTATGCTAATATACTAAACTCAGATGATGAATGTGTTGATATAACACATGATATGATATGATATGATATGTTGATGTGCCATCAACATATATGATGGTAATGTAGCTTCAAGCACCACCAAGCCCGATTTGGTATTTATTTGGATTGTTGCCCATTATTCACAGTCACTGCTGTGTTTGTATATCCATACTATGAAGACTATATAACAATTTTGTATTTTGTAATCCATTGTAAAATCCCAAACAATGTTTAAGAAGTGCCATCTGTACTTGACAAATCGCTTGACATTGCTGTGGATCTATTGGAATTTTCACAGTAACTAATTCACTCCCAGCCTGCTCTCCTTTTTCCAAACTCTTCGAACTGCCAAGCAAGACTTAGAATAGCACAATACCAATGAGAGGTGAACCATTTGAGCCATTTGAATTTTAAAGCTGGAATATGATACATATCCTGTGTAAAAAAATATTAATTAATTTGGGATCTCATTTATTCATTCATTCATGTTCTACCCTTTTCCGTTTCTGGGTGCTGGAGCCCCCTACCGAGGGCACACCCTGGACAGTTCACCAGTCCATCACAGGGCCAACATACAGAGACGAACAACAACTCACACTGTGGGCAATTTAGAGTCACCAATTAACCTAAATATGCATACGTTTTGATGGTTGGAGGAAACCGGAGTAACTGGAGCAAACCCACACAAACACAGGAAGAAAATGCAAACTCCGCACAAAAAGACCCTGAGAACCGAACCCGCAACCTTCTTGTTGTGGAGCAACAGCACTAACCACTGTGCTGCCCTCATTTGGAAGTTGTTTTAGAAAAAAATTACTCACACAAGTCATTTAATTTGAAGATATTGGCATCATTCACTGGAACAGGTGCATCCAGATCAACTTGATCAATAATTCTCCGTAGCAGACATGAAGACAACCACCCCGGCCATCTTTTAAGGTGTCACGGGACAGAATGTCAGGAAGATAGGTCTAAAGATGATTACAGACATTAAACATTGCTGAATCTTAGTTTAATATCCAAACAAACTCAAATTTTCCAAAGAAAGACAGATGACTTAAGACAAGTAATTTCAGCTTTAATATGGATGACTGTTCACAGTTTGGTTCTCACACTCACAATTCATCACTTCCTGCACAGTGAGAAGGGTCTTGTTCTGAAACCACTGTTACTTGTTCTCCTGGGTATCAATTGGAGAAGATATTACAATATTGATTTAGATTTTTCATATTGATCTATTATACAATCTGTCAAGAGCACTTTTCTTCACTGTCAGTCATTCATATTGCTCATCTGTTCATGGTTTTAGACCACATCCACTAAATAAGAACATTGACATGGATCATTACATTTTGTTGCCAGACATGCATGATGAATTTGCAAGTAGCCTGGCACATTTGTATCATTTACTGGTGCCTCCAAAACATTGCATGCTGAGCAACAGGTGGCATGAAAACACTGGCACGTCCTTGTTCTGATATCTAATTACCTTTTTTGTAGACTGCCATCTGAGATCCTGATTAAGATTCTGTCATACCTGGATGCCTCTGCTCTTTTCAGCATCAGCCATGTCAATAAGCTCTTCCACATGCTCGGCAATGACAAGTAAGTATCAGCCAAGTCTTGTTAATTCAACATACACAGCATATAATACAAATTAATTTAATTAAAATAATCCAATCGAACAGTCATTAAAAACACGACAAGTCAAGCTATTTTTATCTGCATTTTAATTCTAATTCTGATGCAGTACAATGCTTCAACTGATAAACGTTTTATCACAGTTTAACATCCTGATCATTTTTCTCAATTACTTGATCAATTTTTGTTGTCAAAGTCCTAGTTCATATATTTATATAGCTCATTTTGCTTGAACAGTATAGCAGAAGAATAATTTATTAGCTGTGCTTGAGAAAAAGCCAATTCTACTGGGAAAGGATTTAAACATGTTGACTGCATTGGTAAATGGTAGCCAAAGAGATCTCTTTTTTTTTTTTATTCTAGACAGAAAAAATATGTAATTTTCTTTTAAAGGAAATGTCTTTAGTCTTTTGCCTTTAATACCGTTAATAACGCATAAAGAATGTAAAAGCACTAAGAAACTCAGTGTGAGACAGCTGCTCTGATTCACTACCGTACTGGCTTTGCTTTATTACTACAGTGTCCCATGTTTAAATCATTTGGATTGCTTGGCATTGTCATTTACTTTAAAATTTACTTTAAAATTTACTACATCATGGAAAAATCCTTTTCCAATTCACAATTCCCATGAAACCTGAAGGAAATAATTTTGACCAAATAACAAATGACAAATACACATCTGGCACATTTATTCTCATTTATTATTATTATTATTATAATAATAATTATTATTATTATTGTTGTTGTTATTTTTATTTATTAATTAATTTATTTGATTTCATTTTCACTCCAATCTCTCACCTGTAGTGCACTGTGGTATAAAGTATACATAGCAAAATTTGGCAAGAAAGAGAAGCGGAAATTCAAGAACGTGGATGAGCTGCTGCTGAGAGTGGCCACAGTGGAACTGTGGGATCACAATGCTGGCTACTGGAAGTGTCTATACTTCAAGACTGTAGCTGCATGTGATGTGAACAAGTGGAAAAGACATCTTGGACTCATCAGCCATCACACTGGGCTGCCTAGTCAAACAGAGCGTGTTCTAAGGTAAGAGATGAGGTGATGCTAATAAAAACACTTGAAAACCACTTAGGTGAAGTACTTGGGGTGTGTGGTTTGTTTTGTTTTCCAGATACATGATTTAATTTGCCAGATACTTGAGTATAATGATGAGTGGTGTTCTAAGTTAAACTAATCATGTACATTTTAAGCATCTTGGCTATTAAGGTGAGAAAAAGGCCTCAATATTTCTCTGGGAATCCTTGTGTCACTGTTATATTTCAGTCTGTTGCTTATTGCAGACAAATGGAAGTGAATGGCTTTTGTTTGTAAGGTACCATAATCATCTTCTGACTTCTGTGTGCTACATCTAGCAGTTTCACAATTGGAAGATGCTTTGTAGGGTGTCAAGGGAGCCCCTGCACTGGCAGTGGTTAGTAAACAGTAAAACTTTGGAAAAGCTCCCTCACTGTGAAGACAGCTCAGGGGTGGAGACTAGAGGACAGTTCAAGCCACTGGCAATCAAAAACAAAGCAGGGCTTGTTATTCATATCGCACTTAATGGCACTTTCTTATTAAAGGTGAGAAAGGAGGTCTCTGTCTGAATGTGATGTCTGCTCAGGGGGATGCCAGCACACAGGGGAAAGCTCCCTCTCTGCCTTCACCGCAGTTTCTGCTGTGTTTTTATAACCTCTGATTAGAGGATGTGTAGCACTCAATTTTGAGTTCTGTGGCAGTCGCTGTAGTACAGAGGGGAAGGAGAAATAATTGTGTTCCTGCAGAGGCTGTCTGAATTGTTGAAATAAATTACTTAGCCCCCCAACCTATCATCTACACCACACACACACACACACGCAAGCACACTTTCTCCCTCCTCCTACCAACTCAGACGATTCCCTTTGGGGTTTTGTCTGTTAGAAACACTGAGGAGCATGCGATTTACCTTGGTAATAATCATCACAACACATCACACAGACAGACAATGAAGAGTGAAATCCCCTGGGTCATCTGGAGCCTCTCGGGCTGCTCCAGTTTTTAGCTTTGTTCCTCCACTTAATTGATATTGGATGGTGCCTCAGTGAGATACTGGCTGCATCATAGAAGGGGCAGCTCTGAATCACAGTTTAGACAGAATTGAATCAAGCGATTTGTCACAACAGCTGTGGTTTCATTTCATTTGCTGCATATCATTTCATTAGTGAGAACAGCTTATCTGCTGTTGTACTACTCCCTACTTACAAAGGACAGAGCCCATAAATTTCAGATTTATTTGTAGATGATCCACCAGTTAAGCTCTCAGACACTCACCTCTGTTGTGCTACACTTTGAATGCAAAAGCCCAAATATATGTTGTATCGTATTCCAGAGAGTTGCACATCACCTGGGAGCTGACAGTCTCTGAAGAGGGAGGGTGTGAGGTCACACTGGAGCTGAACTGGTCCCAGTTCTGTGAGACTTCAGTATTTCTGTGCTGGAGTGGAGGACGCTCCTTGCCCAACTACCAGAAGATTTCCACCCTTCAACTTCACGGTGTCAGAAGGATAGCCCTCAACTGCCCTGGCCTAAAGAAGTAAGAGGAAAGGTGTCCTATTTGTTTCCTCTATGCTCAGAAAATAGAAAATATATTCTTGCTCTGACAGACCTGGCTGGAAGTCCCTCATGGCCAAGTTAGACATGCAAACTCTAAGGAAAAGTGCGCGGGTCATTGGTCAGGACAGACTGGTTGAACTAAAACTGTTACAGCCTGGAATCATCATTGGTACCTGGAGGGTAATTAGTTTTGCAATTATTATCCATCAATTTATAGCAGCTGAAAAAAGTGAGACAGCAGGAGAGGTTAACTGATGGCTCTCTTTGCAGGACCAGTGCTCCATTGCCTTCATCATGTTCACCCTCCACTTCCACAAATTAGTGGAAAGAAGCATCAAGGGATCCTCTGTTTGGTAGGCTACACTTGAACAGGCACCTTTTATTCACATGCATATGTGGCGTGCATTGTATCACCATCAGATGGTTAGGGCTCAAATTCAAAGGATGTGGGCACTGACAAGATTTATTTGATGCTCCCAATGTGGCCCATCTACCATACACTGCATGGTGAGAGTTGATGCGTCAGCATTAGAGGCACCTGTATTTCACTGCACAGAGGACATTGTGACTCTACTACATTTTTATCAAAAAAAGGATATTCTTGTCATGTATCAGGATACCTGATGCATTATCTTTTGCCATCAGGAGAATGTCATAAAAGTTTACTCGTTTACAAGGGGCAGAGAGGGTAAATTGTTTGGAGAAATAACCCTCTTTGATGTTTGAATTAAACTGATGGATTAAACTGTTTCAGGATGCTTGATGTATCCTGGGGAAAAACATTAAGGAGTCAACAGAACAACACATTTTGTTGTTTTTCTTGTGAAACAGAGGATTACCAAATTAGTTCTGCAAATTATGCAGCTTCAGAAGGAAAAAAATGTTGGTCACTGCTCACAACCTGTATCCACACTCACACAATATGATTAGATAGTAATGCACACGTCACCCAACTGTCTCAAACATTATAGTGGTCACATTTTATTTCTATGCATCTAATCTAAGAAAAAAAAAAAAAAAAGGAATTCAAGTTGAATGATATTCAGTCCTGGGGTTGCTGGGTTGTCTACAAAGTGCCTCATTGATCAATTGAGGGGAGAGACAAAGCACCAGGACTATAAAAGATTCTTTATAATGCTGCAAATATTGAGTCTTGCACTTGAGCAATGTGTGGACATAGTGCCCTCTTCTGGTCTCTTGTAGGCGCACAATACAGTTACACCCTTATGTATTACAATTCATTCGTTCATTCATTCAGCTTTTACTGCTTATCCGATTCTGGGTCGCAAGCGGGGTGCTGGAGCCAATCCCAGATCACACTGGGCGAGGACTGGGTACACCCTTGACAGGTTGCCAGTCCATCGCAGCACTTATTACAGTTTACTGAAGTAATAAACCTCAGAAATGCTCTGAAAATAAATTTTCATTCTGAATGTTCTCTTCCGACAACACAGTCTAATTCACTTTTTACATTTTTTTCCTCCTCCAGTCCCGACATGGAGTTGATGGTCAAATGCCCTTTTAATGACATAGACTCCAATTATGGTCTCCATGGTTACCAGCTACATATTGTTCTCAACACCACTGTATGCAAGTTGATGTCTGCGAGTTTTTCCCAGCTCTTCTGCCACAGAGGTAATCCATTTATGCAACCACGTATTTGTATATTTATACATACAAGGTCATATTGTAAAATTATATATAAATTATATATGAAGTATACTGAATGCTGTGGGGCATTTAAAGACCCCGATTCGAGATGGTGTGACTCAAATAACTTTGAATACTTCTGTCTGAGAGACAGTGCTAGAGGACTGTGTTACATTGTTCTGGCATGTAACAAATAAATCCTTCACATCAAAAAATGTTAAAAAACCCTTTATGGTTTCAAAGTTAGAACCCAAATGTTGATATAATAAGTCTTTCAAATTAGAGCTCATGAATGAGTGACATTACGACTCTTTAAAGTGATAATTATTATGGTATAAAGACTTACATGTTTTTTATTGTCTTTCACCAGCTCAGATCTGCAATGAATTCATCAAGCTGACTGCCATTAGCAGGACAAACCTGTCTCAGCACATCCCTCTGTCAGGCAGCATCACCCTTCCCTGGAGGTGTGAGGTCATGCAGGGCACAGTAGAGGTATTACATATAGCCTACTGTGGGCTACTCACACACTGATCCACTATATGTTATTGAAAGAAAAAATATTCACACTCTAAATATTCTAAGTTTGTTACCAACAAGTGCTGAAAGAGAGCCAGTCATGTTCACAGACGAATTAAAAAGTTTATTCTAAAATTACAAATCACTCCTTTCGTTCTCAGCAATAACAACACAGTGGAAATGTCCAATGTTTACATAGATTTTCAAGTTTTACGTAGTGTCAGAGGTCCTGGATAGAGATTTGGATTTTGGCATTTTAGAATACATAGTAGAGAAACCCCTCACACAATAAAGGGGTTTTCAAGCATATTCACTTTTCTTCTTGCTAGAATTGCTGCATCATGAGTCTGACTCTGCTCGATGAATTTAAGAAGCCCTTTTGGTGTGTCAGCTCACCTGTTTCCCTGGAGCTGGAAAAGACATCCCTGTCCTATGACTATGATGGTGAACACTTCCTGATCCATTATCTGGACTCAGATGGTCAGGTGAAGCTAAAAATTGGATGGATCAAAGAACAGCAGCAGTCCTTTGTCATCAGTTTAGTTATCTATGTGAGTGTTTCCAAGGTGAACAAACATTTTGGTAGACATTACTAAACCTTTTCTTAGTAATTTTTTGACTTTTCTTTGCTATTTAATTTGGTCAAAATCTACACCTTGTTAACCTTGGTGACATGCACAAGCACGCCCCCACACACCCCCTAACCTCCCACAGCAACTCTTGAATAAATCTGTTCATTCCAGAAAGGCATATTCCACCACGTAGCTCACCAAAGTCCCTCTAATACACCATATGGTAAAAGCGATACTATGTGTTTTGTATGTGTGTGTGTGTCTGTGTGTGTGTGTATGTGTGTGTCTTTTTTTTTTTTTTTTTTTTTGCCAGTTTGTTTCATAAATTGTACACTGGAGGTTGAGGTCATGGGAAAAACTGAATTATCTCAATTCCAATCTGAACTAAAACAAATATGAACAGACAAACATTTCAAGATTTCAAGAAATAGATTTTACTGAAAGCAACAGTTCAACATTTATAATTAATGTAGTAAATGTCAATGAATGCAGTAAATATTTAGTAGCTATGTTTTGTTGCAAGTGAACAATTTCATGAAATTGGTAGACAAAGAAAGAAAATCTATATATTTAGAATAAAAAAACATCTTGCTTGCATTTAAATCAAAGTCACTGTAGATTTCTATCACGAAAACTATCGTAACTCTCCAGCGCAATAAACAATGAAGATATAATCGAGCTTATATGATTAAAATGGTGCAGCTCATTTTGTCTCACACTGTACAATATATTTGTATGAACACTGTAACAGACAAAGGTAAGTGATTCCTTATGTTGATAAACAGTTGCAATGTGATTTTATTTTTGTATGATTTACAAAATTTTTGTTTTTCCTTACACCATGACATGATCTGTACTTTAATAACCATGTCATCTCAATGGCGTTGTCTGACATTATGCAATTACTTTTGGATGAAAATTGAGTCTGACTACAGAGATATAATTGATGTGGTAGAATTGTTGGGAACTGTTTCCATGTCGATGATGGGCCAGCACTGCTGATGGCAATAAAATAATGCAGGCCACTAGATAATAGGATTTCAGCGGCATCCCCTCCTTTTTCTGTGAGGTCACCATCACCTTGAAAAGATGCTTATTTTTCCAAACGCATCACAAACTAGGTTGGCACTAGATCCAAAATCAGTTGGGGAAATGAGCCAGAGGGAAAAAGAGAGGCAACAGTATGTGTGATGAATTGTTTTTTGTCGTGAGCGTCACAATTGAATTGAGACTAAAACTGTAATAGGTAGAGGGACACAGTCTGAATCATAAGTACTCCATGCATTGGAGCATTTTTAACATCATACAGGCTTTGTGCTCTTTATCTGCACCCAGCACTCAGCTCAGGAACAGCATATAGTTTGATGAGAACCATATAGAACTACATTGGATTGCTGCCTTGGACACTTCATACACTGACAAACTACATGACAGTGACCATTACATGGAATGAATGATGTGAACCATGTATGACTTACAGCTTACAAGTGTGTTACAACACATTTCCAGCAGTGTGACCTTCATACTAAGGCTTTCTGTCACATCAGCTGTTTCAAACTGCCAATCCCTCATTCTCATTTTATTAGAAAAACCAGAAGCCAAGGGTATTCTTGGGTTTTAATGGACTGATAGGAACATATAGTCAGTTATTCAGAAGATGTTTGAATCACAGTAATGGCCAAACAAGAGATATAGGTGGTGGGGGGCAAGGACCTTGGACTCCTCCTGACTGCCTGTTCTGTAGGATCTACCTCAGGAAGTGCACTTGAGTCTTGAATTAATGCTCATACAGATACAGTATTTCTCTATGAAAATGTACTGTGACTACAGTTATTTGAGTGTAAGTATGATATTATTAGTTCTCCAGTAGATGGCTCTCTTTGGTAAACAATGAACGGATTAGTAAACTGCACAGTTGATTTGATTTCCTCCATTCTTTCAATCTGTAAAATCTGTCTGCAGAGGAACAGTTGTATAGCAATGATTTTATCAGCACAATATAAAGGTCTTTTTGCATAACTTCTTCCCTGTTCAGCAAACATCATAGCAGTCTCTTTCTTCATTGCGTTGTCTTTCTCTCCTCTTTCCGCTCTTTTCCAAAGTAATTACAAGCCTGTATGTAAACCAGATATACATACAGGCTAATCAGTTCTAAAGACTTTAACACAAAATAATGATTAAGAAAGAATGGGTAAATTTAGTGGCATAAAGCTTCACTAAACTCATCTTTCTTTGTTTCCTCACAGGCTAATCTTAGAAGAAAATTGCTTCCATTTTTAGCTTTTAATCCTCTCCCTTCTGAGTGACCAAACTATTCAGCCTCAGAAGCCAATGACAGAGTCCTTATTTAGTCCTCCCATTGGAGGAAAACAGTCAACTAATGAAATGCACCAGGAGGGAGCTTGAGTTTGTGTGCACGTGCGCGCACAACAAACATGGATGCTTTTACAACAGCCTTTTTAAATTACACAGCTGTCTTAAAAGAATATTAGAACTCAATTTAGATTTCCCAAAAGACAGAGAAAATCATGCCCTTGCTCTGCAATGATGAGTGCCAAACCTTTACATTTCCTAACCCTTTATTACGCAGTTTGGTAAGTAGGTAAGGCCTGAAAAGTTCATTTTGCTTGTAGTGATCCAAAAAAAAAAAAAGCATCAGCTAACACAACCCAAAACACAAATGCCAAAAATCTACAATTACAAGCTGCATAATTGCACACAAATATTTAGTTGAATCCAGACAATAACAGGCAGCAGATATTTAAACTACTGGAGTTGAACTCTGCTTCCACTGACCAGCAGCCAACCTCCTCGCTCTTATTCTCCTTCTTTATGTATTCTATTCTTTTGATCACTGTGGAAAAGGAGAACTGGATAGTGGGGAAAGCTTCTAGGGGTGACAGTATTTTAATGGATCCATGATGCCCAGTGTGATCATCCTTTTTAAATGGTGCATAAACACCAAACGTGTGTGGAGAAATCCATTTATATCAAAGCTACTGTCTGTCCTGTGGCTCCAACAGCTCAGTGGGCAGCATGAGAGATCCCTGCTGCATGCTCCAGGGTTGCATCAGTCGTCAATAACACAATACAGTAGGATGAATATAATATCACTGCTTATCCTTGGAGTTCAGGAGGAGAATAGTGGCCTTTTACTTCCAACATTCATAGGCAAAAAGTGCAAAAATGCACTTATATTATTTACTTCTATAATCTGTGTATTTTAGTGCAAAGTAAGATTTCATTGTATTTCACTTGGTGTAAATAACTGCTACCTCATATTATTGCTCCAGGAGCAAAAGTACAAACAACAGTAACAGTATTACAACACTGCCTTAGGATCAGAGTCTGGTGTGTTAAGGAAAATAAATCTGTTGCATTGCCAAAATGAAAAGTGAATTGACCCTGTGAATCGCAACGTCACCACTTAGCACTTACATCATCAGAGTACATTTACTTTGAGGGCATTGGATTTATTTGGTATCCATCCCTGGACATTGTCTGCTCCCAGAGGTCTCTGTGTCCTTTACTCTTCTCTAAATTATCTATAATTTTGGATAACTGGGTAGTGAATGTTCTTTCTGTCAAAAAATAAATTACTCACCACTATTTCCCTCACTCACTTTGTCAGTGTATGTGCCAGAAAGTGTGGATTGTGGTATGAGTCAGCGCATTATCCAGTACACTGTAGAAGCAGTTTCTACAATTTCACATGGTTCACTAGATTGTATTACCCCCAAAGTAACATCCTCTGGCTGCCTGGTTTCAGAGCAGATGCTTTGGTAGGCAGGTAGTGTCCAAATTGCTTTCTGAGCCTGCTGCAGCTTAGTATGGGCTCAAAAAGGCTGGCCTGGTTATTTAAGCACCATGTGACTTTCTACTAAACTTGAAGGAAAAGTTTCCCATTTTGGAAAAATGTATTATTCTGTCTATGCTGTCTTGCTGGGGGTTTGGATTGGTATTTTCATATCTTCATAGTGTTTATTAAAATGAAACAAGCAGCAAGTTAGCTAAGCATAAATATTGGAAACCAGGGGAAAAGGCTAGTAAGCTTCTGCCCATAGGTAACAGAGTCGAACTTCCATTACTGGACAGATCTCGAAAAGCTGTCTCTCCATTTCTGGTCTTAGGGCTAAAGTTAATTGTCCTAATATTGAATGAAAAACTGAATTGCAAAGTGCTGGCTAGTATCCCAATGACAGAAAGGATTTTAGAGACTCAAAATTCTACCACCCATTAAATTTTGGTTGGAAATGCAAATTGGGTTAAGGTCAAGCCTACCATTTGCTGCTTGACATTGCGATGTTCAGTGAAGGCTGTATTTTGGTCATGATTAAATGTGGAGTGAAATTTGAAAGGCGTATGTTTTTTTTACGGTGACAACACAACTTTGAACAAAATATCATATGACAGCTGTTGATGTTGTACTCTACTTTGACTTAGCCATGATAATTTCTCCTGACACTGAATTTTGGTATGCAACTTCACAATCTACATTCAACCAAATATCAATCAACACCTGGAGGATCTCTCTTTACTCTTTAACTGTGTGAATCGTATTATTTGGTGAGAAAGGTGGGAAAAGTTAAATAATTGGTAAGATAAAAAATTTTCCATCAGTCAAACTATTATTTATCTGCCTGCTCTTTCTAAGTAGCTTGCTGTTACTATAGACATTGTGTATTCTTGGCAAGATTGTGACATTCAGATTGTGACATTAAGCAAAATAAACATGTTTTCCTCCTACCTAAAGCAAATGTCAAATGAGACACATTTTCTGGGATGCAAAAATGAGGCAGGCTTCACAGAAAACAGCCTGGATTCTGCTTGGACAGAGTTCGTGGAACAATTGGTTTTAGTGCAAAGGTCTTTGCCTGAGGCGAACTCAATTGATCTGAACCGCTATTAAGAGGGATAGACAGAAAGGCAGAAGGAGAGAAAGATAACCAGGGAGAAACAGAAAACACACAGGCAGAATTTAGGGAAAGCAAAATGAAAGCTCACTCATTATGTGTGAACTGGCAAACTGGTTTTCATGTGTTGTTGTTGGCATCTTGTGTTGTGATGCCAAATCTACGTATATATCTGGAGTGTCAGTGATATTTTTGGTCAATTACACTCAACCAGGCACTGTTTGCTTCCTTTGTAAACCCTCTACAAGGCCATGAATTATTCAAAACTCACTGCTTCCTTGTATCTGTGTCATAGCAGCATGTTGTTTTGGCTTTTGACACTGGAGGCTCCCAGGGGACCATTACTCATCGCTTGTGTCTTGAGTTGAAACTGTGAGGTGCCACACTTAGTTCCTGATTGCCAGTTTACAGCTCTGACTGAAATGAAAAATTAAACAGAGATAGTTTTGGGTCATATGAGATCACATTTGGCAGTATGACTAGGGAAAGAAAAACCTATCAGGCTCTCAAATGAGATGTCACACTGGAAGACTCCATCAAAAATTGAAAATTAATTATGTAATTTAATTAATTAATTAATGAATTTTTTACATTTCATTCATCATAGACAGCAACTCAGATTTCCCCCTGAGATCATTACAGGTGCTGATTCTACTTCCACTGTTACACGAACATTACAGGGTGGCCTGGTAGAATATGATTTCCTTTTAATCACATTTTGTTGTCAGGCCACCTGCGTGTGACACCCATTAGAGATAATGGCAGGCGGTGTGCTTGTGGATAACATTTCCACATACTTGCACCTGTCACAAAAGCAAATTAAGACAGATATGTCAGGCAACGTGCCACTGATACCTGGGCCTTCCCTTGGAAACCCGCCAAACCATCCAGATGTCGCTGAGTCATAGCCTTTTAATTAAGCTCAACTACTGTCACCACACCAACTGTAAGTTTTCGTCACTACAGTCTATGTACAGGATAAAATTTCTGTTAGCTCTCGTAGCACCATAAAATTGTTTATTTGCTGTTAGAGATTGTCTCCGCATATCAATAGTTTGTGTTGCTGCCAGCATCTGGTTTTAATGGAGCATATTAAATTGATAAGATTCAGCTTTGCTGTTACGGTGGCAGATACCATGCTGATCATTGAATAGGGGAACAACAAGTAGGAATGCTGTTCTCTAACATGCAAATGCCATTAAATCTGTGTATTGTATATCCAACAGTTGAACGGGAGAGAAGCTGTTTTTTAACCATGGATGTGGCTCTGTGAAGGGAAAAGAGTGCCAGTTGGTGCACTACTTTGACCCAGAAGTAGTGTATTTCCCCGTCCTCTGTAGCATACTGTATCTAAAAGTTCCTGAAAAGGATAGGGGCCATATTTTACACATGCATTCATATTTTCCAAAAGGTGAAGGACAAAGACTTTTATGATCCACTGAATTTTCATCTGGTAGTGCTAACATTAAATGGTAAAGACTAAAAACTAAGTACAAAAAACTGAGTACGAAAGAAATCCAATCAGAGCGTATTGTTTTCATCAGTCAATTAGCACAAATCTGTTTCTGAGTTGGTGAGGGAGTGCTTCAAAGACTTTGCATATGGGGAAGTCAACAGCAGGTACTCTGCAAAAATGTCTTTGCAGCCACTGACACCAAAACTCAGTCATAAAAGACAAACAGATGTCTGGAATAGTTTTACATTTTATGAAAAGGAATAAGACCCGTTTGAAAAACTATGAAGCCTCCATTTTGCAACGCCATTTGCAGTTTTTTACCACCTTTCTATTCCACCAAGTTAACAGATGTTACAAATGAGTGGAGATGAGGAACCTTTAAAATTATGCGTTGTACTTAAAAACTTCTAACTTTTATTTGACAAACTCTGCCATAGATTTTGTCAGACTCAAATCATTATGATATTTCATCAACTAAAACAGACAAAAATGAAGGAATATCAGACAACCAAAATATGACTAAAACTAAATGGCATTTTGTTTTAAGACGAAAATAAAAATGAAAGAAAATTGCCTGTCTGAGTGGTGATCGTTATGTGTTAAGATCAGTCCCACAGGGAGAGAAGCATGCATAGCTTTAGACGGTTAATCACGTTAGTATAAGGAAGATAAAAACCAGGAGAGCAACATGAGTATTGGCAGCAGTGAGGCAGTGAATAGTATGTTACATAGTCGCAAGGTGAATTCAATCCTATTTCACACTCTACCAAACGAGAATGGATGAATGTGAAAGGTCAAGTATGGTTCACCTTGCTTCATTACGCTGTCGGCTTAATTAAATGCCATTCCCTTTCCTCTCTTCCCATTCCATGATTGAATGTGTCAGATCTATACGAGATTGATGAATGCTACTTTTCCGCGTCAACAATTCCTTCAGTGCCATGTTAAATAATGATCAACATACCTGACTAATGAGTGCAGTTTGTAGCAGCTGAGGTGAAAGCTTTCGTTTGTCTCTTTTACCCAATGTGCTGTGTGATGAGAGCTCTCCATTCAAAGGCGTGATCATGATTGATACTATTAAGTTCTAACTTTTTCCACACTTCATGATCATTCACCTCAGGTATTAGTAAGATGAATGGTCTTCCCTTGTCTAGAACCAGAGGGGTAATTTTCCCTTAAACTCATGTGAGAGCAATTGCAGGGGATAAAAAAAAAAAGGAAAACATATGACGCAGAGGAAACACAGCTTAATAGTGATTGCTGGAGATGGGAGGGATCATTTTTCATGTTTGCATAACTTGTCATCCTGTAAACATCCCTTGAAGCGTCTTTAGACTTTGCATAGAGATAAGAGGCTTTATCTTTAATCATACAGAAAATCATGGGCATTAGAGAATAAAAAGAAAAGGCCAGATTTGCCAAAGAAAAACCTTTAAATGTATGGTTTATTATTGTATTTATAAACTTATATTTTTCCTCAAGGCGGTTAAAGCTTTACCTTCCATGAATACTGACAGTGATACACTAGCATGCAGGGACCTCGGAGGAAGAGGAAGAATTTTAGTGTGGCCACAAGAAGGCACTGAAGCGCCTTGTGGCCCCCTTTTCTACCTGACAGAGAACAGCAAGGGGGCTCTTTAGATTCAGCATTGGGTTGAGATTTATTTATTTATTTATTTATTTTAACCTGTATTCCCTGCATATAGTCCTGAAGTACCACACAGATTATTCCTAGAATAATCTCATTAGTAATTTCTCTGGATTGTACGGCTCAACTCTTTAGGCGGAAATTCATAAACATCAAAGTTTTGTTGGTTTCCCTCAGAGCCTGTTTTGACGTATCTGCTAGACATGTTCAATAAAACCACACTAATATTGACCCGTTGCTTTAGATGAACGCTGAAGCAGCCGTTCAGAATATTGCCTTGGTTGCCAGGCGACCTCAGACCAAGGCAGGACGGTTGTGTTTCCCGCTATTTCTACGTAGACTTTATTTGCAAATAATCCTTTTTCATTTCAGCATCTACTAAATGTTCCCTTCCATTTTATATAGCAGATATTAAGTAAAGAACTGCTCCATGGTTCTCACATTTTGTGTGCAAAAATGCTGATTTGGGGAGTAATACTTGTTAATCTATTGTGATTGTCAGTACACAACTCTTTGCACAATGGATGTGTCAGATTTTGCTTGCTCAGACTCCCGGATGGCAGAGTAATGAATTAATTAAGACAGTGGTAGTGGTGCAAGAATTCATGAGGGAATGCAGTGTTGTGTATAAAGAGCTTATTTTAATATTTGTTGTCCAGGTCTACACTGAGGTAGCATTTGTGTCAGGATATGTGTAACAATAGAACAGCTCTTGGTTTGTTCTGCATCCACAAACATTTTCAAATAGTTGGGGCAGAAAATCCCCAAGTGGTCCTCCCTGTGAAAAGCAGCCACTTCAGGTGTGTTTTTTCCATGTCTTCTGGCCTGGTGTGACAGTGTATATTGTTGCTGTGGGTGATCCTTTGACCCCTCCATCCTCCTCTGACCTTAGTGTACTGGCTCTCACACCCTTGCGTCATAATTTTTTCCACTGTATTTGCAACCTTGTGGGACGGAGCATACACCGCATCTCATCAGAGAATATTACCTAACACTCGGAGGACAACATTCATCAACGTCACAGAGCTTTTGCCAACAGTGCATTTCTTCCTATGGTCACCCCAAGTCCATTTCAGCTGTTCCAGCAGCACTGCAGGGTACTACTGTGTGACCTGTGCCACTTCATGTGTGAATGCACAGTATCTCTTTCAAGGTTCTTCCTTCATACCAATATGAACTAAATTTCAATCACTTGTTCCATTATGGTTTTGTGCAGCCAGTATCTCACTGTGCATCCCCCTCTTGTGTGAATGCTGTGTTACATTGAATCAATGGGTTAGTTTTGACCGAAGTTTCAAAAAGATCTCAGAAATTCCACAACGGATGAAAGGAAAAACTGAAAGCATGCTTCTGCACATGTATTGTGCATTCCCAGTTGAACTCAGTATAAGTTGCAAAGTGAAGAAAATTTGACACTGAAATAATAAAGATTAAAAAAAACTCAGTCAATATGCTGTAAATTGATTGGTCAGTAAAGTATGTTTTCTTTTTTTTTCCCTAACAAGAAAAAAAACCCAACCTTCCTCTCAGCATCCAAAAAAAGAAAAAATAGACATGAACGTAATCCCAAACATCTAACATGCAAACCCCAATTAGAGTAGTACCTGATTCCTATGTGTCTGAATTCATTGAGCGAATTAGTCTCTAAATACACCATAATCCCCAAATTTTAGTCAAATATGTTTTATTTTCTGAAACAGGGCTGCAGCTATCACCTTCTTCCAGATGGAAAGTCTGCATCATGCATATCTCCAAAGTCAATGTTTCCTGAGTTTTGCTGTACACAGTGTTGACTGAACTTACCACCTAACATGCCCAAAAGCAGTTTAGGGCATTAAATTTTCATGAGCAGATGCACTGAAACTTCACCATATAACTTTGACTTGCAAGTCCATTTAGTTTCAAAGACCACTTAGTTTGCAAGCATTGCATCACTTATTATATCAGCGCATAGGCAGGCATGGCATAAGCACAGCTCAGGGGGCTGTATATTATTCAGAGCCTCTTAAGAACAACAGTCCTACAAAAACACCCTTGGGAATTTACAATGATCCCACTATCTTAGAGAGTCACGTTAGAGCTACAGCCAACACACAGACGCAGGGCAAATCACATTAGCTACTAGAAAGCCTTCTGATTTAGGAAGCACAAACAAGTAAGCCCTGTCGAGGAGGATGGCATCCATGCACAAATCATGGCATCTGATTTATTGTTTGAAATGTAACTAGCGAGCGTCGTCCTTGGCGTTTTAAACACTGTAGGTGTAAATCTTAAATTGCTGTTCAAAACAAAAGCAACACAAAGTTTTTGGATTCTTGCCAATGCGTATGAATGAGGTATACAAGAGAGGCCCCCAGCCTATGTATATGACTTAGATGAGAATTGTTTAAAAGCCTCATGAAAGTTCCAGATAGTAAAGTAATTATATTCATTGGCATATGAACCAAAGATGCATGCATTTCTTTAGGGGAACCACAGGAGGGAACGAAAGAATCCAATTGTTTATTTAAACGTTACACTTTATTGACATGACCTATGACTAAGGGTTCTCTCTCAGGTGAAATTGGCAATAACAAGACAGAGCATGCTATTTTCCACTCCAACTCATCTCCCTTTGTGTCCTTTACAACTTTGCCCTTTCCTCTGGCTGATCGGTGCAGCAAAAAAAACAATGTGAATCCTGGTGTATACACACACAGGTAGACCAAAGCCAATTTTATATGTGTCATTTGAAGTGAAGCTGACAGCTTCCTGTGACAGCTTGAGTGGAACCGCCGCAGTCCTCATCTCAAAATCACCTCTGCTTACTGAGCAGAAACCATTCGTCACATATGGCTGAGACGTTCTGTCAAATCGTGTCAGCTCACATCCATTATATTTATTATATCGTTATCAGTAGTATTATAACTATCATCTTGTATAAATTATATATAGATATGTATATATATATATGTATTCTGTTTTACAGTTTTTTAATAAGTCAGCATTCTTTATTTACAATTTTAGTTCTTATACATGAGACATCAAGACAATGTCTATTTATTTACATGCAGCTTTAGTTATCTATCCAAAAGTTAGGTATGTAGTCATAATGTGTATTTCAGGCTTCAGCCTCAGCATTAGTATGTATGTATTACTATGTATTATTGTGAAAACTGTCACACGGAAAAAGAAAAAAAAAAACAGGCTTCCAATTTGTATCTGGAAACTGTCAATTTCCCCATAATCACAATTTACATTAATCCATATAGACGAGTGACTTCACTTTTAAAATCCCCAGAGAAATTACTCTTCAATTGATGACTAAACATCAACGTCTGCAACCACTCACTCTCCCAAATTCAATTAAGAACAGTCCAAAGCTCTATTCTCTGAACACGTCACCTGATAAATATATGAAATGCTTCTCGGCCATTGGAAAAAAAAAAAAAAGATATTACTGTAAGTTGTCAGCTAGTTAACTAAATGTACTTCTAAACTGGTGTTCTTCACAATGCTTCATCGTAGAGTATTGATTCCTATAGCTCCATGCACACTACTTCAGTATATGGTTAAATCTAAAGTATCCTTGGCACTGATGCCAAGCCATGATGGGAAAATGGCTGTTTGAAGGTTAAGCAAATGGGATGTAACCCGTTGTGATACATCTTACCGCAATTGTCTTTTTGTCTCCTGCCTTTTCTCAGATGCATGCCAAGTGTATTTATTAGCTTTACCTTCCCCACCAAAGCTTAACAGCATTTTACATACTGCCCCCGCCCCCCATTTTTCTGTGTTCCAGGATCACTGAAATAAATCTTGTCAATGTGGCCTGCAAACCTCAGGCTTAGCTCATGCTATCTGCACTGAAGTCATTCCCCTGACAAAAAAGAACAGGGTTAGTGAGAAAAGCACAAAGTAAAGTTTAAAGGATACAGTAATGTATGCAGCTCCCTCTGTTGCATAAAGATCCATCCCTCAATGCCCATATTTAATGTGTCGAGTTGGAGCTTTTCTATGTCACAGGGTTCCTGCAGAGCACAGCGGGTGTCACTGGGGACCAGTGATCACACAGTGGCACTACAGAAAGCATCCTGTTTCTTCCTCAGAGAAGCTCATTCAGCATATTTCGACATAATTACCACAAAGTGATTACAGAAATCAGTGGTGTACTGTCACTGCCCAGGGCACTTCCCCCAAAACTCTGATAATCACTATATACAGCACCTGTCCAGCTTCCATGGATTTCATATTGTAAACAATCAACAGCACTTTTAAAAAAAACACACACACACACACACACACACAGATATCTGTCCTTCAGCTTGTTGCCCTAAGGACTTCTTGTGTTTCATGCAATTATTGGAAGTGCAAGAGTGACAGTATTTGTTGCATTTTAGGACGCATCCCTCCATGAGAACAGCTGCATTTTTTTATGTACTCACTAAATCTCTTCCAAGTAACAACAGCACTCAAAATACACGATTGTTTAATTTTTCATGGTGTTGACAATAAACCCAAGTCAGCCTGTAAGTACTGTAAAGCATTACCTTGGGAGAATATGCAGAATGCCCTAAGATCACAGTTCACAGACCTGCTGCACCAACAAAGTGTGAAAATTGCAGGATTATCTTGCTGAATTCTTTAAATTACAGTTAAGCAGTAAAAATGAACATTATATTTAACTTTCATGCATATTACACGTGAGACACCAGGAGTTTATCCTCCTCTGCTCTATATATCTCTGCTGCTGAATTATTTCTATCCCTGGTGGAGATAACATTTATCCGCTTCCCCAGAGTGATAATGGCAACAACGACTCAGGTCACTTTGGTGAGGGTTGATGTGAGGTCTGTCCTGGCACACACACACACGGCACGTTTTCAGCGACGGAGGGATGGTAAAAATATGTGGATTTTCACCACTGGTTTTTCTTACAGTTCTCATGGCCGGTAATTCACTTCAAACAATACGTTCCCATGTGCTACATCCTATGTAAGTGAACAACACACTAAACACCGCTGACATGATTTAAACTTCGACAGAAAATATGTTAAATAATATGTCGATGTGCTGGAACATTTTATTCTTTTAACAGCGGCCTTTTAACCATTCAATGCAAACCATTACACTGCCATTTAGCAAGATTGAAAACAGTAGTTTGTAACATAATACAGAGCAGTGCAGGAGCCAAAAGGTGAGTCCTGCTGTTAGATGATGCAATAAAAATCCAGAGTAAATAAGTAAACATGAGGCAAAAGCAATCAGGATTTCAGATCGGAGCCTGCCAAGCACCCTGCTCAGATCATTTTAGTGAAGGCTACTGGTGGTAATATATAAAAATGGATATGCCCACTGATGGCTGAAGGCACTCATTGAACTGTTTTAGCTCAACACCTCCCTGTGAAATCACATCATTTATTTTTGGCATGTGCGATTTGCACGCAATTTAATTTTAAGAAGACACAGCATGACAATGTCCCCCATATTGTGTCCCCATTATTCCATCACAGCCTGTTCGTAAACGCCTATTCATTTGGTAGATATGACTAAATTTGTACTTGCAATACTGCGATACTTGCCAGAGAGACCATTCATAAAACAAAGGTTTTTTCCTGGGGCAGTGACACTATCACTAATGCTGCAATGGGTTTGATATACGATAATGACTCCTAGGTTGATTGTGTCGGGCCTGTCAAGGACTCCTCACAACACGCTCAGAGCATAGGCCGAAACCATAATTGGAATTTAGAAGGCTGACATGCTTGGTGTAATACATTGACCTTGGACCCAAAAACCGGACATACGGGACGGAGGTTAGGGAGAATAAAATGGTATAACAACAAAACGGCAGGAAATATTTAAACGCAAGAATAAACAGATTGGTGGTCGTTTGACGAGTTAAATAAGAATTTGGATGTTTCATTTAGAGAGCCTGCTTTCATATCTTTCATTTTATTATGGTACATTTCTTATTCAGATTTGTATTTTCTTGATATAAGCCGTATTTGCTGTGATTTTTAGATGACATTTTCTCTCTAGTACCTGATAAATGCAATTACTATAATTATCTTTCTTCGCAGTGGTTTTAACCATCATGACCGAGTTTGCTGATCCTGTGATGATAACATATGGCCTCCCTCCAGCAGTTGGGTGGCTGGTCACCACACACCACTTTCAATATGAGACATTTGGAAAATGTTGGATTTTGCTTACTGATGTTGACTATAGATGATTTCCTGACATTAAATTTCAATGTCATTTCACATCACAATGAAAGTAGGAGCCTGTGGCACAAGAGCAAATTACCTCCCTTAGATTAGTGGATGGAAATGATGTCTATGTGGATCTCAGGGAATTAAACCAAGGGTTCTATTTTTGTGAGCCGTTACGAGTCATTACATAAACACAGCATATTTTTTTACCTCTTCGATTTTGCACACTATCACATTTAAAGCCAAAAATGTAGCCTGTAACAGTTAGACATTGTCTAAATGCAAAATATATTTGGGGCTTAAACCGTCATCCCACTGTCCTCTTTGACACTAAATTTGTACTTTTTCATCAGCTTTTTAGCTCTCAGCAAATCCATGAAGTAAAAGATGACACAAAATTGACACAACAGCCACTGAAATCGCGGAAACACACTTTTTCATTCTACATGACAGCTTACAAATGCGCTTTCTGTTATCTCCTGTTACTACAAAGCTACATTATGCTAACCTGTTGTAGTTAATTGAATCCATAAAAGGATTTCACTTTGAAATGTAGAACACAATGTGCCTCAGCTTTACCCCAAGCTAAATTATTAAAAAGATTTAGTGTAAGTCCCTTTTTTCCTGTTTGGGTAGTATTAAGAATGAGCTGAGCTGTAGGGGAAGCTATTACTCTCCCTCCACCCTGTGAGGGCTAGCAGAACAGGATTAGATGATGAAGTGCTTTAACCTTCAGTCATAAAGCATCAGTAAAGTGCATTTGTTTTGCCTCTAATGATAAATGCACTCTATAATAACTCTAATTCTGACAGGAATGAAGTAAAAAAAAAAAGAAACCTTGAAAAAATGTGAAATACAGTTTTAATGTACTGCATAATAATATGGGATGACTGTTGCAATGCCTCTCTGAGGTAATGTGTCGGACTTCAGGCTGAACAGAGAAAAAATATTTATTACCATATCCCGGCAACATTTCGATGAAGACACTGGGTTAATCTATAACTTCAATGAAGTGAAACAAACACATAGTTTGCCAAATGATAAATCTAGCAGTTGTACAAACTCAACCAAAGGAAATCATTTTGTTTCCTGATGATCTGCTGTGTCCTCTTGATAACTCCATGTAGCTGTCACACATACAGATATACTGAAGCCCCAAATGTGATTTTGGACTTACTGTGCGTGTGATAAAAGTTAGGTTACTTTGAAGTTGCATCTTTCTGGCAGTGTTGACCATTTTTTTAGCTTCCTTGAGGCCTGCTGCATGCCCTATAGTGCAACCTGTCCTTAATCTCCCTCCAGGAATTGAACTGAAAATTTCCTCCATACGCAAATAAAAATATTCACATTATTAAGATTTCATTACATTTAATTAGGGAATGGAAGACAGGACTGTTATTTTAGCTTTATTTCCTGAGCTACCGGAAAAGGAGAACTAATTTAAAGTGATTCTGCTGTTTGCTGCAGGAAAAGAGTTGTGAACACGACAGTTGCATATCATTGCCTTCTCGGTTGACATGCTGAATTGATATACTAAACAGTTGTTCTTTTATTTCTTTTATTCCCCCCCCCCCCCCCCCCCCCCCCCTCACATTCATGAGGTGCAGAGCAATGCTAACATCTGAATTTCTGTTTGCTTCTGGCTGCCTGGTAAATGTTAATTCAATGATCATTCTTTTTTGGCTTTGTTTCTTATTTGCCAACTGTATCTTTCTGTGGTGTGATGCAGAGCAGCAGCTGCTTGATGTGGCAGTAAATGACACTATAAGAATGGACTAAAACAGCACAGTTAAACAATACTACGTTAGCCATGGAAATATCAAACCTTGAAAGGTTATATGACAAGATTTACTTTCTGCATGTATCCTGAGGGCAAAAAAAAAAAAGAAAAGAAAGAATCCTATAGGTTTAAATAAAAAAAGCTTCAATTTTGCTTCGGGTCCCAGAAGCAGTTTAATGTGTGTTAAAATAGACAAGTTCAGCATCCTTGTGTTGCACACTGAGACTCCTTGATCAAATAAAATAATTGAATAAAGACTGTAGAGTATGAGGATGTTAATCATCTGGGTACACACTACGTGGGGAGTTCAAACATCATTGTATGATTAAATAGCAGACTTTACTGACTGACTTTTCCATGTTAAGTCAAAAGCACAGAGGGCAGAGACATCAAACAGGTACAAAATAATACACATACAACATAAGAGGAGAGTGAAACAATTAATAAATAATGTCAACATCAATTGAAGCTGATACGAGCAGAAGTTAAAAAATTTGGGATTATGGAATTAAAATGACCAAGAGGTATCAGCAAATTCATTTTTTAAATTGCTTTGTACTGATTCAGGTAGATCGTGCCAAGAAACCAAAAGCAGCTCTTACAAGCTCAGTATATATGAATTTGAGACAGCGTGTAAGTCAGTCATTAGTCCTGCTATAATGTGTTTTGGTGAACAAAATTTGGATGTGGGCAGCTTTCCAATGAGGGCCTTTGAGCCACTTTTATGTTTAATTTTCTCTCTAGATTTGATCGATGACTTTTTAAGGATTTGGATCATCAATTCAAATGCAGAGGTATTTGTAAAACAAGACTCTCGTGTTGCTGCCACTTCATACATTCGCTCATAATCTCCCTTTTTTTTTTTTTTTTTTTTTTTTTTTTTTCCAAATATAGACATCGACATTACAGAAACATTTGGAAACATTGTTATTCCATCGTCTTAACACAAGCGTCTGATCGGGTGTAACTTTGTTTCCATAAAATGTAGAAGTCCCCCAGTCTTTTACTTTTCCTGAAAAGTGTTTTCTGCATCACCATTTGGAGTTAAAAACCCTCAAGACAAAATCAAAATTGAACAAAGGTCAATTTATACCTATAACCACCAGCAAGCAACATGTCATGTTCAAGTGTTCAAGTGTAACATGTTGTAGCAACACAACACCTTTGTTTGATCATGAGAGAAATCTGAATTCACTTTAGGCATTACACATGTTCAGACAACTGAGTGATGAAGAGTATAGTGGTGGGGGGTTTTGGGACTTAACAGCGTGTCCTGGTTGTTTCAGGATCTGAATTCCAAGGATCGTGATCTGATAGAAATCTAGAGCTTCTGCAAAAGGTGGCATCCCCACCAAAACCACTGAACCAGATTCTCTGTGAAACTTGACCTTCCATTTGGACATGGACCCACTAAACCACTTTGGAAGATAAGATGTATAAAAAAATCTAGTTATAAAACATACGGGATTTATCACTTACTTCCCTGTTCCAATCTGTGATGCACACACACACACACACACACAGAGAGGCACAGTGAGGCGCAGTGCAGACTCCAGATACTAAACACACACAGCCCACCACAGCATATTTAGTTTCCCATCTTTCCCGTTCAGTTTGAGCCTCAGAGAGTCAGCCACTCCACATCTTGTTTGTGCTGACCTGGTGGAGCCCTCAGACAGTCTACAGCACAGTCACGACCACACAGTAGAAGAGGTTGTTATACCGGAGCAAATGGCTTGTCAGTACTCAGTAACTAGTTATTATTGTTATTGTTATTACTGTTATTATTTTAAAGCTGTCTGACCTTGAAAAGAGGCGTGCAGCTCCCTGCTGTGCTTCTGACGTCAGAGTAGGCTTTATGGTTTTCTGGTTTTGTTGGTCTGTTCTTAGTGATCATTATCGCTAAAAAGTTGTTTCTTTTCTGTAAATATTCTTGTTTTGTACTGTAGCTGCATGAGCAGAAGTGACTACATGCTCTAGCTGGCACAAGCGTTATGCCAAGTGGATATCATCAAAGAATAGACCTCATTTGAACGTGCCCTTCACGCATGCAGGCGACCGCAGGATAATGGCCTGTATGGTCAAGGCGCACTGCCAACAGAATAGAAAAATCCTCTAAATGCGTGAAGCTGGAGTTGTTGTTTGTGGGGAAATGCACAGCAAAGGCACCTTATTTGTGCATCCAGGTTCAGGTTTTAGCAACATGCACATTTCCCTTAGATCAGACACAATGAGATTTGCTTATTTTGTTCTTTATCAGTGTTGTTGTTTTATCTGCTGTGTTTTGTTCATTATTCAGCAATGCCTGGTCATTTCATTAAGAAAAAACCCAACACAAAATTTGGATTACTATAATTTTTATCATCATCATATCATTTTGCATGAATTCCTACAACTAAAGTTAACCCCGCCTTCTATAGAAATACATGCATTCTAGTAGTTGGTAGTTTATACCCATTACATTCAGTTTTAAGTATGCAGTAGAATATTCTAAAGACCCATAATCACGTCTTTGTGGTGTTTCTGAGTAAAGCAGATGCGTCAGCTCATTAAACTTGACATCTTCTGGCTTTTACTAACGTGCCGTTTTTTTTGGACCATGTATTGTGGCAATACTGTGAAGTGAGCAATCTGTGTGACAAACTTTTTCACTCTAGTATGTTTGTGTTTTGTGAGACAATGAAAAAAAAAAAAAAAGTCAAAGTTTTGCCAACAGCTCTCTGACAGCAGCAGGTTGGTAAAAGTGAGAGAATTACTGTCAGCAAACGACTACAGAGTCTGACTCTGACAGCTTCCTCAGGAGGATGCAGACTGCAGAAGATACAGATGATGTTTAAAAGGCAGAGAGGGAGAGACTTAAAGGATGTTTCAAAAGTTTAATGCAGCGCATGCTCAGCAAAGTCCTGACCCCAGGACTCTTGGCAAATCGAATGTACAATTGGCTGCACTGGCATGAAACCTGCCCAAGTTTATTTGTATCAGAAACACTGTCCTGCCGCTTCACTTAACTGACTGCCTTTAAAGCCTGACAAAGCTGGATGGCTGCCTGCTGCAGGCCTGAACACTTCCCAGCAGCTCTGCGGTGCACTTTGAATTCCAGATGGCTGAAATTGAAATTGATTGATATTGATGATATGATCATTTTGCCTCGCTGCTATGACATGTGAAGTGTGGGCTTTGTGTGCCTTGCAAAATAACCAAGTAGCAAATTTTGTTCATTTGCTTGATGGTATTATTTTAAACCTTTTTGACCTTACAGCACATGCTTATCTGAGCTTGGAAGCAACATTGATTTAAAAATATCAAATATGGTTCAGTGTGCATTAATCTGACATGTGACTGTGGCCTCCATGGACTTTAGAGCTGACATTGTGAGGCTAAGTGGTCAGTGATGAAGGGAGTGCTGATTGCTACATTGGCTTCCTTTGTACTCGACAGTAAATAGAGTTTTTGGTATCAATGTGAAAATGATTAGATCATTTAGATTAAAGTGAGGATGAATACGAACTGAATGTTCTATTGAGCAATTAGTTGTGCATTAAATAATCATCAGCAAGGCATTAAATATGTATTAGCATGTTTCGTACGCTTTCCTGTAAATATTAGACTTTCTAATGCACAATAAGCATCGTACAATACCAGAATGCTTTCCTCAAATGAACTCTTGCAAAGGTGCTTAGCAGCAGCACAAAGTTAAACCTTTCTTGGTTCAATAGAGCTGATGCTCAAATGCGGGGATGCTTCTGTACTAAAAATTGTGTACACATAATAAGCGAGCTTCAACATTTGTTCAAAGATGCCAGATTCTATTTGTTTATCTGTCGGTGACTAAACATGCTGAGTCACTTCCCTTTTAGTCACTTCTGTTTTCACGATTTAAACAGGATTGGCGATTTGTAAATTGCAGCGGGAAGGGTTATATTAAGACGGGAAACTGAATGTACCCTGATGACACAGTCTGTATCATCTGTAATATTTTCCTCCATAGCCGCATCGCCATCGTGCTGCATGTAAAGAAGCTTCACATGCGTCCTCACTGCTTTAAGTCCACTGATCTCTCTCTCATGACCTCCCATGTAGCATTTTGTGCTTATCTTAACTGACAAGCTCAACTGTTTTGCATGCAGGGTGGAAACATTAAAGACTTGGTTAATCCTCTCTGATTCCCTGCTGCTGTCACTCACACAGTATGACTAAGAGCCACAAAATGTTCCTGAATCAAATTACACAGCTTCACACCGCTGTGTAATTTAAAACAAAAATACAGTAATACTCATAAATTCATAGGCTCGCAGCAACACCCTAATAGATTAAAATTGAAAAATAAAACACAGATTTCTGAAATTATAAGGGTCCTGCTATCCCAGAATATCGACCAAGCATTGAGGAATTTTATGCCTCCTTATGTTTGCATCCCATACCGTCACTATTATAAGATCAAGGTACACTTTTCAAAATTCTGACTGATTATTGTGTTGGTCAATAATCTGATGATTAATATATTTCTAATCAGTCTAAACCAACCTCCAGCAGTGTGATGCCGCTCAATAGTAACACATTTCATTCCTTGCCAAATATCTTCCAACAGAAACATCCAATAGGAAGCTCGTGTGTATGCAAACCCCCCGGTGTGATTATGTTATCACTGCGGCTATAGAGTTAAAACTTTGATGCAGCACTTTGTGTGCACTGCTTTTCCATATGTGCTGAAAACACGTGAATACAGTAAGGCCCATTAAATGCTTCCTGCTGTGAACATTCAAATTCCTTGTTGCTACGTTGTTCAGTGTTAATTTGATTTACTGTATGGAAATGTAAATGCCATGCTGAATCGTATGGCAGTAGTGACAATACAGTGCGCTTCTCTTTGCTGGTAGTGTAGGTTTTTGTGTGTGTGTACCTGCGCAAATATAATTTCCACTCAAGCCATTAAAATTGAACTTCAACCTCACCTGTGGGAGGTTCAGGATCCCCCTCCATTAAGAAATAAGAAGACATTTCTGTTGTTCTCCATAAAATAGCTGACTGCAGGGCTGTGGCTGCAGAAGGGGTAGGGTACGTAAAAAGCAGTCGGCAGGCTACTGTGCTGTACGCAACCTCTGATGTACTGGGCTGTTTGTGTATTCTGAAGTTTTTTCTTTCCTCTTTGAATGAATAACAACTCAACCCTGTATTGTTATCATTTATTAATCTGTCCATAGCCTGACAGCTGTTCACAAATTCTGCTCAAAGTCATGGATTTAATGATCTGTCAGATCAAAAAGCTAAACCCATGCTGCCTTCATGTGTTTACAAATTGTCTGCTTGTGGCGGCGCAAATAAATCAAAGTGGGAGATAAGGTTAAAGTGATGCACATCATGTGCTGCTCCATATCTACAAAAATAGATTATTCAGCACAAAGCTACGAAAGGACACAGGGAGTTGGAAGGTTAAGTGTCTTTACATTACTTAGTGTGGAAGCATCACAGATTATTATCATTTTTCATTCAAGATATGAAACTGTTCCTTTGAGTCAGTTTTATAGTGGTGTGGAAGGTTGGCTATCCTGCTCACTGTCATATCCTACACAGAAGTGCTCACTTAACTCTTTATATATTTAACTAAGATGAAAAAACTGTATGTTGTCATTTAATGAAAAAAACTCTATTAAACCTTATAACCTATTTTTCAAATCATCAAAGCAGTTTACTTTAGTACATGATATACAACCACTGTCATGATAAACGAGAACCACTTTGCTCTTCAGGTCGACAAAACATAAGAGGCTTGTAGCTGTTAAGAAAGGTTAAAATATCAATGAAATATTTCACAACTTCTCCAACACCAGAGATCTGAGGGTGACTGACGGTGATGTCCAACAGCAGAAGTCATTATGCTCAGGCTCAGTGATTACACCTGTTTGGCTTATGTCGGAGCTGTAATTTAATGAACTCACTCATTTAACCCACGTTATGTATTTGGTAAGAGGCCACACCTTATTAGGCAGGCAAAGTGTGCAACACTGTGAACAGAAAGCAGCATGCATTATTCAAGAGATGGCCCATCGCTGCTCTCTGCTTATGCAAACTGGATTTCCTCTTGAGCTTATCCATCTTTCATTCTAGCGGCTGGTCCATGTCTTAAACAAATATTGTTTATTTGTATGAATACGTTATTATATCGTCTCCTGTGCCGCATCTGTAACTCATTAATAATCAAATGTTACTGGACAACATAGGTGCAGTGATGTCTAATGAAGGGGACTGTTGTGGCTCACTTGCTTGAATATGTCTGTTGTGTCTCATGACCTTTGTCACTAGCAGAGAATGTGACTATATACATACAAGCCCAATCTCACTATTTCCCGAAGCCTCAGTATTTTATGCACTGAGACCAAATATCAGCCAATTGTTTCTAAGCCCCTCAATTTTTGTGTTAAAATTTCTTATATTAATGATTTGCCCATGTGTCATTCTACAAATAGAAAAAAAACATTTTTATTTTATTATGAGTCGAAGATTGGCTTTGAAGGACAATTGCAGTTCTTAACACCCAAACAGGATGCTGCTAAAAAAAAACAAAAACAAAAAACAAAACACATGCTCAGTTAAGCAACATATGAACACTCAATCCACTCTTTCTAATTATTTCTCCACTATTTTTGTATAATGTCAAAGCTTTCTCTGAAGTTTAGAATCCCTCTTTGAAATGTCTAAATGTAGTCTTGACTAAGCATGCATCATCTTCATTGACCTTTAAAGACAAATCCTCCAGCGACTCCGGTGCCTAGAAGTGGTTCAATAGTCCCAGTGAGAGTGTCTCTCTTGATGGGTAAAATCAATAAACGGTTTTCACACAACATTCATCTTTGGGGTTGCCTAATCAGCAATAGAAAAATCGCAGGCGCTCAGTTCAGCGCTCACAGTAATAATGCTGTGCTAATGCTAATCTATTATCTCATGTGCTCTGGCATTTTCTACTGCAGAGGGCCTGTTAATTGCCCGTGCTGCCCTGCTGTTTACCTATTAAAGCTATGGCTTCACTTTTTTGTCTCCTCTTAATTTCTTTATATCTCACAGACCCTGTAGAACACTCAGCATACTCACAACAACACAACAACACAGTTCTTTTAGGGGTATTTTAGACAATCATCACTTCAAATTCATAACATGTCTGTAGACTTTGAGCACCACAAATTAAATATCTGTTTTTAGAATAATTAAACTTTGTGCAGCCACTTTTACATTTATTTATGTACTGTCAGACGTGTGTGGGTTATATTATTTACGCTGAGGTGCACATGTCATGTATTTTGTAATTACTTTGTGTAGCATGTGAAAAATTGGGCTCCAGGAATCGTAAATTTCCTACCTGCATCCTCCACTGGCAATTATTTTTCATCAAACAAATGTTTTAAAAGTCCATGAGAAAAATCTTGTTCTTAATTTTCTCCAGTGTATGTCTCCCATGAAGAGAAACTTGAATTTCACAGAGAAGTATTAAGGAAATGAGCTGCAGCGGGACTCAGTGACAACAGGCAAAATTAAACAAGGGTGAAAACATGATTGGGAGCATCGGTGCTGCACACAGAAAAGCACAAGCTAACACCTATATATATATATTATTATTATTTTTTACATTTTTTGTCGTTGTTTCAACACCCAACTCTGAAGAAACATATATACATGGCCAGCGTCAGTGTCTATTTCCTCTGCTCTGTTTGTCTATATTTCAATCAGTATACTTTCAATCAGCTCCTAATCATTAAAGTCAGCAGAGCACCGCTGATCTGTCTCCCCGAGCATCTGGAAACAGCTCCGGCAGTCACAGAGCCACACATGATCGATGCCTTCTGCATTGTTCCTATCGCAGAGGCTGAGCAAAGGCAATAACCAGAGCATGACCCTCTTAAAGCCGTTTCCCTTTGTCTTGAACACCTCCTAATCCCACGAACATTCAGAACAACAACACAATGACAGTTACACATAAGGAAGAAATACAGTACATTCGGGAACCACACACCCCCGCTCCTCTGGCGAATCAGAGCTGTGAGTCAGCTATTGGAAATGTGGCAACTAAGGCAAGCACTTGATATGCAGGCATCTGCTTTGTGGCTTATCTCCACTGCTCAACTGTGCAGCGCAATTGCTGCTTGGCTGGCCCCGTAAAAGCTCTCTCCTCTCTCCTTTTTTTCCCTTTCCTTCCTCTCCTCATCATTTTCTCTGCCTTCCTCTTCAGTTTGGTTTTCTCTAGTTGCCCGTGGCTTCAATGCTCCTAATTGCTATTTTGGAAAGACATTATTGCAATCATTTCCAATTATGTCAGTTGCAATCAAATGGATGATTTAACCCCGATGTGAAAGACGGTCCAATGCCATTTCAAATGATGTTGGTGTTGAAGCAGCATCGCTCATAGAGAAAATGAGGATAGAAAGGAGAGCACAGAGATTGGTTAAAGAAATGTCCTAATCTTTAGTACAACAACGATAAAACAAGGAAGTCACAAAGGTAATCCAGAAACTACACAACTAAACGTGCCAAATTAATCTCCATTAATCCTCATTATGTGATTATTTCCATGCCAGAATATTAAAGCACTGGATAAGCTTACCATCTGGTCAAAAACATCTTTTGGGATTAAAGCATTTGGAACATCCAGAGACTCTACTGTGTTTGTACATTTGCCGCATTTTCCCAAGCAATTGTAGGGGCAATTTTCCACCATTTTCATGAAGACTAAAGTCACACTCCAGCAGAAAATTTACTTTGAAGTGAAACTGCCACCAGAATCTAATCCCATCTTTTTGTAGTATCACTTAAGGAAACACAAATGTAATATATGACAGGATTTTTCAGTGTTGCGATAGCAGCAAACTAAGCAACAATATTTCCCCCAAACATATTTGTTTTCATTTCTTTTGTTCACAAGGAGGCTTCGAGTGCTGCTTGTCAACATAAATATGCCAATATGTAGTTCAACTACAGGTCACATTCAGTCTACCACAGTCAGTCACACAGCCGTTGTGAAAGAAAGACACTTCAGTCTTGTATATAACACATTCTTACACATCCAAGTTTCATTTCTGCCTGGTTCATTCATTCATACCTGCAATGAGCTGAAAAGTCTACAAGTGCTGAAAAGCTGCACAGGAGACTGCTTTGACATTGTATTGTTTCCATGGCGCTATTTAATCGATTTAAAAGATTGCTATCATAAAATCATTGAAATGACACTAATTTAACTCTTTACATTTGCTGGTGAAATACAACAAGTCAATGTTGACCTTCAAACTTTTGCTTACCAGATCCAATCATGACTGTATAAACCAGGCAACAACTATAAAGTGAAAAGTACTGAACGTTAAAACGGCTAATGAAGAAATAACGTTTGCCATAAATGGTGTCTAAAACATATTTCATGAAGATCATAAGGATTTCGACTTTAATGGCATGGTTACATTGCATACACCATGAAATTTGCATTAGAGGATTAGCTCATCAGAGAGTTTATACTTCCATTGGTTTGCCATTGCAGATGCTTCATAGTCAGGTTTTTATTCATGAGGTCAGTATAATGACAGAAGTACTTCACAAGTAGTCTTTAGCTAGCTGGCTCTCCTTCTTCGATTGTAGCACCATTCTTTCATTTCATCGTGCATGGAGCACATATAAAAAGCAATAGGGAGTGTAAGATGATCCAACGATCCAAGCACTCGCTCAAATGAGATATTAAAATATTAAAGTGGAGACAAAAAGTTAAAAGTTTCACCACCATAGAGGAGAAATGCTAAATTCCCTGGATCTATCGAAATGTTCACCACTTTTCTATCATGTATTTAATCTCCTTATTATTAAAAGGTCATGATTATTTAACAACCCTGAGGACAGGCCAGGGCTTCAGCATAAAGCATAAAGTCTGATCCTCAAATAGCAATGGGCAGTGGATCGTTTGAGTCAAATCAATCACAGCTCAATATAATCAAGCTCAATTGAATTAGAGATAAAGAAGGTGAAATCGGGAATGTGGCACAAACTCACAAAGTGATTGTTCTGCACGTTAGTGAGCTTGACAGCATGAAAGGGAACCATCATGTTCATAATCAGCCATTGGCATGAGGAACAAAAGGTTAATGTAAGGGACCAGCAGAGCAGTGATGGAGACCTATTTTTATGTCTTTTATAGATTTTTTTTTTTTTTTTTTGCTATTTAAGAATCTCTGCCATATTCAGTCACTTACCATGAAATCTGTCTGAATTTGCCGTATATGTACAATTAAATAGCGCTGATTATTATCATGAAATACTGCTGCTGAATTATTTTGTTGACACTCCCTCTGCATAATTTCCAATCAGCTGAATGTCTTTCTCCATGTAAACCTCAAACTTAATTAATTTAGTTTTTCCAAGTCCATTTTTTGGATAACCTTTGAATACCTTCCTTTTTTATTCCCAGACCAGTATAACAAAGAGAAAGTAAGGATTTGTCAGTTATTCCCAGTTCACAGCCAACCTATTATTTTTTTATGAGGACTTGTGACACCTTACTTGATGCCTACATCTATCACTAAGGCTTCTTTATACTCTCAAGCAATATTTGGGCTGCTTGATGCTTTCCCATATTTAGTTCATCCAATGTCATGTAAGGACAAGTGGGAAATACTCAAAGTGAAAAGGGATGTTATAGCTAGTGCCTCTTAGGTACAGTAGCTCTACGCTCATCAGGGAGTTTAGTTTTCCATGGCATGGGTTCTCCAAGATGTTATGAAATATTCCTCTGGTTCACGTTTGGTTCACATGGTTGTATCTAATAATACAAATCTCCATTTCAACTGTATCCCTTTGAATTCAGATCTGGTGACTGGAGAAGCCACTCAAGTTCACTATCGTAGAAACAGCTGGTAGCAGATGGGTAACTTCAAGCATTGAAGTGCTGCATGTGATCAGCAACAAAATTCAATAGTCTCTGGTGTTCAGGTAATATTGGATTGGTTTTTAAAGGCTCAAAATTTGCCAATTACAAGCAGCCTAGACTGTTGGGTCAGTGGGCTCATGCTGTGTACACCCAACTATCAGCGAACCCCAACAGACATCGAGATTCATCAGTGCAGGCTCCAGTTTTCATCTTCAGCCTCAGATTTCTGTTACGGGCATTTCAGCTTTACTGAAGCTCCTCACCTTATTTGACTTTATGCTTACCAACTGTGTAAAGAGAATCAGCCATGACGTCAAAATCATTTATAGTGAGATAATAAACTTAAAATTGTGCTTTTGTCGGTAGTTATTGTCCTTAAAGCCTTCTTCCATGCCTCCATGTGCTCTTCTGTCTCTCATGTTTGATGTCAGATGGCACTGGTTGCCATATCACCACTGATTGCTCCATTTTGTATGCTAGACTCACAGACACTATTAGCTTCTCATGCACACTCCTAAGTGCAGCCCCGTTAATGGAATTGAGGCTGAAATTACACTATTGAAGGTGTAAAACTACCCAAAAGTATTTGCCCTTCTCACTCCTTGCTATAATATAGTTATCTACTGCCTGTCTTTGTGGGCCAAAGAAGACAAGTGACATTGCGTGTGTCATGTTGTCAGATAGACTGCCTTGGGGAGCCTTCAAAGTGCGGGGCTAGTGTACTTGCTGGTTGATAAATTGTTTGAGAGGATGTGGTCAAAAAAATAACTGATTCTGCCACACGTAATGTGCCAGTTTGAATGTCTCACATGAAAAAAAAAAAAAAAAAAAAAGAAGACGGTCTTTTAAATGCAAAAACACAGACTGCAGAGATTTCCCTCTGAAGATGAAGTAGACAATAACAGGTGGAATTCACTGAGCATCAATCTACCTGCACAAGATCCATCCCATTTGACAATGGTGGCATGAAATATGAGCACAGGCCAACAGTGTGTGTGATTGATAATTGCTGTACTGTGGCTACTGCTCTGCCATCTCAGCTGTGCCTCGCCAATTCATCAGACATCTGAGGCAGATTGGGCTGATGACAAATGCCTGTGTCGGTCCGTGACAAACCACAGCTGTATGTTTTGGTGCCGCAGACAGACACCGTGCCACATGCAAGTGGCTTCTTAGTGAAGAGACAATCCAACCTCTTCAGCCTTCAATAGAATAAAGATATGAAAGGGAGGGAAATGGTTTGTAGTCCCTAAATTTTTTTAATCCAGACAAAGTAGCTCAAATCTGAGTTTCAGCTACTTTGTGTGCCTTTTCCAGTCTCAACAGTCCCAACCAAGCCTTTTAAGAAATGTATCCCTAAACATTTTATATATCTATTTCGATAAATTAGCAGGCGCTGCCTACACACGCCATCCGCAGTGTTAATGAGGCAAGGATACTCTTTCTGTTCTTTGCTGATTGGCTTCTTATTTCCAGCCCTTTTTCATAGATAGTGTTCATTATTAAGCAAATGAGATGCTGCTCCAGCGGGCTTTTCCATCAGATAGCCGTGACTGAAGGTTAATGGCAGTGTTGTTCAATGGGAAAGTGGCGCTCCAGAGGGGGCTCGCTGGGCGTTACGTCCTGCTACATACAGTACATGTGCCCCCTGACCTGCCACCGGTCTGGTGCTTTGGGTTCTGACTCCCGTTGGGGCGCAGTCTGGGAGACCAGGTGGTACCAGATGCCCGATGCTAAACAGAAACAACATCATTAATCAGGGAAGGTAAAGATGTCCTAGGTTATGTTTTGTTTCTGGAGGTATGCGGCTTCTTTATTACAGCAACATACACCAAGCAGCTGGGCTGGTTGAAGAAATGAGCTCACGATCAGGGCTAATACAAAGGCGAAAGAGGCTGACTTGAACGTGCCCAAGGTTATTTAAAATTGATCACCTTGCGAGACACCTTATAATTCAGTACACAATCTCAGTATATAGCAGGTGAGTGTATCCCAGAAATGTTCCTCTCATAACTTCCTATTATGTTGGCAAAAAGATTTTAGTAGATTCTTTGCTTCTGGCAAAACGACTTTTTATGTATGTTTTTGGAGTTATGACAGAACGGCATGACCTCATAGCTGCATTTGAACTATATTATTTCAGCTCAAATGAATAATTTTCCCTTTTTGAGTAAATGTTACTACTCAGTATGGCTTTCCCTGTTATAGTAATATGTTGTTTAACTTTGTTTAAGCTGTCTGTACTGTTAAAGCCATTTGCATCAGCTCTATAATTAGGTTTTCTGCTTTTCTCTATTAAAGCAAACCAGGGAACTAGCAGCTAAAGAGTTTGGGTTTCCTTTTAGACAAATTCCAAATCCGCACCTAAAATCTCTTAGCCACAGGTTAATTGCCACATTTGAAAAGTCAACCTCTTTTGCCCGTCTTGAAAGAATCTCTCCTTTGTCTCCTGTGTGCCAAACATGAAAAGAAGACAAAATAAATAGCTGGAATCCTTCGGGCTGGCAGTGCCATCAGACGCTGTGCTTGGCTCTGTGCCTGGTTTCAAAAGAAGATTCTTTCATTTGCAGCAGGCTTTCCTTTCTCAACGGGGGATAGAGGTGGATTTTACTGTATTACACCAGAATCCAGCACTTTTAATTTGAAATCCGGGCATTTTCATCTCTTTTGGCTTAAGTGGAGAAATATGGCAGTTCTCAGCTAAATAACAACATATACAGTATCTAATTTGGCATCCTGCACAAAAATATGTTCATCCAAAACTCTTTTAACACCAGTATTTAAAGTTTTGTCAAAGCATCACAACAAAACACTTTGGGCTTAGAAAAAAACTAAATCAAAACAGAAGTAACAACTGTAAATCTGCTGTAGTTTCAATGCTTTCTACACTTTAATAACAAAACTGTAAAACACAATTTGAGGCAACGTTTCTGATTTCATTTATTTTCATTTTCATTACACTGCTAATGCCTACGCATTAAGAGGCTTGTGCAATAACCTTTAAGTAGATAAAACTGATTCCCCCTCGCATTAGTGTTTGAACTTTTTTATGGACAGCTATTTATTTTGATGAAAATAAAATAGGCTTAACATGTTAACAAAAATGGAAATATCTGAGAAACCATTGTGCATAAAATATATGGACAGAAAATATGATTTACTATAAGAAAGCCAAAAGCACATTCATCAGTCCGACCTCCATTAAGTCTCCGCTTCCCATTGATATTAATGGCAGAAGGACACTTTACTCACTGGGTTGGCACTGGAAATTAAATCATTGCAGAACAAAATGCAAAATAAGGGTATAGACCTTGCATACTCATATTGTACGTAGATTTGGTTCTAAATGGCAACATCTGCAATCTTTTATTAAAACTGTAATGGACTGAATTTGCCTGGAATGAGAAGTGCTTGTGTTAGAAGCACTGCACGATACTGTGGACACTCGTTCTGCAAGACAAAAGCAATGCAGCTGATGGATGTGTATGAGCTGTATTGCTCTGCAGGAGGGGGAGGGACAGTGTAGCTGAAGGACTCATTCATAACAGTTGGACTTGCAGGTGGTGTTGCTGCCATTAATATACAAGCATGCATCTGCATGCATATGTAGATGTACACCTTTCTGTCAAAGAGGTAGTTGTTGGGACGAAATGAATCATCTTCTTCCTTTTGGCTTGCTTTGTCACTGGAACACAGCCATGTGGAGAAAAACATCCCAGCCATTCAAATTATATGTTACGCTTTTCCATTTAGTGGGAGGAGGGAGACCAGAAAGAACATCTTCTGTTGCGCCTTGAACAGATTGACTGTATGATGTTCCAAGTACAGAGACAATGATTGTCAGCATACAATGAGCCTGTCAGTCAGCCCTCATCTCCGTATCCTTGAGAGTGTTGATGTATTTAGAGTGATGCTCAGAGCTTTTACTAATTCTTTGCATTCACTTGCTGTTTTACATCAGAAGATCACTACTTTTATCTTGCAGGGCAGCCAATTTAATAATTACTTGCATGGTTGTTAATTGTAACAAATTAAAATGTTTATAAAAACAAATTACAGTGTGATTAAGTGGATATTTACAGAGCAGAGTCAAAGTATTTAATGAACTAAATTAGCTAAACATCCATTGATTAATTACTAATTATTAAAGACAAAAGCCCGGGTCAATTCACAATTAATTATTCTATCACTTGAGCACCAACTAAATTTCCAGTTGTAGGAAGAGACACTAAAATTTGTTTTGGGGCATGATGTTGTCATTCTGAATCATGATGTAAAGCGTCATAAGTTTCCGTAAAGAGAAAAGATATTTTCTGTAGCATAATGAGTTTGCTATGGAATGGTACTGATGTGATGGATCTTTTTGAGTCACTTTTACATTCAACTCACAATGGTAATATTAAAAATAAAATAAAATAAAATAAAAGTGAATATCCGGCGATTTGTTGCACAGCATGTGGTAAAAAAGGGATTAAAAGAGAGCTATAACTTGTCAGTATTTGCTTGTGCACTGCCAGGCTTTAAAAAGTTAGGCAAGAAAATACTCTGTTGAAGAAATAATGGCATTGGAAGGATAATGGACTTCACATGTCAGTCAGTCTCTCAGTTCGATTTATACTTCATTTATGGTGGTGAAAATCCTGCTCCTGTCCAGGTTGGCACCAGCTGTACATGCTGATGGTCTACAAAGCCTCCCTGTGCTTTGGCAGACACCCACTGTAGTAAAAACAGAAGGACCTTTGTGAACCTCCATCTGTATCAGCATCAGTTTTCATCTGTATCATCCCTCCAGTGCAAAGGTGGGAGTAGCGGGACAGATGTTGCAGTACTGCTGGAGGGTTAGGGCTGGATGGTCGGACATAAAAACTAGTTGCCTTTAATAGCAGACACCATGTTTTGCTCACTTTTCTGGCCAACAACACGATGTATATTTGGAGTAGTTGAGCTATTTTCAGACCCCGCTGGTCCTGGAAAAAGGAAAAGCTTTGTTTCCACTGACAATCTTCAGCCATCCATAGCTCACTCACTGGTTCAGCTTGAAGCAGTCAGTCTGAACCATTACAAAAGATGAACCACTGCAGTCCTTCAGTGAAATGTGAAGGTCTAAGCATGTGGTGGACGGGCCAGAAAATGCATAAATGGCAAATTTTTGGCAAACAGTGGTGCAGTTGTTTTGAAGGCAGTAACTTATTTTGCCATTTTAGAAATGAGGCCTGATTGTTGACTGAAGTACTGCAGTTTACAGTCATTACGCTTAATAAATTCTAAAAGAATTAGTGGCAGCTGTTTTAGAAATTGGTCTCAGATGGCTGGACTCAGAAAACTTGGACTAAAGCTTTGCCGATGGATTTTTTCATCAGGACTTGATTTTACTCTTTTTTATGGTACATGGGAGATGGCTGTTTCAATACTATATACCTCTTTTCGATTAGATTTTAATTATTAAGGAAGCTATCGCAGTTAAATGCCAAACCTTTCCACTTAGACATCTTTCATTGCACATTTGATTAGTGTTCATTTGTTCAACCACTTGATAGTGTTTAATAGAGAGTGTCCATGGACAGCTGAGTCTGGAATTCAGAAGAGAGCCTTATGATAGTGTAAAACCCCAAGGTAATGATTAGGCTTTTTTTTTTTTTTACTTTTTTATTGCTCTTTTTTCTTTTCCTTCTTTGCTTCTGCCCTTTCCTAACTAGACTGAGTTTGCAAGCACAACATCAGCGGTTTGGCACAGAAGTTCAAACATTTCATCTCCCAGTGAGGAAGAGGAGCAAACAATTAGACCCATAAATAAGGGAAAACCCACAACAGAAGGGAGCCGGGCGGCCCGTTTCGTCATTGCACTGGGTTCACAATGAGGTCGAGAGTTAAAATGATTCACTGTCCTCAAATCTCACTACTGCAGTAATGAGCAAACGTCCTGCTGTCTGTACATTAGCAACATGGACAGAAAACACACAGACAGAATTTAATGATATATGCTTAAGTTAATGTAACAGCTTCTTCTTCTTCTTTTTTTTTTTTTTGAGTTAACCTATTTATTATTTACACTTTTAGCAATAAATGATATCTCGTATTGCTGAGGCAGACTCCAAAGGACAATGCTGTTGTTGTTCCACATTTCTTTTTATTTATTTATTAATTTTTTTACAAGACTAATCAATTGAAACTAATTTAGTTTTAGGACTAACAACCCCCCTGCCACCCCCCCATTGCCCCCATCATCTCAGACCAGTGCTACAGCATGAGGTGGACTTAGGCAGAGACTTAAGAATAAAGAAAGAAGAAAATTAAGGCCAGCGAGAGCAGGCGTAGTATCGAGGCGGCCTATTTCCGCCAGTCTGCTTCATGTGCATGAGTGCGAGCAGCTACGGCAAAGGCAGCAGTCCTTGGTGTACTGCACCATGAGGGTCAGAGCAGACAAGAGGAATTCAGATCCTCTTTATCACCAGGGATCGGGAAGGACAGACAGGGAGCAGTGCTTATCCTGCAAACACCCTGTCCTGTTCTGTCTTTCACACCGTCCATTACTTGAGGCAAAGAGGCTGAAAGTCATATTTTGACCCAGAATGATCAGAGATGTGGACATTGTTTGGGACCGACGGAAGGCAAGAACTAATATTTTCTGTGAAGTGGTTCATGCTTTTTTTTGCAGCAACTTACTTTTTGGTCACTTGGTCACATGATCCATCATTTATATTCAAATATTTATTAGAGCTGCATTAAATATCATTTCTATTTTGCATAAACATGTTGTATTAAATACCTATTTACTGTTGTTTATTCATATTTTCTAAGCTGAGTTTTCTTGACTTTTTTTTTCGCCCTGATGGTGGCTAAGGTTACAGCATGAAAATAAATTCAAGATCCTGGTGTGAACTAAAATCACTGTTTTGATGAGGTGGGTGTAAACAACATAAACAACAAGCTTATTAAAGCCTAAAAAATTATCCTGAACGATTTGCTTAACATAAAATTCTTATTTGCCTCTTCTTCTGTTGTGTTTTTGATTGTGCAAAGAGTAGGAATTTATGTCTATGTTAGGTCAGACTGCAGAAACATGACATGAGCTATGGGCCGTAGGATTAGAGGTGATTATAGAGTGTGGTTGAAGGTATATAGTTGGATGGTGTTAGTGCATTGAGTGATGAGTTTTATTAAGTGCCCAATGACACAAATATTTGAATGAACAACGCAAAGCCAGAAAGATATTCATCACCTAAGCTACAACTCTGCAGGCAATAAGGAAACTGCCCTTTCCGGTCAAAACTCACTGAGAAATGTGTGTTCAGCCCATTTCATCCTCTCATCGCCTCGGCTGTCTGTAATTTATTGGTGGTTTCAAAAAGGATTGTGGTTAAATGATTGATTGAATTGTTAAATACAGTTATTATAAAATGAAGTAATATGATTTTGAGTGGACTGGGATTCTTTTTAAATTATCAGCATCATTCATCTCTCCAGCTCACCTCCTCTGTTGCTCTTTTTTTTTTTATTATCTGAAACTCATTCATCCTATTGATTTCTCATTAGACATTGTGTTGTTTTCCTCTCTTCCTTTTTTTGCTGTTGATTTTTGCTTTTATAATGAGCCCCTTCTTCAACATGATGAGCCACTGAGAAAAGCTTCACATGTGCATGCTACTTCATTTTCACTGCTGATCCTTGTTGTCTTTTCAGTGTGTGAGGAGAGAATAGATCGCCAAGATAACAAGAAGAAAATATTTACTGTGACCCACGCTGACATTTTTTTTTAAACATGTTAAGCAGACAGCTCAGCAACAGCTATGAGTCAGCTATCATAATGACCTCCTCGAAACAGGGGTGTTTGTGTTTGTAATCTGTTCCGACTCAAATATCGCTGTATGCATAATTCAACGTATATGTGGAAGAGACTGTTGCCTGCAGTCGGGAGATGTCCCTAAAAAGCATGCACGTCTGACTTTTACATTTGCTGACTCACACAATAATCCAGGCTGTGAAATGTGACTCCATCCCAGACCACCGTGTTAATGCAAAGCACCAGAACCGACAATATTGGAGGCAAATCCAGTTCCTGCTGGGCTGCCAGAAAAATAGTGCATTTGCTCATGTGGGAGAAAAGTTATCAAATGACCATAAATGTGTGCAATACGGCCACTTCAGAAACCCAGAGTAGGCTATAATTATGTTCTGTCAATAAGTTGACAGAACATAAGGTGAAGGGCAGCAGTTTCCTGTCAAAAACACATGACTGCTTTCTGCTTACAATTTTTCACATTTCAAATATTGAAATGAAATCGAACCTTGAATTGAACCCTCATAGCAGCAGCTTTTTGCAGTTTGCAGTGTGATTACGCTCCTGTTTTACGTCTTTTTTGTTATTTTTCTTCTATGCTGAAATGAGCATTATAGCCACATAGGTCACCAGACATCCATAACCTCATCTCTCTCGTGGCCTTTAATAGTTGTTTCAAAATTCATCTGTTTAAATTGGAATAGTCCGTCAAATCACCATTTAATCCGTTAATTGTTGTAACTATTAATTTGTTTTCAACTTTACACTTGTCTAACTTATTTTTACCTTTTTATGTTGTTTTTATTTGGCTCCGTCCTGTACGGTGGCCTTGACTGCCTTTAAAGGCACATATAAATAAACTGTTCAGCTATTTTTATTATTATACAGAAGGACACACCATAACATCTTACCTTGTAAACACATTAATGACTTGACTTTCAAGACTGGAAAGTAAACAGCTGTTAATGCAAACGTTGACTTTGAGGGAAAAGCAAACTGTTAACTGTTGAGATGGTTGTTACGGTATTAACAAGTAGAGTAGAGATAGTCAGTGCAGGCCATATAAAGGGAAGCAATATGAAAGGCAAAGCAGCTTGTTCAGCATGCAATACTGTGCAAAGACAGAAGCCCAAATAATGTTGTTATGCAGGCATAACTTTTCAAGCTGTTGTAAATTACAGAAAATTACTAGGTCTAGTTTCCGGGTTTCATCCCACAATTAACTGAACCATTCACTTGAAGACATTATGAAAGACTAGAAACCAAGACATGAAGTTTCTGTTTGAGTCGTATAGCTACTGTACTCATTTACAGTGTTATCTATGTGTGTGCGTGTATACAAAAAGAACCAGCGGCCTCTGTGTGTCTGCATGTGCAGTCTGTATCCACGTGCATGTAAATTACAAGAGTCCTCTCTCCAGGTCCTTTGGCCCCAATAATTTGAGTTTGATTGGGCAGCTGGCTCATTCAACACGGAGGTCTGCCGAGCTAATAAATATGGGAAGGAAATGTAGATGTGGACACTCACACATAAATGTCTGAAAGTACAAGCACCCAGCAGCTCAATTTCAGCTTTAATTTGTCCCCCAGAAGGACACAAATATAGTGTATGAGAATTTTTTTATGCTCATGCTTATGTCATATCATTAAGAACCTTTACATGAATGTCTGCATGTTATCTTGTTATTTTAAAAATGTTTCTGCTCCATTTAGTATTCCTCTTCTTCTACTTCTCTGTTTAGTACACCTGCAGGAGGAAAAACAGATTGATCTGCTTCGGTCTGCTTTTATTTAGATAGTCTTCTATAAGTGGAAATATCAAAGGATATCCTTCCCTTTCTTTTAATCTTACTGCAATCAGATATTCTACATCACACATAACACATGAGAGGCAAAAAGAAGAATCCCTGACTACAGACTTTGGAAGCTAATCACCCTCATTGCTCTGTGTGTAATGTTCAACCTTCTGGACATTAACTGTGGCTTACTGGCTGCTAGTGACAGTAGAGTGCTGTTTTTCAAGGCTGCCGGGTCTGAAGATGCGGGATGCTGTTTAATATGCATGGATTCACTAATTACAGCCCTCTTACTCTAATGATGTGGCCTTGAGACTGCCATGTAGAGGAATGGGCTCAAATACGCATGCATGCACACCCGTTTCGTCTTTTTCAGACACACACACACACACACACACGCCACCACAAACACCAGTCAGTAAAATACGTGACATCTAGTGTGGGTAAGATTCAATTAAACTGATCAACAATTTCAAAAAATCAACATGTCAGTGGAATTTGTGCAGGTTGATAAAATATCCATGATATAATAGTTAATATACACACACACACACATATATATATATATATATATATATATATATATATATATATATATATATATATATTGTCTTAGTCAAGAAGCTCTCCAGGAAAACATCACCACAGCTCAGATGGTACACAACCTCCTCTTCGCACACATACAATTATTTATCCGTCTATGTCTTTCTCACCAACATGTCTTTCTTCTCACACACACACGCACATCCATACAAAGTGAGAAGCTGTACATCTCCCAAGGTACTTTTTTTTTCTGATTCTGTCTTTCACCCAGTAACACACACACACACACACACAGAAAAAAAATTTAATACACACTCCCCCCTTTCTAGCACTCTCCAAAGGCGTTGTGGGAGCCCACTGCGGTGGAGACATTAAATACATGGAAACAAAACATCCTGTTTGAGCCAGGGCAGACTGACACAACACTGCAGCTTGACTCTTTGATGATTGCCCAGCTGAAATGTACAAAATATATTTCAGAAAATAAAAATACTGCACATTCAGAAGCTGCCTTGTGTTGTGGGAGGTGACTGCATTGTGTTCGCAAAATGCAAAGCGAATCAGTAATTCAGACAAAACAGAAACATTCATCCATTCATCTTCAACTGCTTTATCTGTTTCCGGGTCATGGGGGGTGCTGGAACCAATCCCAGCTCGCACTGGGTGAGGGCGGGGCAAACCCTGGACAGGTCACCGGTCCATCACAGCGCCAACACACAGAGACAGAAAGAGACAAACATATTCAACAATTTACACGCCAAATTTGCATAACAATTGTGTTCCACAAGTTAATGATAGAGCACATTTTTATTTATTTATTTAACCTTTTTTTTTAGCAGGGTTCTTGTATGAAGAGGTACTGGCAGCTCTATTGAAAAAACAAATAGAAAATTGAAAACACAACATCATAACTGTTTTTTAGCCCTCTTCTGCTTTGACATGGAAGAAATTCCAGTGCTTTGTGCTACACCGCAGCTAGCAGTAGCAGTTGGGGGAGATTATGGCATTGTGCATGCTTTCTGAAGCTTGAATCTTCACCCTGCACTGTGGGTAGCTTTCACACCCACAAAATAGATCAATTATCCAGTCACAGACACCATTCCTCACTACTCTGATACAATTAGCTCAGCCAGACACATGACATGAGGACGGGATGATTTGGGAACAGCTTCCTTGGTGGTAAAATCAATCTAAATGCAGACCCTCTCCGCCTTTACCAAAACTAACAAAGCTGTCTTTTTTCCCCCCCGTTTTATTGCAGCTCTCCTACAATTACAGCCGAGCACATCTTTAAATGCCTTATGTTTTAACTGCAAAGGCAGAGCTCGCTTAACTCTGGTGTATGTGTGGCTGTGACAACTAAAAAAGTTTGCACTTATGTAGACACGAATAAAGCCCCCAGACGGAAAAGCACAGTTGTTTGCTCATTCTCCAGCATTGACCCAATTGGCAAAGTCATATTCGTTTCAAAGTGATAAGCTCTGAGTGTGAACACCCCCATGCGGGTGGTTCTTCTCATGTCGTTGACAGAGAGCGCAATGTTGCTTTAATTGCTGTTTTGTTCTGTACTGACATATAGAGGACACACTGAGGCAGGCAGGGTGACATTTCCGAGACCAGCGCTTAGAGTGTGAAGATATTTGACATGTTTAGTTTGCCTTGTTTGGCCTAAATCAAATTGTGTTCACATGAGAGCTTTTGCTAAGGAAACAGAAAATGCTTGATGGGAAAAACAGGCTTGTCCTTCAGTGCTGGTCCAAATAAGCTAACATACTCAGGGCTGCCCCCGACCAAATTGGAACTATACTACTGGTCTCTCTTCTTTACAGCAATACATTTTACACTTTAGTGTGCTTTGAAATATAGCACGTCATTTGTACAATTTTATTTAAGGGTTTATTGTAAAATAAGGTAACCCACGCAGACAAGCATGGTAGCCCATATATATACCTGTTGTGGCCCATTAGAGCACTAGATACCATGAACCCATGTCTCCCTAGTTGGGAGAAACCTGGGTTGCCCATATGGGTCATATATGTAGCCCAGCAAGGGCCATCAAGGGCCCCAGTTGGGTAGCCCAGATGGGCCCCACATGCTGCGATTACAGGTGTCTTCTCTCCTTCCTCGTTGATTTGGTGCTCTACACATGCCTCACAGTAGCGCATATGAGCAAATGTGCCCCCTCATGCAAAATGTGGCCCCCCATGGAAGATGAGGCCCTACGCACAGCGTGTGTTCTGCATTTAGGGAGAGGCGGCCCTGAACATCCTATATATAAACAGGCAGGGGGATCAGTGTACTGATGGATGAACAGCATCGCCTCACTGACTGCTTAACAGTTTCATTAATTGTAACTTGTGTTTTATTCCTTATCCAAACTCATCAAATCTTTTCCACCCGCTTAGCCTGTATTTCATTCGTGTTTGACAACAGAAAATGAGAAATGGTGCAGTAGTTGCAGCAGCCAGTTGTTATTACAACTGACTGACAAAAGCAGCAAGCGTAACACACAGTACTGTCATTACCTTTTTAGGTAGTTGCTGCTTTCATACTGTTGTTGCTTGTTCTAACACTTGCTATACATGCCTCTGTCCAAATGTCTACTTATTTTAGCAAGAGCTGGATGATAAAATAATTTTACTTCCACTAATTTTAAGTTGGCCTGCTTAAGTTAGCTGTTTGTTAAAGCATAGTAACTTTGTGTTCTGTTTCTCTGAGTTAGAGGCAGGAAATTGCTGTTGAGGCTGACTTATATGAATACACTTTTCAAAGAGCTGCAATAATAAAAGAAAACAAACCAGTAGCTATTTGCTTTCACTAACTTGTGAGCTATCGCTGCTTTCTCAGAGTAATTAAAGCGTCTTGCTCAACACTGAGTACACACATCCAAAGACATACTTTACACACACACATTTGCACGGGTCTGATAAATTGTTCTGCCTTTCAGCCCTGAATTTGCAGGTAAAGATAAAACACATGCACTCATGCATAGACCTCTGTATTTGCCGGTGACTGCGTGATGGCAGTGAAGAAAGCAAAGTGTTGGAGGAGGGTGAAAGACAAAAACAGAAATACACTTGGAGAAGGGCACAGCTTGCTCAGCACTGTAACCTCAACAGCTAGCCAACTGCATCAGGCTTTGGGGTGATCATCACATTTGCAAGTACGGAGATAACAATATCAGCCTTGCTACATCCATCATGATCTTTATAGGAGTTCAAAAATGAGTCACGTTATGGTGATTATTTTGGGACAGACCTCTCAGAAAAACTCACACTTTCATTTCCATATTTTCAGCCAGACTTTTTACTGCCTCCCTGGATTTTTTTTTTTTTTTATTGCTCCAGCAGATGTTCTAGTGGCTATCATCAAAGAGATTTATGCAAGCTGATTATAGCCAAAGAGTCTCCAGAACTAAATAAACATATTCAAGCCAGAAATGGATGAAGGTTCCTTCTGGAGCTAAATAAGGTCTGGTCTCTTTTGGTCGCTAGTTTAACCTGCATGTGGAGAGAGCTTGATTGGGATATCCTCTATGTAAAATAAAATAATTAGATTTTTGCTCTAGGCTCGAGCATGCTGTACTTTGAGATAAATACATGAAATCTTAAAATTAATCATAATACACTCACACACACACACACAAAAGCAAGAAGTAGCTGAATGTCAAGTCTTGCTATCACTCTCTTCGTGTATTCTCTTCATTGCACTCTTCAACAGTGCAAGATTTTGTTATTGGAACTTCTCCATTCACTTAGTTTCAATTTGTTAGAGCAGACACATGCAACCCCAAATAATTAAGCGGCTGTGAGCTACTAGACGTTGTGACATGGTGACCGCATCGCCTCTTCCTGGCAGCAGTCCCTGGCTGAAGATGGCGCAGGAAATGACTTCATTATTTGACTGGGGATTAAAGAGAAAGGCCGTGGATGTATGAGGAAGACGGGCAGCAGAGCAGAGAGGCAGGTGCTAATTGCCCTCGTTTATGCTAACAGAAGGGGCAGGCTGAATGACGACCACAATGAGAATAATTCTCAGTTTGGGTTGTGGACATAACGTGACAGCTTTGAGAAAATATCTGTTTCGTCATTATCTGCCATAGCGCTGCACAAATTTGAGTCTGAAAAAGACAAGACAAAGCGCATTCCAGTTCAAAATGGAAATCGCATTTTAGTTACCAATGACAGACTTATTTCCTTTTTTGTTTTGTTTTTTGTAGTTGGCTACAGCAGCTAAGTAAACATGGTCGAAATAACTGAAACACACAACTTTGGAGATTTTAATGATGTATTGACCGCTGAACATGTCTCCTGGTTATCTGCTTCTGTGTGAGATCCCCTTGCAGTGCAGTCACAGTGCTGTGTTTATGCTCCAAAAGTGATGTGGTGATGTGTGCGTTGTGGTTACTGGTGCCGATAAATATGTAATTGCAGTCATTTGACCTGGGGGTGTGTGTGACTGAGACCTTCTTCTTTGCTGACAAAAGCCAGAGGTTAATGGTTCTTAGCAGTTTTTCTGACTAGTGGAAAGTTAATAAGTCAAATAACTGAAATGTGTTTTCCCCGTAAACCTGAAAAATGTAAACCTTACATGAAGATAAAAATTATTTTGAAATGTTTTACCATTTTTTTGGAGAAGCTCTTGTGAATTCACCCTAACTGGGGCCCAATAATCAGAATATTGTGTGAAGGCTTTTGTTTCTCTGCCTGTATATGTATGTGTGTACAGTTTTGGCTGTGTACATTTCCACATGTTCTGCTCTTGGTGCCAGTGCTGGAGTCAGCGCTGTGAACATTGAGGCCAAGAGTGGCAGCTGACTTTGTTATGGGCTTGTTCCACGTCGGTGCCAGCACCACTGAAGGCAATGAATTAAGAAGTAAACAGGTTGTTTGTCCAAGCCTAAATGCTTAATTACCAACTTCTGACTGAATGGCTCCAAATAATCTTACTACGTCCCCAGGCTCAGGTGCAGGCGTGTGGCCTGACCTGTCTATCAGCATTCACGTACGCGAGACATTCAGTCTTAAGTGACACCAATTCATTTCAGACAGCACTACTACAGGGACCAGCAAGCCTCTGCTGCTGTCTCCTGCGTCCTGAGCTGTCGATAGCAACACTCAGCCCAGACCGTAATTAACAAAATAACCTTTTACATTAATTTAGGGCTGGCTCTTAACTCAAACTGGAAGAGTAAATACCTTACACTGTATTGCTCGTCTCTATGTGAAATTTACAATTACTTGCAGTACTGGGGCATCAGGTTAATGAATTCTCCTGAGGGAGTGACGACGAAAAGACATTTGTACAAAGTGATTAATTTTATTCACTGACATCATATGTGAAATGTGATGTGAAATGATGTGGTCTATGTCAGGAGCTCTAGCCAGATCTCTAACAGTCAGACCTGTATCGGTTGAGTGGACACTAAATGCTAGATGCTAAAAGCATTACTATGAACTCCTAAGATGTTCATTAGTTGGTTAATGTCAGAGTTTTCCAACATAAACGTTTTGTTGTACCAAGTGACCTCTGAACAATTTCTGCCTTCTATTAGTGAGCAAAAATCTAATTTGTTACTGACACTGCACTATCCTTTCCCAGTCCATGGGAGTTCAGCTGCTTTCATCGTGAGCTTTTGCTGAGTGCTGAAGTGATTGATTAAACACTAGAATTATGTGTCTCACAGCACAATTAAAATCATTGATTTTCCTGAGGGCAGCTAAAAGGGATTTCTGCCCTCATTGATTGTTTGTCCATTCCAATTTGTTGATTATTTCAATTGATCTAAGAACTTGTCTTATGGCACCTCAACAAGCTCCTCAAATTGTCACCTGTAAACTGTCAAGCATGTGAAAGCACAGAAAAAGATGAGAAAAGTTCAGAACACAAACAGTAAATCACCATCTTGAGTTTCTTATGGTCTAACTTCTTCTATCAGAGCAAAACAAGCATCCGATATTACACATGACAGGAATGCTGCTTATTTTTAAGTTTTTTTTTTTTTTTTATTATTATTATATTATTTATTATAATTTTTGCCTTGGATTGTCTTTCAGCATTATATCATATATAGTCTTAACAGCAATTATCTAGGTTGTGACAGGCACCACCCTCCTACTAAAACTGAGAGGTCAGGTTTTGTTTACCTCCGTGTGAAGCCATGGGCCAAAGATTCAAAATGATTAAATGTTCTCACGCTGCTGATGCATAGTGTGCTAAAGGAAAGCCTGAGTGAACAGCAGTTTGTCACATTTTACTCACTATTTCCAGAACCTTTGTCTGCATATGCATCGAGCTGCATTTGTCTTTGTGAATATAAAAAGCCACATAAAAGCAAACACATGCACTCTCTCGCTCTCTCTCAAGTTGGATCTGAGTTGGTAGAAGCCTGCAAAGCACCTTCTGCTCCCTGTGGTCCGCTGCTGGCTAAGCCTCTGTTAATTTCTCTAACCACCTTGGCCATCTTCTCTACAGTCATCATTAATCATCTCTCTGTTCTCCTCTCCTTCCCTTTCCGCTCTCCACCCCTCCCCCACATCCTCCTCTTTATATTCCTCTGCTACAGTATTTTCTCTGCTCTCTTCTGCTGCCTGGTGCTCCAGTATGTGTGTAAGAGCTGCAGTGATGAGATAGCACCAACAGGCCTAATGACGAGAATGCAGTAAAGTTAACAAAGGACCCAACACATACAAATAATGCAGATGATGTTACTGCTACACTGCTGTGGAACACTATTAACTATAAAGCACCGTAAACCATCTACACCAAGAATATAACATTTATTTTCTTAATTACATTTTTATGATGCAGGATTAAAAAAAAAAAAAAAAAAAAAAAAAAAATACAAGATGCAACCAAAATGTTGACCAAAACACATACGATGTGAAAATGTTAAAAACTCCATTCCTCTCATTACCAGCAAACAGTTTAATGGCTTTTTATTTCCGTGTTGTTGAGCCGAAGGGGTCAGCTCTTACATAAAAGAGCCTGCTAAACAGGACACAAAGTTTAAGCTATACTTTCATATAATATGTAATATAACACACACACACACACATATATACAGACATGTATATGTATATATTTAGATACATTAAAGTCCCTCGAATGAATGATCACAGAAATATCATTTCCATCAGGGTTTCAGAACGCGTACATGGTATGAGACTGGGGCAATATGGCACGAGTCTGCCACCTGGATTAATTATGGAACTGCCATATTGCAAGACGCTGGCAGACCTCTGATTCACTCATGAATCCATATGTTACAATGTCCTTTAGTTATTTGCTGAAAATCACAGAAATCAAAAGCAGTTTTCGCTCAGCGGAACTATCAAATTGTCTCATTTACTGCATCACATGTTGCCGTCTCAGGTAATCAGGAAATAAGAGCATGTTAATATGATACCAAATTTAACTCAGCAGCGGTGACTATCCATGTTTTGCCCCTCATCTTGTGGACTATGTGTTTGAATCTATCTGCAGCTTTCACTGATATCAATATGAGCCTTGACGTAGAGCAGCTAATGTAGAATTATTATTTCTATAGTCATGTTTGAGCAGTAAAAGCACACGATTATTGTGAGGTGAAAAGGTCAATTATGAATTGAAGCCCAAGACGTCAGACATGAGACAGCTTTGTACTGCAGTCCAACCACCTCACAATGATTTGCAAGTAATACAAAAATACACTTCTTTCACTCAAATATTGTTTCCACCAAACATTGTCAAGGCAGCAATTGTTTTTTGCATTTACACATGGAGTACAAAACTCATTTCCATATATAAATTCAACTTTTAAGAGATGGAGTCTGTGTTGGTAATGGAACTACAGTAAAGTAAAAAAACTCTTCTAGTCAAAACATCTAACAGTAAAAGAAAGTCACTTTTCTTTTTCTTTTTTTTTTTTTTTTGCATCGTTTGAATTTGTATTTATTTATTATTTTTTATTTTACCTGGATTTTAAAAAGTACAATGTGGTAGCTGGTTATAATAAGTATTGAGCAGTTAGGATTGCTTATGATATTTATTAACTTGCAACTGGCAGTGGCTTAAACAGTGTTAGAGGTTGTAATCCAAACTCTTGTTGTGACATTAACTGCTGCCCTGTGCCTCAGAATTTCCCCCACATCAATAGCTTGACTTTACATTTCAATGAGCAGGTGAGGACTTTTTCAAGTCATCCAGCTTCAACACTCACATACAGTAAGTTCCTTATAAGAAAATTGGAAGGCTTTTGTCGGACAGTGAAGTTATGTTATATAACCAGAAAAAAGTGACAGAATATCATATTTATTGCTGGTGGCTGGTGGTTTCACATTTTATTTCTGAGTTTATCTGACTTTTATTCTCACAGCCACAATCTGCCATATAATCCAGATTTATTTCCCACAAGTGAACATATATTTGACTGTGGCATTTTCAAAAACAGCATCTTTCACCTTCACTGCAGTTCACGTGAATGAAATGCACCTTGGGCAAACATCAAGGTAAATGACAATGTGGAAGCCGAACCTGGATGTGAGTACGAGAGCATCTCAGCGGCCAGGTTCTGTCTTCAAACACTGGGGCCACTTTAAAAGGTCATCTTTGCCCACTACACAGAGCCCATTTCAGCAGAAATGATCTCTCTCCCTGCCAGCGTGCAGCGGGATCTTTGAACGTGGTACAAGGACAAAACAAACAGACAAAAAAAAATCACACTCCAACAGTAGAGTGCAAATTAAAAACAATGTCCAACAGGAATTTGTTGGCGTCTTCAACAGATTCAACAGATTTTATTTCTTAAAATTAACCATTGACTGATGTCTGAGCAAATTTATTGGGGCTACACCCATCCTGCTTTCACTTCTAACATAACACATACCATTTACTGGGGTTTTAATAGGCTTCACTCAGAATTTGCAAATGGTTTCTCACGTGGCCCCACCTGTGCAGACAAGGTAAAAGGTAATGGTGGCAAGTCTCAGGAAAAGCTTTACTTGATACTTCAATACTAAACAACTAGTTTACAATTGTATTGTATTGTAACCTATAACTTAATGTAGTGGATACTAAACTATTTAGCCAAGCATGCTAATATTTCCATCCTTCATAAAGCTAATAAGGCCACAGATTGAGCCATCATTTCCTCCAATCCTTAAATCATTATAAAAGTCTAAATCTTGACAGCGCTGATGAGCTGAATTACAATTGGACCTTGGGTTCAGTGAACATTCTCACAAATGCGTATAAAATGAATATGCATAAGATATTGATTTAAAATACATCTGACTTCAACTCAATGCTCCTCTGTTTAAAAAAAAAAGACCCCCCAAAAAAGCAAACATGTTTTAGGGATGGTATTACATTGGTGTCTCCACCATCAGGGGTGTCATGGCCCACAGAGTGTCGCTCCACTGTGTCATGACACCTCCTACCAAGTGGCTAATGAGGTCAAATGATGAATTACACAGTCAGTTTAACCCAGAGACTTGGGACTGCATACACAGAACAGATTGCAGAGGGTATGTTAACCCAAATCCAGGACACCTGTGATGCAGCAAATCACTGCTTCCTTCAAGTGTGATCATAAGGACAGGAAGGCTGCATGAAAGGCCTGCAGAGAAAAACATTAAAATAAAAGATCTGTTGAAAAGCACTATAAAATAACCCTCTTTTATGACTTCTATTGGAGAAGGAATCTGCCGAGCAGGCAATTCAGCAGACATTTAGGTTCATAGACAGTGCAGCTGCCTCTCCAGGGCTGAGATTAATTGCTGGATGGATAAAGCCACAGTGATTGACGGATGACTTGAAGCATTAAGGAGCCATGAGAGAGATGAATGTAGAGCAGTTTAAAAATTAACATTGAATGGTAAACCCTAACCTTTAAAATGAAATTTTTCTGAAGCATTATATAAGAGTTTAATATGAAAAAGGTGATCTTAGCGTTTTTTGTCCCTCTAATTATTCCATTCATGTGACTGAGCTGCCTTACTCTCTGACTATATTGTTCATAAAGTCCCCATTTTCCAAAAATGTGCCCCTGAAGGTTTTGTACCTAATTTTGCTTTAAATGTGGCAAATTCACAGAATATTTTTAGTCGATAACAACATGATTGGGGGATTTTGCACATTTACATTTACAGCCTTTCCCAGCTGTACCATCAATGGCTATCATACATTTCATATTTTCAGGATAATTGATGATTATTCTCATATATATGAACTACACGCATTCCAAATGTAGCGCTTAAGCACCAAAAAGTCACTGGATCCATCATTCAAAATGTGACTGCATGCTGTGATCTATGATTGCAGTAAATTAGACATATTTATTTATTTATTTATTGTTTCAACTGTTTGTCAGGCATAACAAGCAATTCAAATCAGCTTCAGCGCTGGGGAAATGTAATGGGAATTTTTCTCTATGTACTGACATTTCATAAACCACATAATTAACTAAATTATGGACAAAACGATTGCCGGATAAAATGATTGAAAATGATGTACTGTAGTTACATTCTTTAATTTACTACAGGATGATTTCTCACTTATATGTCAGCAGCACAACTTGCAATTATATCTTTCATTCTGACTGGCTTTTTGGGACTAATTTAATTGTCTTTAGTTACTATATGTCAGATATGTAATTTTAACCTCAATTGGAGTCACATAAGATGGTTCAATACTTTTATCAGAGGGATCTTCAGACAGCACAGTGGCTCCAGAAAAGATGTTGCATTGCAAACTGACAAAGGCACCTCAACAAAAATGATACCGCATGTAGTTCACGGGCAATCATTTGATGGACTAATTTCTCACTGGCTCCAGGTGTGGGGCCAGGATAAAGGCGCCAAAGTCCCAGACAGCTAATGCACCATAAAGAACAACCCAAAATTCGCCTGTAGTCAGAGTGACCCTTTTTTGTAATTGGGACCTGCTTAATGAACTACAAGCGCCTTGGATGACAAATAAATTGTGTTTTTTAGGCCAACAAACTGCTCAATGCATCACTAATAAGGTTAATTTGAGCCCCACCGGACAGGAGGCATTAGCCTAAGTGTTTATCCACTTCAGCGGTGTCCCCTGTTAGAGTGACAAAATGAAACAGCGTATGCAGCATCATTAGAATGACACTAAGTAGAAGGTGAATGCCCAGTTTACTCATCAAGTTTGAACCAAATGAACAGAATGCAATTATGAATTAATTGCCTTTTATATATACAGCTTAATATACCTGTGATGGTGCCTCTTTTGCTGTGCTGATAGTTGAGAAAACAAGATGAACAATACACGCGTACCTGTCTGTATCGGTATGTGTGTGCTGGATAGTTAGAAGTTGAAATGTGTCGTTCCAGGCTGGGTGTTTTATTTCCCCACACTGATCATAATATGGGCCAACACAGCACAATAGTTCTCAGCAGCCAAATGATCGACTCCCTTAATTAAAAATGGCCAAGTTTGAAACAGGTCTTGAATGAATTATTTCTGAGAGCCTCGGTGCAGTTGAGTCAAACAGACAGTTTATTGATGCCAGAGAGCCAAACTGGTGGCTGCTGTTAAATTCACCAGGGCTACTGTTGCATACAGTGGGCCTGATAAGACTCATCTGCATAATTCTCATATAGCTGTGGTGCTTTATCTCCGAGTTTACCCATCAGAAATGTGTGCTGCTCTGCCTATAAAGTTGTCAGACAACGCAGCACCACTCTTAATCAATAACAAGCTTTGGGCCCTGCATTGTATTTTGCTTCAGATATTATTGACTTCTCTGACTGAAAGATCTATAATACGCCTTGTGGGGAAATGGACATTTTAAATTTCTTTTCAACCATGTTTCTTGTTGTGTGCGAAATTTTGGTGAAAGAATCAGTCTGGCTAAACTGTGTTTTTCAGCCTTTCTGGGAGTTAATGTACAGCAAGCAAGACAGTGACTTACCAAGCTGTGTTGGGGAGGAGGAGGGGGGGGGGGTCATTATACAGAGTGATTTAATGGATTAAATCACTCTGTATAACAGATTAGCAACAAGCTATTAGCTGAAAAGACTTCTGTGATTTTTGACTCCCAAATGTATTCTCAAAGTCACTGTGGCACCTGTAATGTGTGCATTACCCGCTATAAAACTAAAACCTATAAAATGAAACACCTCGAGTCACAAGTAACAGGCCAGTCTGCGGCACAGGTTGAAATGAAGAGGAGGCCGTAAGAGAATTATGTGAGTCTTCATCTTTGAAATCTCAAGAGGCTTTATGCACTAGTAAAAACACAGAGGGAAAGAGAACAGACATACAATTTGTATTGTCCCCAACTCTGTCATAGCGCTCCTTTAGGCACCCGCCGTCATTAACATTTTATTTCAAGTTGATCCAAATTGTCCAGTGACTTCTAACCGGTGACATTAGCACTTAACAAAGTCCAAGACTGCCTCTGCAGCAGGAGTATCTGAAGATGGATATTGTCTGCAGGGTGCCAAGACTATTTTGGGAGCCTGAGCTCCTGACTTGTCCCTGGGCACCCTCTGATCAGCTTTGTCATCAGGTGTGAGAGCGGCTACACACTCAGTGGATGAGTGGGGATACATCTTGACACTCACACCTCAGGAAACTAATGGGTCTCCCTTAAGAAAGGAAGTGTGAAGGGAGAAAAGGGGGTTGGGTGGGGTGAAAAATAGCCTCTCTCTGCTTACTTCGCTTCACCTCTCTGGTTCTTGTAGAAAGTGGAAACATGGAGGTGGCCTATGTGTCTTTTATTTCAGGATTACAGACATATGATAGAAGTTATTAATAGCAGGAAATGGATGTAGAAACAAATCTGTGATTGATAAATGCAGAAAAGTAAAATGCTTCTGCTAACACTACTGTAGCTCTCCTGTCTGCTCCACTCTGCAGTTTTTCCACATTTGACCATGCTGACACTCTTTCACATGACTTTTTTTTTTTTTTTTTTTTTTTTGCTTGTTTATCCCATTTTCTATTTCATTGCATTTTCTGCTTACCTCTTCATTTTCTTTGCGGGGAGCCGAAATGAATTCTGCAGGCTGCAGGCTGATTCTCCAAACACACTCAACTCAGACACGCACATTACCGCTTCCATTACTACTATCCCTCTCCCCCCGGTGAATGTGCTTGTGTGGATAAAGTCGTGTCCTGGAGAAGTTTTCAACGCGTGCGTCAGGAGTGCGTGAGGACAGTGGCGCATTGGCCGGCTGTGGTCGGTGGATGAGGAGGAGGAGGGAGATCATACATTAAGTCCTGCCGGCTGCGGGGACTCTCCAGTTGATACAAGCCAAGACAGAAGAAGGACGCACCCAGAGGCATCACTCACAGCTTTCTGAGGGACTCAGCAGCGACATATCAAACCTAAAGGAGATTTCTTCTTCATCATCTCTGTTTTTTACCTTTATTTATTTATTTTTTTTATTTTTTTCTGGCTGTCAGTGCTTTCCAGGGCATTTTTACGCACTGCAAGAAGAGTAAAGGAAACGCTGCAGAGATGAGCGTTGCGCGGCTCTCCGTGCTCCCGGAGGATCCTCTCTCCTGATAAAGGGACTAAAGAGGACAAAACAGGGCTGTCCACGATTTTTCCCCAAAGAAGATCGCAAAGGTGGAGCGATTAGAGAAGGGCTGATGACGGGACTATTAATCCTTCCAGTGCATCAAAAGCACCAAAGGCTCTTAGAAACGTTTGGATGGAATTCGGGCGAGTGTCTACAACTATTTTTGGTTTTATATGAAACTGGAGATTAGTTGCTGTATCATATCTGCAAGGATTTGATTTTACCACAGAACATTTTTTTAACTAAGGAGTCAGTTTGCCTTTTATTCTCCTCCTCAGCGGAAGATTGCATGGTAGTCAATGAGCGGGTTTTCCGGTGTGGATTTTTAAGAAACTCTGATCTCGACCTGTCTCTTTTTTTTTTCTTTTCAAGTATTTTTTACATCTAAATGGAATTAGTTGAGTCTGAAGCCGTTTGTGAAAGGAACAGACATGGTACATGGACACAGCTTCCATCACGGTAAGACATTCATTCATCAGCTGAAGCTCACTTGGTGAAAGCTCTCACTGATTCCACAACATTAAACCTCATAAAGCAAAAAGAAGTGCAGTGATCCTCTAATCAGCAGTAAAGCTCCAAAAATCTGAGCAACAGATTAAAGTGAACACAGGAAGAGACTGATGAGGTGAAACAGATATCATGAGGTGATACACAAGCATCCTGCATCTTATACAACCTGTAAACTGACTGCTGAAGGTCATGATGTGAGTTGTTGTATTTCTTTTTCTTTATCTATTTTTATGAGGTTTAATAGCAAATATTCATCGCAGTTACTGAGAATACTTTATTCTGGTTTTATATTTATATGTTCTAAATTTGTTTTTGTCACATTTCATTTTTAAAAACTCTATTACAATATTTAAACATAAAATTATGTATACTTTTAAGAAAAACGTGAGCCTGTAAGTTACAGCAGAAGTATGCAGGTTTGTTTTTCTTTCTTTTCTTTTTTTTTTACTTGGGAATATTTGCATGTTCTTTTGTGATGGTGTGATTGCTTGTTATTGTGATTATTTGCTGTCTTTGGATTCTTTACAAGGTCACAAACAGGGCAGGTTCATTTAACATAGTGCTGATGTACATGACATGAAATCTCAAACCTGAAATGTGTTCCTCGCTGACTCAACCATTCTTCAACTGAAATCAAGCTGTGCACAAACAACGAAAATAATAACCGTCACATTCCTGATGAGAAATGTATTTTTCTCTCTGTTCTTATAGTTGTTGCAAGTCTTCTCATACTTGGGTTGTCTGGGGCAACAAAGAAAGATACAGCAGGTAATCTTCACCCCAAATTCTCTTCTGCTCAGATGTCCTTTTTCCTGCAAGTTTCAATCTCTATGTTCTCATTATTCTTTATATGATCAAGTGAAAAACAACTCTGGAGTGAAGCCTGCAGGTCAATGTGGAACGTGGGTGAAAGAAGCAGAAGGAGGGCTCTTCACTTCCCCCAATTACCCAAACAAATACCCCCCAGACACAGAGTGCGTCTACATCCTTGAAGGTAAATCTTCTCCTGGACCACAGCAGCAGTAAGGAAAGCACATTGTTCAGCTGTAGTGCTTCTGGGGTTTTCCTAATGTCGGGCTGTGGGGCTGTCCCAGGTACTGTTCAGAGAATGAAGAGAGGTTTGAGCAGCTTTATTAGTGGCCTCGTCTGACTGTTATTTTGGTAGATTTTTGATAAATCATCACAGATAATCAGCTTAAAGATATGTCGAGAGAACATGGAAGCTATAGACCATCACAGCTCTGATGTTTTAGTGAAGAATTGACTCACATCAGTACTTTTGGGGTGTATTGAACATGTGGACAGTCTAATAATGAAGATGGTTGGTGATTCGTCAATGAAAGCATGACTAATGTGCTACTGCCCGCTGTGTGCTAGGTGGTAATTATTTTTATTGTTTCTTGTAGCCCCTCCGAGGCAGTGTATCGATCTACATTTTGAGGAGAATTATTCAATCGAGTCTTCTTGGGAATGTAAATTTGACAACATCGAGGTTCGAGATGGACCGTTTGGCTTCTCCCCAATACTCGGACGGTACTGCGGTCAGCACAGCCCGCCAGATATCAGGAGCAGTGGCCGATATCTGTGGATAAAATTTGTTACAGATGGTGAACTGGAAGCGGTTGGATTTTCAGCAAGTTACAACTTCACTGCAGGTACTTTTTTTTTTTTTTCTTTTTTCTCGTCGTTGCTTGCCCTTACTGCTTCTCTCAAATCATTTCTTTCTTTGGAAGCATTTCCATGCTTTATAGCTCAAACAGCAAAACTCCAAATGAATAACAAACATCAACCAGGGAACTCAGCCTTGTGGGAGCCTCTTGCATTTTATTGATTCTCTGTCTGCACACACTCTGTATTTCCTTTGGCAATGTCCTATCATTGGCTGGGACACTCTTGTGACTGGCTTGGCTTTTATTTCTTCTCTCACTGTTACTGGAGTGAAGTGGAACAATGTTAGATTTTAATTCAGTCCAGCAGCACCACTCCTTAGTTTACAGAGCTGGAAGAGGCTGCGAGAGCGTGACAAAGTAATCTGTATTGTCGAACACAATCACTGCATTTATGGATGTGTGTAAAACCTTGACTTTCTTAATTTGCTTCATCTTTGCTTGAGATCCCATTACTGAGGCACTGTGAGGATTGATGACAAGGAATCAAAGCACATCCATGATTTAATATTCCTTCACCTACACTTGACTGGGTTTAATAACACTAAACTTTTTCAGTGTTGAAGGCTTGAAAGGCCCCGTGCTGGGAAATATGAACGTTATCCCAATTTTTCTTTACATATACTGCCCCTTCAGGACCATTTTACTATTGTAAGTGTGACGGTGTCGTTGTTTATATGATGAACATGTATGCAATACATCACCCTTTCTACAGAGAAACATGCTACTAGCTTTTGAAAACAAAGGCACTGAGGTGCAGCGGGCCGATAGATTTTTCTCTACTGGCTTTGGATGGTGAAGCTCTTCAATGGAAGTTATAGTGAAAAAGCGCAGTCAGATGCCATGAGGAATAAAGTGAATGACTTCACACCATGTTCAGCAGAAATACTGCCACACTACATTTCTATGATGGGAAAAATACACCGGGGGAAACCTGCCGTTGCTCAAATGTATTGAGTGTTATCACAGTAAAAGTTACGCTTCCAAATGTAGTTTGTTTCACTAACAATATATTTTCCTTGCAATTCAAGTAGCAGTCGGAAAGAATAAAAAAAAAAGCTGGAAAAGTAAAGCATGAATCAACATGCTTTTCAGAAATGTCAGGTGTATTTATGTTCTCTGCTATGGAGGTTTGCGTCTGCTGAGGCATGAATCTGTTATCCTGCTGCTGGGTTTGATACATGATTTGATTTGTTTTACCATACATGTTGCACTTTTCTTGTTTAACCAGTAGGACAAATGGAGTAGCTAAATATTCACTAAGCAATATAACTAGACAGCCTTTAAGCTCATATTCATTTTGCCTTTGTTACTTTGACATTAGTACATGGAAGACTTGTAGTAGAATATTGATACCACCCGCTCTTTTCTCCCAAAGGCCTTTTAGAATAGCCCATCATTAGAGTATTACTTTAGCTCTTCAGGCCCTGTCAGGCAACAACAGGAAGGAACTCTGTCAACCAGCACCTTTAAAGCAAAGCTTTATTTTTACACATTTGGCCATTGGGTGGTGTTTTCATTGTCTAAACACCCCATATAAAAAATACAGACGTTCGCTTTAAGGTATGTTAGCACATAGGTGGGCTACGCACTGATCGCAGACATCCTCTTCTCTCAGGTGCTTCCTCCAGTCTCTCTCCTCTTTCTGTTCATTGCTGAACATTTATGAAGTCGGCCTGGGATAAGTGCAAATTTTTCACTCAAGGTGAAGCATTTACATTTCAAGCAATGTTCCCTATACTCAATTCACACCACGACAGGCTGATCCTGCCCATTACTTATTTCCATCGCCCCTCAAATTCGCCTTGGGGTGTGTCGAAGTCCACAAATGAACACATAACATCTACATAGTTAACTTTTATTCTGGTATGAGTGAATATTTAAGCTAACCTCCTGTTGACAGCAAGTTCACATTCACCTCACAGAATGTGGATCTCACCACTCAGCAGTAAAAACGCCTGTTTAAGAGGCCTGACTAGTCATTCATATAAGAGCATGTTTTTGTTGATGTTTGTATACCACACCCTTGTTTCCGTTTGTGCTCACAACTTAATGTCTGTAATGAGAGTTATTCTACAACAGTGCTCTCCCAAATGGATGTGGTTAAAAATTAAGTACAGTAGAGACACCACGACTGTAACTCAGCGTAATTCGTTGTATTCATCGCTGAATGTCAGACAGAGAATCCAGACGAAATTGTCTGTAATGTGCAATTGAAGCATCATTTCTCCTTCTGGCTTCTCATGACGTTTCATGGAAAATTTGCTGAGGAAAGAAAAGAAGCTCTCCGTCTCAGCTTGATAGGAAATATCTGTGGCGTATGATTTTCATAATTAAAGAAGATAAAAACCCTGAATTCACTTGACTTGATACTCTGAAATCTGGCAGCGTGAATAGTGTCTCACATCTGCAGCCTGGTCTGCTAACCATGCTAATTCACCCAGCTTTCCTCTGATGAATGGGAGCGGGGGAAAAAAAAAAGCAACAAAGGTGACACGAATCAGTCCTCAGCCTCTCCTTCCTCTGTTATTTTAGGAGCCGAGATAAAAACTGTTATGCCTCTCCTTCACATTCTGCCAGTGTCCTCTCAGAGCCTCGTGCTCTTGATGACTAATGCCTTAGTACCGCAGCAGTGAATGAAGAAGCAGCAACTGGAATCTCACAATTTCCATGGCACATTATATGTTAAAGTACTTCAGTGAACCACTTAAAGTCTACAGATGCTATGTATTCGGTTTATATGTGGCGTCAAAAGAACAAATAAACTGCTGGTATGATGAGAGATATACTCAGAGCAGTGACTAAATGAACTTGACTGCCGTGGTGATATAATGTGCAATTCCTTTGTCAAAGAAATTGCACCCAGATGCCTTGTACGTGGTCTTTTCCTTTTGATGCGGCAGACAGCAGCCTCTTTTAAACTATGCAAAAAACATTGTAGTCAGTTTTATGCAAGGGTGATGTGTATGAAATGTGTATGGGTAGTTTGACACCATACAAAGCACTATTTCATTTTGAACAAATTTTGCTATAATGACACACTTGCAGCAACGTCGCTGTGCAGCACCTGTGCGCTTGTCAGAACATAAATGCTTACTGGGCTGAAGGGTTCATCTGGCAACCTGCGCGTGAGACTCATTTTAGTTAACTGAATGAATGAGCATACCCTGCACTGTAGTCAGGGGATACTTATGCCCGACTAACAGCTGAATCGTAGCCAATGCTTGTGCAATGTAGACCCATACGAGTACTACAGTACACTGAATTCAAGGAAATATGCTTATTCAAAGGTTGATAGCACTAGTGTTAAGACAAGATAAGATAAGCTAAGTTATGATAAGGTAAGATAAGATAATAATCCTCTATCAGCCCCTCAGTTTGGAACTGTGCATGTTGCAGTGACATCACACATATAACAAAGGAGAAAAAAGAATAAACTTGAAAAAAAAAAAAGAAATGACTGAATATATGAAACAAAATGTAACCAACACATATGTACAAAAAATAGGCAGTGGAATTGCTTATTGTGACAATGTTAGTGCACATTTTTGCTGAGCAGTGGCTGTAAGTGGTGTGGACTATTGGGAGCATTGTGGGTTATGAAGTCTGAGCACTGATGGTGCTCCTTCACTAAGTTCAGGTGGAGCAGTGTCTCGCTGAAGGTGCTCTCCAGTGCTTCCAGAGTGTCCCACAGGGGGTGAGAGCCACTGCATTGACCTGAAATGGGAAAAAGGCGAGGCAAGCTATGTTTGATGGAAGCCCATGTGGCTACCATGAATGCCAGGGAAGAAATGATAACACAACATAACAATAGATTTTTGTGTGTATTAAACAGGTGACATGACAGACAACCATGTTGAATCCCCTTCACTGGTTGTGGTAAGCATACGGGTTGTGTCAAATGCCGTCATTTTTAACATTTTCTCCTCTAACTCTCAGCCAGAATCTGGATATCATGAAAATGTCAAGTGATTATTGAGTGAGTGATTTAAAATGCCAGTGAGGCGCAACCTATTATATTACTAACCCAATACCATGTTGAAGCAGCACACAGAGCTCCTGTGATTGCATTTCAGAGGAAAAACCATGTTCTGTTGCTCAACAATCAAGTAGATCAATAAGACTGAGGTGACAGAACTACATCACCAAGAGACATTTTGATGAGAAGACTGGAAACCTTGGACCAGTGAGGGAAGGCTATTTTTAAAATTACCAAACAAATTCTTGAGATGATTAGAATTTTTGCTGCCAGATACTTTCGGTCTTCGTTATTAAATCTGCTCAAATATATTCATAGTATCACAGTCATTTCATTTTGAAACAGTGGCAACTTGCGAAAGTGTGACATTGTCTGTGCGGTGCGGTGATGCAAATGGAACTAAAGTTCCATTGTAATGAGTCTGCCATAAAAAGTCTCGACAGTAACAAGCTTTCTCAGCAGCCAAGTTGCCTTCCCAAGTTTCATATCATCTCTTGAGGTCAGCGACAAAGCAGAAGGGTTACATTCTGATAGGCAGCCTTGTACTGTCGTTATGACACATAATGTAAAATTGCAGGTGGAATATGAGTTGAAATGTTATATTGAATACAGCGTGTGCAGCAGAGAAAGTGGAACCACAGTGTATATATTTCTGTGTGTGTGCGTGCCAGGCTGTTGGGGGATTTGAACAGTGTTCTGGTATTCAGGTCGTCCTAGGGCGCCTTGACCTTAGCACCCCGTGGACTGCTAGATTAAGTGGTGTTTCAGCACCTTAAGCCAAAGTCGGGGCAAATAAAAGCTGCAAGATCTCCCAGTTTCTTGGTGCATGCTGATGCAAAACCTGGTCCTCAGGCAGACATGGCCATTGTATTGTATTTCCTTTATTTTAGAATTTACTCTCTCTCTCTGTCTATATCTATATCATGTATATATGGAAATAGACATAAGTGTGTGTGTGTGTGTGCGCACTATTTCTGTGCTTTGCTTCAGGAAAATTTGCACCGTGTCAGATTTCTGCTATGTATAAACATAGAAAATGCTGGCTCAGATTCCTTGGAGCATTTGCAATGTAAATGTAAAAATAATGCTAATTCTGCTAATCACAATATGATATTCACCAACATGTAAAAAATGTATCTGTGAACCATTAACATAAAATCCAGCCACTCATCCTCATATGTTACCTTCATTTAACTGCTACTGTATGTTTTCTACATTTAGGAATACAGGCCTCGACTAATGAATCTATCAAGACGACACTGATTGTTTTAGATGGCTATTGGCCCAAACCAGCTCCAAATGGATGAGAATGATTTTGGAATCAAATGAGTCAAATGACATTTAAGATTATAGCTGGAATAGGATATATGACCCTATCAGAAAGGAGACAGGGTCATGAGATTGAACCTCAAACTGTGAAATTGAAAATTGAACTGAGGAGATCGACTCTTTGCTCTGAAAAGGAACCAACTGGCATCATTGCCGGGCTGCTCAGTGACTCCCCAGCTTCACATCTGTTTCCATTGCCATTTGTTTAGGTCAACTTGACATTTAAATGTTTCAGTGCTTTGTGTCCATTTGCATCCATTAAACTCTAACAATGAATTTTCCAGACCACTGACATTCATTGGAGAAGCATATAGTCATTTATGATGGTTGTCATTGGCTGTATTGTAAATTACAATTGAAGACTCTTGAACACACTTGAATACTCTCAACCTAATAGTGGTTTGGCTTTTAGACAGAGATTTTATGTAATATTGTCAAACATTGACAGCAAAATGCAAAGAGCTGTTGTTATACAGATGCTAAATTGAATTTGTCATTGGTACGCTACTGATTTTCAAAAGGGGAAAAACATGACTTTTACCCACCAAAATAGATTTGAATTGTTGTGGTCACAGCAGAGCTCCTGAGATGCGATTTGGCCTTCATGTTTCCTCTCAAACTAAATCTGAGAAAAACACTTTGAAAAAGTTGTCCCACATCTATGGCACTGGGAGTAAAATTTCATTTTCCATCGTTTGACACTGGTAGGAGTTCAGATTCACTGCTGAGCATGGAGGAAAGATGAAATTCAAAAGTAGAAAGAGAGCGCGAGAATCCCCCCTCGATGCGTTTCCTGGTTTTCTCCTGAGATCTGAGTGCGTTTGCCTCAATGTGCTGCTTGTACGTAATCAATTCTAATAAACTATGCCATCACAAAATTAAAAAACATCTTCCTTCCGATGTTTTGCTCTGATGTTTAATGTCATGAGTGCTCATTTTGGTGCAGATCACATTTTCTTGGATTGTGCCAACTGTTTCTCTGGTTGTTTTGGATTGTAATTTCTCTGGGGAAAAGTGTGTAGGTGTGCTTTTCTCACAGCATAGGTATGGTAATGTGATTTCCCCATAGTCAGACAATCAGCTGAAGGCCTTTGGCTAAGCAAAAATAACCTAATTCCTCTTTGTGTTCATTTTTCAGATGACTGATTTGAATGTAAAAAGAAAATCTGACAGCGGTCTAGAGGAAGAAATAGACCCGTGTTTGGAGAGCAGGCCCTCTGCTCCAGATTTACTGGGGATTCTGTCTATCCTTGTGTCTTTGAGATTTGGCTTCCTGTGCCGGTTTCATTTCGTTAAGAACCTCCCTCACTTGTGTGAGGTGTGGAAGAGTAACAGCCGCTATGTTTGAGCTCAGCCGACACGCTTCCCTTCATACTGCCTCTGCTAGCAGGACGAGATGGACTGAACGAGTTAGCATTGCAGGCACACCGCTCGCAGCTGTGGAAGAGGTCGATCCCAGCGTCTGTCCCTTCACTCATCTCTCTGTCTCTCTATTTTTTCAGCCAACACTACCGCTTTTCTTCTCTCCTGGCCTCCCTCCCCACCTTGCTGGGTTCTGTGTTGCAGACCAGTCGTATATGAAGGAGTCTGATGCAGTTTGCTTCAATAAAATAATCCTGCCTGGCTTTTATTTATATTGGTCATAATAGCATTAAGAGTTAAAGGACACGAATGGAGGTCAGATTGGTTTGGTAAACAGTTAAAAGATTATCTAAAGTTTATAAATATCCAGTTGATTTATCCTGTTCATAGTTCCAAATTTTGCATTTGAGTGTCCACAGTCCAAAAACTTAACTTCTATACTTTAATTCCTTCTTTCTATCATTATCACTCTCAAAATTCCTTCCCAGCTACAGCAATTTGCCAAGTTTGTAAGTGTGTGAATGGTTTTCATCGGTTTTGGCTGTGTCACAGCCCCTATCCTCATTCTTTTTTCTGCTCCACGTCTTTGATTTCCCCATCCTCTGCTTGGATGTCACACCTCACTTCTCTCTATTCAGTACAGGATGTTTACTAGCTTATTAGTCAACAAGCCTTTGTTCTGGGGGCAACCAGTCAGAGTTTCACCCTGTATAACTTAACTGACTGTCCACCAGGGTGGCTGATATTTACATCCTTTGGCAGCTTCAGCTGCTAAAGCCAATTACCGTGCAGATCAATCAGTGACTCAGCCTGTGCTGTTCAGCTGCCGAGGCTGTGCGAGTCGTGGCTCAGCTCTGTCGTAGCTCCAGGTCTGCAGTAAGGTAAACCATAGTAGTTGTGGTGTTTTATTTGTCGACCACATTGGGGGTTTGGAACAGAGCAGTTGTGTGTATACACACAGTGTCCTGAAATGTGTGTATTTCTACCTGTGCTTGTCTACATCGAGCATCTTTTCAATCAGTTACAGGTTCTCGGCCGCTTTCCTCTTCAAGCCCTTGTGTCTTACCTGTGCTACATCCACAATGGAGTGTATTCATGTAGTCTTTTTACAGTGTGCACGTGATGCATGTGGCCGTTCTTTGGACTGCACTGGAAACGAGCTGGGATATTCGAAGAGTTCTTTTCTATTCTGCAGTTCCCTTCCTTTGTAAGCAAAACGGCTCGCCCAGGGCTCTTTGTTTCATTAGCCTATCCCAGTGGTAGATCCCTGGCTGTCATGCTGAGAGCCTGACTCTTTCTACTACGCTGTATTAGGCAGCAATGAGATTGAGCCATGTGTTTTATCTCTGCACACATTAAGGTCTTGACCCATGGAAAATGTCTGAAAGAATCGCTCTTTGAAGCGCAGATAAAAAAAGATCTTATGTTTTGGACGGTTAGGGAATTATGTTGGACTGTGCTTCTTGTTGTTACCTCTGATTTTGAAGGACATCACAGAACAGATTGCACTTCATGCTTGACAAATTTAGCTTTTGTTTTCCTCTTGTCATCAGTGGGATACTTCCTTAGGGAGTTATTATGTTAACATATGGAGTGCAACTGGCTCAGTATGAACGATGAATGTCACTTTTTATTATTCATGTTACTCACCCAATTTCTTATATCCTTCCTGGCACTTGTAAAAGTCTGAATCCAAAGGGAACTAAATTACATTTAGCCTTCTGTCTAATCTAATATATAAAGGCAAGCTTTTGTTTTGCCACTGGGAAAACGATGTCAATGTTCAACAATGAAGAAGGGCAAGACCATGATGGGATTATGAAATGTGGAATTTGACTAATCCGGACAACATTTCAGAATGATAAAACAGTTGTGGAATCAACAATATATAATATTTCATCGTAGGAAATGATAATAAAATGAGTTGATGTACATTTCATGAAATGAAAGTGCAGCTTGGGTCATATAATGCCTGTTCCACTCTACGTGCTGCTTGGATTGTGTTGGAGAGTTAATGCATATCATTACCATTTGATAGGCTTATAGAATAGCCATGACAAGTGGTTTATGGTTTACAGCTTAGTGGAATCCAGCTTCTTTCAGTCCATTACAATTTATCCATGCTATGGTTCCCGAGGTTGAACCATTCCGTGTAAAAATAAAAGAACAGTATTTGTATACAAGGCAGAACAGAACAGCCAATATCAGACTATATCTAAACTGGGGATGGAGTTATGTCTTATTTTGGGTCTCATTCGTAACCATACTGGCAAAAATGTCCAAGCACATTGGGACAAAATTTTCCATAAAAAACACCTTCTTGGTTTTCCTCCCTGCATCTGTTTGCCCTGTCTGTGTGAAGGATTGCTATTGCACCAACAAGATCCATTATGTGAGTTTGGAGGCTGCTCAACAGTACTTCCCAGAAATACCAGGTTAAATTTGAATGCTTACTGTTCGACTTCTCAAAGAATGACATTTATTATCCTTTCACAGTTGTTCCAGGACACTTTCAGCCATTTCGCAGAAGGTGTCAAGCGTTTTTTCGGCTCCGCATTGAGTCACAAATACTGAGAAACACTGTCAGGATGATAGCGAGGTGTTGGTTTCCATCGGCTTTCCTTGTCACCTTTCATCCCTTTCAAAGCTTAAATTTGTCATCCATCTGTGATTATTGAGGTGCAGGAGAGTGTGAGAGAACACTTTCATTTCCTCTTCAGACTGCACACCAGTTGAGTCCAGCAAGTCAATTAAGACCATCTTCTTCCATTGGACGAGTGAAGTCTTTGGAGCAGACTGCCGAGATCAAGGACCTGGAAAAGTTAGCAGGCGATCATGTGTGTTCATCTTTGTGTCTCAGTCAAACAAACACTAACAGCCTGCTGAGCAGCATGGCCTTGCTGGCATTTCATTTTTCATTTGGCAAGCTCCATTACAGTGCTCCTATACAATGCGACGCACATGGCCACCCACCAGTGCTGGCTCTCATTATTCCCCAACACGGGAAAATGTACAGCTCGGGGAAAGTAAGGCAGAGAGAGAGAGCACGAGATCCAGCACAGGTCTTATTGCTGCCTACACTATATATAAGTGAAACATGTAAGACGAGAACAAGAGGCAAAGAAAGAGGGATTCGCCAATAAAGAGGAAGATTTCGATTGCTGTGAAGAGGTTATGGCCATGCTATGAGGAGGACTGATAAAAGATCGGGGCTGCTTCATCTCCCCTCAAGGCTCTGCCTCCATCTGAATATTCATCGAGCTGACACTGGCTTTTCTCCCCACTGTCTATAAAAGGATGCCACTTGGCTTTTACCTTGTGGCTTCTAAAAGGCCTTTGGCCCAACATGCATGCAAACAGCTCTCTATAGTGATTCCTGCACTTCCATCTAAACAGCTTTTTAAAAAACATCTTTAAGTGCCTGAGCAGTTTGCTGTCCTAATGTTTGAACTGTCGCACTTGGAGAATGCATTGCTTGATAACAGTTTTTTTGTGACAGCTATTTGGCTTCATATCTCCAGGACTGAAATTGCAACTTCCTAACTTTATCTTCTTTAATGTATGCACTATGATTTTTTATTCATTCTGTATAATGAAATATTTGATTTACTGCAGGGAAATGAAATTGTTTTGGGAAATCCTTCCATTTGTCAAAAAGTAGATTTCATCCATTCAGCACATTTATGTAATTTTTATTCAGTTATTATCCAGGACAGTCAGAGATACAGTGGGGCAACGTTTATAATGCTCTAATATTGCACAGGACAGAAGCTGACAATAAAGTCAGCAGAACCAACGATCATGCATGCTGACATTGTTGGTGTAAATTAATTAACTGTTGAATTTATGTGTGGAATATATATATATGCAAAACACAAGGTTTTTCCTATTTGCTGCATGCGTCTGTTCAGACAGGACATTTCTCATTCAAGCCTTGAGACAAGCTGGATTTTAGCTGGAGGAAACCACTCAAATCTGCTATATCCCTAATCCTTTGCACAGATATGGACATGCACACTAGACTTCCAATAGAGTGTCTACATCTACCAGTTCACACTTAATTTTATTTGTAGGAGTCGAGTTGGTGAAAGTGAAAGTGAAAACAGCCATGAGAAGAAAATAAGGTGAACATGATAAACAGTGGGGCTGTAAGATTCATGCATAATGTTCAGTACAGTGGAGGGGAATACTGCCCCCATTTTGTCTGCTTTTATCAAAATCCTTATTCATAACCACCTTGCCATGTGCAGCAATCTTAAATATTCAGGCTTAATCCCTCTGGGGCTCGTCTGGGAAGATGTAGAATTCAAGTGAGATTGAAATCACCATCCCATCCCTAGATAGCTACGTGCCATGAGGATATAATTTTCTTTTTCTTAAATTAGAAAAGATTAGGTCGAATCTGAGGCTCAGCTGAGAATTTTGTCACCCTCTGGGCAACACATTATTTCTTAGTATTTTAAAACTCGTCCAACTTTACCCTCTGATTTAGTTGATATTTTACACTCTCGTTTTAACTCCCTCTCTCTTTGTTACAGAAGGGGAAAATATATGTGTGGCTTCCCTATTGCGTTGGGGATTCATAAAAGAGGAAAGTAATTAGTCTTTTTGTGAAATGAACTGCTCTTATCACCACAAAAGCTTTCACTTGTTTGAATCTGTTTCTGACATGGATTAAAATGCTGTAATAAAACTCAAAGCCCTTCAAAAACCAGCTATTAGTTCTTGGTAAAAGCCCATTTCAAGAGATGCAGCATCATGTCTTGTTTGTAATCACACCAGTGACTTAATCAGATGTCAGGGCCATACGTCAGACAGAAATAAGGGAAGGTGGGAGGGTGGAAGGGTGGTGGTAGGATTCAGTATAAACCCCATTAAAAACTCATTGTGTTTTTGTAGCTTATACAAGAGACTGACTGTGATCAGGAGGGAAGTCTGAGTCATTGATTTTATTGTGCGCTCTCTCTGAAGAGCCAGGGCTTTGTGGATACTTAGATTGTGGTAGAAAAGGCTCAGTGAAAATGCTTAAATTGAGTATGTGGAGTGCAGGGCTTCAGTGTGGCTTAAACATTCACTCACTAGCGGCTCGAGCTCTGTGCTGACATTTTAGCTCCTAACACGGGCTCTCTTGACACACTTCTTGTCAACCATATGAGGTTTTGTCTTTTCCAGGAAAACACAGATTAATCTGGCATTTCACTGCCTGGCCACCAACATCAGTTGTATTTTTCTGGGTGAAAGGTGCATTTGTTTGAAGCCTCAGCTCTGAGATGGTTTGCTGCTATCCAAATTCTAAATGAGCTAATATTTTCCTTGAAATGGTAAAATTTCATGATGTTCAATTGGGAATAAAATACGGGTAAAAGAAAATATGAGATTAGTAGACCTATTTTCATTTACATTTACATAAACTAGTTCTGATTCAGAATCTAAAAACTCTAGAATTGGAAAGAATGTTACGCATATGTATTTCTTTTTGTATTTGTCTGATTTTGTCCATATTTGAGCATGTACTTTATATCCTAAGTGCTGATTGGATAGTGAAGCAATTCAGTTAGTTAATTGCCTTGATTGCGTTTCAGTGCAAGACACAGTGAAGCCATATCCACAATATGGTGAGAGGAAAGGCATCTTTTTCCACATATAGAAATAACAGCTGAGGACATCATAACAGACATGACTGGTCTTCATTTTCCTTTGTCAGTCTGTGGCCTTTAAACTTAATACCCTTTTTACACCAAAATTACAACTTCCAAAAAAAAAAAAAAAAAAAAAAAAAGATGATAAGCTCCTTTCATTCTGCCAGAAGAGTTTGCCTCTTCCCTGAGAGGACAAAGACACAGACACACAACTACAGCATGCAGTCACAGAGCGCACACACACAGAGATGGATGTTTGAGCTGCTAGTTAACTAGGTAAAATGAATCTCTTGCCATTGACCCTCAGGTTGGTCCCCTTGTAAGTGTCGGAGCTTTTTGTTCAAATGCTTTTGTCTCTGCTGTTGCGGGTCTCTAAAACGTAAGTGGGCTGGAGCTCCCTGCCAGCAGACTGTGTCGCTGCAGTGTTTCTGGTTTAACAGCACCGGGCTGGGCAGGTGGCAGGTCTGTTTGCAGTGCATAGAAACAGGAGTGAATGTTGACTGAATTCTTTTACATTGCCCACAAAAGCCAGATTCATGAGAGGGGCTTAACATTTCCAGGTTCCATTTCCAATGAATGGAAGTTGTTGAAATGCAAGTTGTTGCATCTTGGGCGTTTGTACACATAAGGGTGGTTGGAGGTTAACCCATAGTAGGATCAAAAGAGCCACCACCTCCTACAAGGAGGCAGCTCAGCTAACTCTCTGGCTTCTCAGCCTGTGAACCTCTAACTGAAATTGAAAAGCCCTGTTCAATAGCAAGGGAACCTGCAATGATGCTGCTACTATTTGATTTGAAGCAGTTTTTGTCTGGGCTTGAGTGGGTTATCTCGGATTATTGCATTTTTTTTTTTTTCTAAAGAACTAAAAAAGGAAAATGTGCCACCCAGGAAAGTTGGGTTAAACTGTTTTAGTACAAAGTCAGCATTGAGGTATTGATTTTGGAACAATGGAACTTTCCACTACTTGATTCTGCAAAGTGACTATATCTCAGCTACAATGTGTCCTTCAATCTTAAGGATGTGAGTTGTTCCTGTCCTCCAACCTTGGGAGAATACAGTCATAGGTCTACTGCACTTTCAGTGTCATGGAAACAAAATGAAATGCACAGTTAAAGTTGTTAAAGGTCACCTTTTGTTTTGTTACAAAACCTAATTGGTTAGGTTTGAAAAACATTGTGGTTTTTGGTGAAGGTTAGATAGTGACAACTTCCTTCTTTGCCTGGTCTTAGTTTCTAAAGCTGCTTAAATTCCTAATGATGCACAACGCACAACATCGTAACAACTCTTGTTCCCAGATGACCGATGAGCTTGGGTTGTTTTCACTGAAGGACAGCCTTGCGAACCAACATTTGACACAGCAGTGCTGAAGGTATTGCAGGTCAGTGTGCTCCAGTCGTGAGAAGATGTTGTAAAACAGCATTGCTTTTTATGAGCAAGTGTAGCGCTAATATTTTGGCACAGCTTGTGTTCTGTCAACAAGCCTCAAAATCTCTTTTGGGCTGTTTTCTCTGCGGTCCTAATTGGGACAGCTTTTTTCCATTTCATTAATGTGTGAAGGATTTCATCAGCCAGAGGCAACAGTTGTGTGACTGGGACTCTGATATTTGAAGCAAAAGAATCGACCATGTTTTCCTCTCAGCTAACAGTTGCGATTGTGAAGCATCATTGAGTGACATTGAGTGACAGGATGGTGTACATGAGGACAGCATCTCCTTCATCTGTGCCAAAGGTTGCATTACATGTATAATAACAGAGAAACTGAGTTCTTCATGACTTTCCTACTCCCGTCATTGCACCTTTTTTTTCTGTGCTGCAACTTGGCCTGCACGATTAGCCAGCACACCACAGAGCAGCGTTTCATTAAACTGGAAAGAGATCTTTATTTGATCCCACTTCTTTAGCACATTTCCCTGTTAATACCCTTTCTGATGTCTGATTAAAAACTCTCACAGTAATGTGCCTACAACCCCCACCCACACACACACATTCTCCATAAACACCAGTTGGAGAAAATTAAAAATCGTTTAAAAACATGTATAACATGTTATCTCACCCCTTTCCAGTGGACATTTTTATGTAACTCAATTGATGCATGACTGCTTCAATTAACTTCTGATCCCAAAGTTGGTATAAATACTCTTTTCGATTTAGATATGGCAAATGGTGAATGGGGCACTGGCGTTGGCGTGCATACGCGTACCAACCCCCCTCAGACTTCTTGACGAATCATTCATTCTTTTATGATTAAGCTGATATCCACCTACTACTGTCGCTCTTCCGGCACATTCAAAGCCCCAGCTGTCTCAGTTGATGCGGAGATATGTATCTCTCAATCTGTTATGGTGACTAAAGCTTGAAATTGCATATGTAGATCTTTTGTAACACAACCCTGCTCCACTATCTGATTTCTTTTTATTTATTTTTTTTCCACTTACTGTCAGTCATCACTATCAATTTGCTTCTCCTTGCTCGAAGTAAATGCAGGTTATTTATCTTCTTCATCATCCACATTCTCTCCCACATACCATACAGTGGCACAGCAACCTTGTATTTTTGCCCTGACACCCATTCCTCAGTGGCTCATGGCCTGTAAGCATGTGCGAGATAGAGAAAGAGAGAGAGCGATAGAGACCATCTAATGGGGTTTATCAAAGTCAACCTGAATACTCTAACAGTCTGGGCCTGAACATCAAAGCCTACTCTCCTCTCCACTGCCAACTACTCTGGACATCGATCAAACACCGAGGCTGGGCGAAAGCCTAAACAGGCTAAACTGGATGACGGAAGTGTTTGTATTGTAAGGATACTCTGATGAAGGTCTTCTCCCAGTGTGTCAGTGTGGCTCTGAATCAGCCTTACATTTTAGAGGGCTAGCTTGAAGATTTTATAAGGAACTCCTTTCTATTTGAAACAGTGTGAAGAAAAATTAAGAGGCGGTCACCCTCATCGGTAGATTATACGAGAATGCTGCAAGCTCTGCTCAAAGATACTTTATGACATGCTAGCGATTCAAGAGAAGATGAAAGGAAATGCTGTGTGATTTGATTTCTCTTTCAGGGGTCTTAATTCCTTCTGACACGCATAGAGAAACAGGGGGCCCTTTTGAATGCAGTGAATCTGGCCAAACGTGTTATTTTTCCTGCGAGATCAGAGTATTACTCTCCATTTTTATTAGACTTCAACGGTTACATTCAGTATAAATAAATGCAGTGTATACAGTATATAAAAACATATTCATCTGTGAGACAGCTGCGGACACACTTTAATCCATCATGCGCGTTTGTGCATGTGTTCATTTGGATGGTAACTAATCTCTGTATATTTTCCTGGCAGTGATAAATGAAACTCTATTTTTATATGGAAAAACAGTGATGCTTGTTTGCTTTGCAGAACCATGTGCAGATGAAAATACATTTTGTGATTATTGCTTTGCATCCTCCACACGTCACAGAAACAGACATTTGCATAAGGCAGATCATGCCTCTCTTTGAACATTGACATCGCGAATTGCAGAGTGACAGATCGTCGTCTCAGCAGCCATATTTTGTCAGTCTTGAATGGAGCTTGCTGGTGAGGTTTGGGCACTAAATAGAAATGGATTTTGATATTATACTTCTGTGAGTAAGATTGCAGCTCCCCTTCTTAGGTGTGTTAATATTGTGAGAGGAGAGGTTTGAGATGAGATAAAGGGGCCATATTGACCATGTGCTTCACTTTGCTGCTGTGTTTAGCACAAAGCTGCACAATATGATCTGTGTAAATAATGTAAAAGGATTTCCGGAAATTTCTCAACGTGTAGTACGCAGATGGGTAAGCATGAATGTTAATCATAATGAAAAAGAAATAGTGATTGGTTGAAATGTGTTATAAATGTGAATGCTAATATTTGCACATTTGTACTGAGGACATAAAATAGCAGGTCTAATTTAACTGACACAAATGTAATAGATATTTGGCCATAAACCAAAGTTTTGGACACACACATATATTACAACCCGTCATCCTGACAGATAAGCAATTGAAAATGGATGAATGGTTTTTTACAATGATGTTCAGCAGATCTCATTTGGTGATAAAATTCATTACAAATTGCTCAGTCCAAACTCGGCTTTTTTATCGTTCACCTGTTTTGAAGCTTCGTTAAGTGACTGCTGATGCAAATTGAATTTTGACTTTTGCTGCCCCACTGGCTTTCCAATTTCCAATTTTCCAATTCTTGTCTTGTGACTTCCCGTCCCACCATGTGAACATGAGGAAGACAATGCCCCTACTTTTGAGCCAATTTAGAATCTGTCTCACAATTACATTGATTTGAAGAATTATTGTCCATTAGTGAGCGTTTGTCCACTAGAGAGCAGTGATGTGACCACAGTTGGTAGCAAATATAAAAAAAAAAGATGAAAAACCAAAGGGGATCCATATCCAAAAATCGATATCATTATGAGGCCTCACACATCCAGTACCATCGCAGCGGACTGATCCTGAGAAAACAGGATGGCTAAAGAAAAAATAAAAGCAACAGAAAAACGTTCTCATCCTCACATCCACCTCTCGTTCACATGCCATATATTTCTATCTGCCATACAGATGCAGTGTAAGCAAAAGGCAACGGCCAGTGCACCACTGACACACATGCACACGCACACAGACAATGACAGTGTGCGTGCACCACACACTTTAAGTGTGTAGTTATTGATTGCTCCTCTCTATTTTGCTGAGACAGATGCTGTCTCTTCCAGAATGGTGCAAGACCACTTGGCTGGTGGCCTTTCTCTCTCCCCTAGACAGCTATCCTTCATCTGCAACCCCACATCCATCCACACACATGCACACATACGTACGGGCGCACACACACATGTGCCTTAACTAAAGTCATTACTTCATTAATAATCACCTGGCCTTCTTTTCTGAGTCGGGAGACTTTGCAGTCCCTCGTGTTTTCTGTCGAGCTGTTTTACCTTCTTCTTATCACCTTTCCCATTTGTGGATACCGTTTAACAGGGAGCGTTCCTTCCTTCCTTCTTGCCATCCTTCAGTCTTTCCTTCCATCCTTCCATACCGCTCTCTCTCTCTCCTCTCACTTCTTCGACGTCCAAGATAAATTGTTTTCTTCACCTATGTCTTTGTGTGTCCGCCTGTTTTTTCTGCCATTTTCCAGGAGACAAGTTATACCCTGCCTTCATCTCTTAGCACCCCGCTGGTCTTCTCACTGGTTTAATACTCGCCTGTCACACGACATGATTTACAAAGGTGCAACACTGTCTTGTTTTTTTGCTTCATTGTCAAATTTCATCACTGTTTTCACTTAAAAATCTTTGACTGAATTGTGTAAAAACGAATTGATAGCGACAACAAAACATATTCTATATTTAAAATGCTTGCTCATCATAAGCAAGGGTATTGTTGGATGGCACTGAAAATGAATAGGCTAATTCATTTTTTGGTGATCAGCTGACGAATTAATCAGTATAACCATGTCTACAAAAAATATAAATGGACCTTTGCAAGTTAGTTACAAATGTAAATAAACAACAATAGTTGTTTCTCTGTGGACACATATTCTTTGCTTCCACGGGAAAACATTGCTGTATTTCTGCCTCAGGATCAAATTCACAAGTTGTATTATTATGGAAGAAGCAAAGTCTCAGTATTCTGTTTACTTAATATAGCACACAGACTGGAATATAAACAATTTCCTTTTTGAGCAAATTGCAAAATAAGCATGTCCACTACAGTGAATACATTTGCAGACTTCTGCCAGGAGGAAGGTAAATTTCAGTATTAATAGAATACTTTCATTTGATTATTTTTAAATAACATGTTTTCATTTTGTCTATTTCACACACTCCAGCAATATATAGTCTGCAGTAGGATGCATTCAATAACTTTGGAATCTAAAGTTGCGCCGAGGAGCTCCACACAAACACACACACACACACACACACATTACCGTACATCACAGTGGTTCCTTGGAGAGTTTTCTCAGCAGGATATGAATCACTGATTTCTTGCAGTGCTTTTGACAAAGCAGATACAGAATCGAGTGAAGCCTTCGCTTGGTTCAGCAATCCAATACTGAGCACTACTGTGTCCTACCCTGTTATATTTTTGACTCAACCAGCCCCATAGGTTAAAGCATCCATATGTAATATGTAGCTATTTGTTGGGTTGTTGAATAGACAGCACACAGGCATATTTTAGCACAGGTGGGCTGTTGGAATATCACTCACTGTGTTGTTTTGCTTTTAGAAGAATAAGCAGCAGAGGCAATGGGCTCAGCATCATTGACTAATTTTAAAATTTCACCACTGTTCTCTGCAAATTATCATTTAATCCAAGAAAGTTGATTCAAGGTCCATATTACGTGGAAAACAGTGGGAGCACTAATGCAGTACAAAATGATGTTGAAGGCATCACTCCTCTGCCCGGGATTCCTTGTTTTCTAACAAGTGAACTGTGACTTGTTGAGTAATTTGGTGGTGGCAATCACAGTTGGAACAGCTTAACCAGCTCTAATCTCCTCATCTGGCACGATGTGCTGTGTCAAGCACAAGTGTGTTTTATTTCACTTATTCATTGGCACCCATCAAAAATAGATAGAACTATTTTTAACTTGGCACATGTGAAATAATGTATGTGATGAAAGGATAATGAATGATCATAGCAGGTGTCAGAAGTATTCTGGATAAGACTCGAGGCTGAGGGAAAATTGGACAGATCTTGCTATGTTTATTTATTCATGCCCAAATCTGGCAGCCATGTAGCAAAGCTATGTTGCTGTACAGCTTCTCTGCTGCTTAGACCCCTACAGCTAGTGCTGAGAGCTAATGCTTGGGTAGCCTCCAGTTGCCTTCTTATTGTCCTGGTGGCAAGTAAGAGTCCCACTGCCAAGCAGGCCTTATTCTTTCTTAAAGCTGCAAGTATAAGCAAGTGGAAAAACAAGCACCATCACCTCTGATAAATGAGGTTGCATAAAAAAATCTAATTTCTCGTGGTTAAATGGTAATTTTCAGAGTCACAGTTTCTCTCAAAACCAATTTTTCTTTGCAAATTATTCGTCGAAGTCCCGTGTTAAGTTTTGCTGGTGTCTGTTATCCAAACTCTGATGATCTGGGGAAAAAAAAGTAAAATATAGAAGGCACAATTTAAGAAATCAACACCTCCTACTTCAAATGCCCGCTAACAAATTAGACTCTCTAATCATGGTAAAACGAAAACAAGTTAAATTTGGATTTATGCATCTTGGCAGGCCAAATGTTGAGGGGTTAGGGCCCAAGGACGAAAAGTACTTCAGCTATGCTTACATGTTAGATTTCCTGCTCTGCTCTTTTTGTTTATTATATATCCTGCTGTTCATCCCATAAACAAGCATACAAACGTGCACACACACTCGCAGTAAAACACACAGGGAGCAGAGCCGGTGACAGGAACTGCATCAGTATCTGCACTGACAGAAGGCAGATATTTGCAGAGCTTGTGTTAGTAGCGATAAAGTATATCTTTCTCTCACTAGAGGAGGTAATAAATGTTCAGCATTAAATGGTTTTCCCCAGTGTCTCTCCAGCGCTCCATCGACGTGAACATCATGTTCCTTTGTAAGTTTTCTCCAAACTCAAAGAGGAAGAATTGAAGGCAATGGGAACTGGCCATTTATCTACTGGACTCTCCCGTATACACAACAGTTTATGGCAAATTTATTTGCTAAATAAACATCTACAGCTGTATACACACAGATTGTGTGTTGTGTAAAGTACAAACAGTTAGGCTTTATGAGAATGTAAGTGTTTCAGTAGTATAAGTCAGCGCACCTAACGCTCCAATGTGAACATCCAGGTCCACTCCAGTTTTTTGTGGTTGAATGACGAGGGCACTAACTGTGCATTTGTACTCCAAGGACGTTGCTCATGGTTTAGAAAGTAGTGGATTTGGAATAAATGCGTGTGATTGCGTCCATGGCTGTTCATGTGCTTGTCCCCAAAAAGGCGTCGTTACACACACCCCTTATGTCGAGTAATCAGGCTTTCAAATTCACCCTAATAAAGCTCACAATATGAACTCATAAACAAACACTGATATGTTTTTGAATGCTACTCTTCACCAGAAAAGCATGTAATGAAATTTTTTTTAAATAAAGGAGCTCTCATATCTTAGTCACATTTGCATTACTTGTTCGAATGTATTGGTCTGTGAGACTCATTTGGTCCGGTATCAGCTCTATGCATCTTCACAATATTGTGTAAGCTGATTTTAATGAGTTGAGTTTGCTACAGCGGGAAACACGGGCGCCTCAGGCAAATTAGCTGGTGTCCATCAAGTTGGGTGCCCTGACACAGACGTCACATTACTAACAGCACAGATCTCAGCGTCCCTGATGCAAAGTGATGCTGTGTGTATATTTTGAGTGATTCAGTCCTCGGGTTCACGAGTCCGAGGTGACTGACCTTCAGTCGTCACAATGACAGTGAAGCACAGAGAGTGAAACAGTTTATGTCAGACACATGAACTCCAGGATATGGAGCTTTGATGTTAAACAGTCATCAATACTACGTTTGGATTGGACACTCAGTTTGATGGGTGACAATGTTGACAGTATGTCATACAATGGTGCAATGACTATTTGACATTTCCAACTCCAGAATGATGGGCAAAGCCACGGGGATGAAAGGGGAGGAGAAAGGCCTTTCTAACCCTTGCCTGTTCTGCACCACGGGATAGAGAGCGCAAGTAGGGAAAGGCTGACAGGACAGGAGAGAGAAAGGTTGGCATGTTGACAGCCTGCAGGCACACACACACACACACACACACACACACACACACACACACACACACACACACACACACAGATAAACAGAGGCTTAGCTTAACACAAATAAAGAAATAACGTGTGAGGCCTCACGTTAAATCTTGTCAGAGGTCATGTGTGCAGCTTCTCATAATGATTTGTGTTCAAAAGCTGGTGCCCTGTCAGCAGTATCACCTTGACAAGTGGACTATAAAGTTTAGATTTAGGATGCAAGTTGTGACCGCAGCTTCCTGAAAAATACTGTTTAAATATTTTATCAAGATAATATTAGAGGTGAACTGTAAGTGCTGATAGAGGGCAAAGGTGCACAGAGCCCACAGACAGGAGCTGTTAAGGATGACCATCTTTTTCTCATCGCTTTACGGTTTAAAGTCAACCAACATTACTACAAACTGTGGAGGACAAAGACGCAATCTGTATTGTTTCGTGTTTTTTGTTTTTTGTTGCTGACGAGGGCTATAAAGGAATCCAACACGTGTAAAGCCAAAACAACCCTAAAGACCTCAAACTTGGGAATCATGTAATTATGTGTTTTCCCATCATTTCCTCAGTGCAGGCTACAGAAAAATGTGATAATCTCAATATACCTGCCCACCTGAATTGTTGCCCATATCCAACTGTTTCTATACCTTTTTCGTTCCAGAAGCGGATATTCAGTTCGGTGCAGACGGGTTGACTGCAGCCGCTCATGATCGAGATTGAAAATAGATACTAGATTGGACAGAAGAAGGGTTAAATGAAAAAAGAAACAGGATATGAATAAGTTCCAAAAAGGGCAGCGCTGAATTTCAGTATTTAGACCTTTTCCCCCTTACTCTCAAGCCCCTGAGCCCCGACTTGACGTTCCATTTCATGGATAGCCTAAGCACAAGGGACACATATAGATTAGCCCTCAAGGATAGTCTGAAAGTGAGCTCTTGGTGCTGACTGATTATGAATTCAGATAGCCTTCTCTGCTGGTGCTTTGGCTAAGAGGGGACAATACTCAATGGCACGAGATACTTGGCTTCATAAAGTCACAGACAAGTCCATAGTAAATATTTGACCACATACCGTCTCCAGTGTCCTTCTGTCACAAATAACCCGTCTCAACAAGGGCACACTCTCTTTTACATTTCTATGCACAAATGTTTTCTTCCTGTCTGGGAGCTCAATAAAAGCACTCAGAACGTTAGTTATTCACAGTCCTGAAATGAGTGTAGTAGACTTCTCATATTGACATTATTTCTTCTTATTTTTTTTAATATATGAGAGTCTTCCGTACTCTCCAGAGCCACAGCTGCCTCGGTGTGTCCGCTTCAGAGAGATGGGGCTTCGGTTTGTTACTCAGATGGTGGCTGTGAGCTTCGTGGGAGACGAAATAAGAACTCTGCTCCTAACTTTATCCCAGAGTGATCCAGCCATCCATTATCAATACCGTCAGGGTCACCAAGGGGCTGAAGCCAATCCCAGCTGGTATTGGTTGAGGGCAGAGTACACCCTGCACAGGAGCAAGGAAGGTGGAGAAAATGGAATAAGGGTAGCACCCATTTTTTTTATTTATCTACTTTCCAAGTGGACTGTTGAGTGGCTCTAAAGCAGGCTAAGATTTGATCCTCGGTTTCTCATGTTTACCGGCCACACCAGTCTTATACTCAGTGTTAACTCAGATAACATAAGGGTCTATTGCCTTGTTAGTGGTGAACATGCTCATGTTGATGATGTTAATACCTTGATTTTTAGCAAATGTAATACCTAATGATTGAAGTTTGAGAATCACCAAGGGTGCTGGGTTTCAGTCTCTTAGCTGTAGGAATATCTATAATATGTCCATATGTAGACATACAATCCTACATTGTAGTTTACAAATATTCACTACACACAAACATTTTACTTCTTAGGAAAATAAGAGAGACACTTTTTGGTGTGTGTTCAGTTTATCAAACTGATACCACGGAACAGAGCTTGGATGAAAGTGCAGATCAGTGGCTGAAGTGCAGACTCCGAGTCCTTCACGAGACATGAGGTGTGTCCATATGGCACATGTCAGAGCAGTCAGAAAAGCAATCGCTGCACACAGCACAACAAAGTGGAACATCTGGCTGGTCAAAGCCAAGTGTGTATTTGCAAATCTCTTCAATGTGCACATGCAGACACATAATTGGATGTGGGTGCTAATGTATGCACACACAAGCAGGAACATATAGATAAAGGCGGGGCCCTTTATGAACTCTTTCCCCAGGATCTGTTTCATAGAGCTTGATCGATCACAACACCGATAGCAACCGCATACCTCACCCGCCTCTCAATAAAATCTGTCAGTGCTGACAGCAATCAGTCACAGGCGCTGGGATGAGGGGGTGTAATGAAATGAGGTGCGTGTCAAGCAGCTCCCTGCTCCATCCCCAGTCTCTTTCTCTTTTATAAAACGAAGATGGTGGGACTACTGTGCAGGGAGAAAAGATGAACAGTGGTGTGAGGGTGGTGTTAATATGATCATTGGTAGCTCAGCGTACATACAGATATTTGTTGCTGTGCCTGCAGGGACTTAATCAAGTGTCACCGGAGTCAGTTGAAGTATATTCACGTGTGAAACTATTTGTGTCTCTGTGAGAAAGTGGATAGGTGCAACATCTTGTTTGGTTGTAATGAGTACATGCTTAATATTTTCTCCGTTAGGGTGTTAATTTAACTGATTTGATTTTATGCTGGGTGTTAGACAACAGAAGTGACTCCACTCTTATGTCTAGGGAGAGTATGAAGCTGAAGCTGGGAATTGTTTGGCATGTCTTAGCATCTGGAAGACCTGGAATGAGAAGAAACTCCTAATTTGGCTCTGTTGGTTATATCTCATTTGATTCACAGTCTGGTGACAATACGCAAGAAGTGATTTTGATTTTTCTCATCAATGACTCTTAGCAACAACATGAAATAGCCATTAAAAAAAGAAAAAAAAAATATTCCTCAAGGTGCATATCTACTGTTGGTAGCTCTGCTAAATATTAATTGGCATTCATGCATTCAGTTGCTTCAGAAACTACAAACCAAATCAAACACTCCTTCACACGGTGCATAAAACCCCAAACATTTATAGCTGTCATGAGTATGTGCATGTTTGTGCATACTGGCTTTGAAGTGCTGATAACGTACTACTGTGCCATTGATTACTACCTTCAATAAGTGAGACTGCAGTCAGAGTAGGTGAAAGCAGAGGATCATGGCTGCAAAAATACCAAAGTGCTGAGCTTCCAGCCCTGAATCATTATGATTAAGGAATTGACAGATCCCCAAACATTCTGACCTGCTCGTCTCCGAGTACGAACTGTTTTATTCAGCTGTTTCTACAGAAAAAAGATTCCAAAGACCACATCCCTTCCTGCATTTTTGTTCGTCCTTCAAAAACAGCTGCAGGCTTTTACAAACAGGTTTTTTTCCAGAGTGAAGCAAGAGTTTGGAAAGCGTGTCAAGTATGTGATGCGATTACTGCGGTGGCGTCCTTATTCAACAGTTGATATTGTCTATGAAGTATCCCTTAGTGGATATTTGCAATATTGCCTTCAAGTTTTAGAGCTCACTGTTGATCTCAACCTTCTTTTTTTTTTTTTTTTTTTTTTTTTTTTTTTGCATTCTTGCGCTTTTTTACCCCTTTCAGGAACATTATTACGTTTAAAAGGGAATAGAATGCAAATAATAGGATGATTTACTTAATTACTGAAGTACACATATACTCGATGTAGATTTCAACAGCAAACCACAATTTAATTCACTGTTTGGACTTTTCGGCTTTTTCATTGTTCCCAAAATTGCTGGTAAACATAAAGTCGAACACTGCAGTCACCCTTCATTACTTCATCATTCTAGTCTGCTCTGCTGGGAGTTGTTTGGAAAAGTGAGTGTAAATGCAGTCTTCATTGTGCAGACAGAAAAGAAATTTCAAGTAGCATGTCACTACAGTACTATTCTTCCGTCCTTCTGCATCTCCACCTTTCACTCCCTCTTATTGTTTATTGCATTTATGTATTTGGATGTGATGGTCATGGCCTGGAAATATGCTATGCTGTTAGCAAAGCACTCAGCTCTGGATATTTGCCATCATTATATTTAGGCACACTGGATGATTACTTACCTGGCAATTTCATGCAATTTCATCCTTAATGTGACATTTTTGGGGGGAGTGATACAATCTTTGATGTACACAAAGTGAATTATCTTAATCTCTAAACAGCATTTAATGAAATGAGCAAGCCAGATTTGGCAGATCGCTGCCAGTCACTCCATCAAGTAGTCTCTCCAAGAATGGCAGAACTGGCAGAAATATTTTCTGCTTGTTGTGGCTTTAATGCACAATCAGAATTGGTGGGCTAAATTTAGCAGGCTTAAGTGTTTTGAAAATAGACTGAGTGGGGAGACTCGTGGAGGGTAAAAGCAGACAGAGAAAGACAGAGAGTAAGACAATGCCACATGGTTTAGTCCCAGAACAATGAGGTTGGTATATTGCTTTTATTATGAGCTTATAATTTTGTAGAAAGAAAATTAATCTGACTGAATCCAATTCAAGCTGATCAAACCAACTTTTACAGTTTAGAAAGCAACAATTATGTAAAAATACCGTACATAAAAGGAAAAGAGTTGAGCTCAGTCTGATTAATTCTGAATAAATTAATTATCCAGAGGGTCAAATAAGGTGTCTTGTGCTCCCATACACTCACTGACTGAGGAGACATCAGTCCCGTAGACATTATCTTCTGGGCTCTGTGGGAAGAGAGACTCAATAAGACCCAACACAGGTCGACCAACATGCTGAACATTTCCATTGTGATTCAGCCAATTTAACACCTGGTGTATCCCAGCAGGCAGAGGTCAAAGTAAAGACGACAGAAGATCGAAGCTTGTGGTTTTGTATCTGTCAGGCTCTAGCAGCTTCACTTCAGCTTTTCCCATGACATGTTCACTTGGTCCACTGAGTGCTTGTGTGCTCAGTGGGGCCAGTTTGCATAAAGATGAGGAAAGTGCATCTCCCTGTTTACACCAAATAGCTGCATTTTGCAGGATATTTAAAGGAAGTGCAGTGGTTGACCTGCAAGGCTCCAAGCTACAGGCAGTCGATCTAGTATAGATCTAGTATAATTTAAAGCACCCAGGGGATCCTGGTGGATGGACCTACCAGATACAGCTACAAGTTGGAAGGTAGAAACTGATGCACTTTAGGCCACCAAAAATGCTCCAACATCACACAGTCTTGGAGTTCTCTTAATTCAAATGACAAGTGTATTTTCCATAGACTTTCCTTGTCTGGTCATTATCTGTATCTTTAAAACCAAAAGTTGTTTTCCTCTCCCAAATTTCCTGCAGATAACATTGCTGTGGTTTTTACATGATGTCCCTTCAAAAACAAACACATTATGCAACTGTTTTCACGGGTTGACTTGTATTCAACTTCCGGTGTTACGGCTAATTGTAGCCTTTGTCTGTGTGGTAAAATAGCCGTGGCATTGCAGGCTTCAAAGTGGGAACCAGGAAAGCTTTTCAACCAAAACAGTGTCAAATGATCTCATTCTGTCTGATGTGACTGAATACTGAGTATCAGTTCCGATATTTACCAGGGAAGGTTTGATTTTCAGCCGCTGTGTTCAATGTCGAAAATCCTTTCAAGATTACTTCTCAAAGCAAATTGTCAGTGTGTAAATGCCCCACCTGTGGGCTGGTGAATGGCACCTCATGCTGCCAGCTTTTTTTCCCAAGAAAGACCTATTAGAAATAGATGTAAAGTTCATGTGTTGAAGGGTTTATTTTCTCAGAGGGACCATGAATGTTAGAAATGCTTCTAGCACAGCTGCCAGTTGTGTTTATTACCAGAACTGAAGGTTTTATAGCTTTCTCATCCCCTGTCCTAATGACCAGTCCCCTTCAGGACTCTGCTAGTGTGATATTCTATAATGCAGCTCTCACTCCTATTACAGTTTATAGAATTTGTCATCAACTTCAGTGATGCAGAAGTGTAACAAACTGAAGCTTAAAAGCTAAAATCTGAATCTTACTCTCTGTTTGGTAATCTTTCTCAGTACTTCGGTCCCTCCGTATTTAAATGTTCTCCCATTATGCCCCTTTATTCTTCCTACGCTTGGTGATTTTGAATTTATTTGACAGCTGCAGTGGCACACAATTCCACCTTGAAATCCCATTATTTCTAATATGAAATTACGAACCTAACACTGTCACCATTAGTATACTAACGGGTCAAGCAATTTGTTTAGCACTCCTCCCTTAAATCCGCTTGTGTTTGGATTGGCCACTAGCTCAAGTGTGTTTCACTGCAGTTTATCATCCCACAGGGTCAAAATGTAGCCTGCTGTTGGCTTAGAAAAGTCTGCGAGCCATTGATTCCCTGCTGGGCCCTTAGCAACAGAGGCAGAGCAGCAGTGAAAATTGAAACAAGAGACTGCAAACCCTCATAATTCCAATGAAGTGAAATGAAACACTATCTCAAGTAAGCAATCAGACAAATTACCTTTCCTGGGGAGGACATTGTGCGGAGATCAGCAAAACTGTCCTCGCTCCGTCCCTTGATATCACTGTATCTCTCTCTCTGCCTCGCAGACGCTCTGTGAGCAGTAATGACTGGCAGAGTGGAGATATTGTGTTGATTTATTGCATGGTTGCTCAAATGGAATGTGGATGGAATGTGTCCGTCACTGGGACATCACTTAGAAAGAAACACCTGTGGTGCCGAGGGACAACTAACTGCTCCATCAGCAACCGATTCCCACTTTAGCCATCAGTGCCTCTTTCACATGTGCACAATACCAGACACATGCACACGCAGGTTTGAAAGCAGAAACAGAACACTTGTTATGGACAAAGTGCCACAGTCACAATCACATACATTTGTAGTTAGAAGTAGCTGCACAGGCAGTATACCAGAATACATGTATGTGCTCCTGCAGTGTGTGATCACTGTTATTTTGTCTTAAGGTTTGTTGTTACAGCGTTGGGCAGCACGGCGGTATAGTGGTTAGCGCTGATGCCCCACAATAAGAAGGTTGTGGGAGGTGTCTGTGTGTTGGCCCTGTGATGGACTGGTGACCTCTCCAGGGTGTACACTGCCCCTCACCCCAAACGTTGGCTTGGATCAGCTCCAGCACCCCCCACGACCCAGAAACAGAAAAGCGGTAGAAGATGGATGGATGGATGGATACAGAGTTGGAGGATGTGAAATCCTTTGAGGGCTGGGCCTCTTTCCTCCTCCCTTCAGGTGTGCTCCATAGAAAAGCTGCAATTAATGAATTGGTGGGTGGGAAGTAAGAGCTTAAAGTCATTTATTGACAGAGCTGAGGGCTGAGTATCAAAATCAACGTGACTGGTACTTACTTTTGTTGCACTGTAACGAGTAATTGATTCAAATATAAGACAAGGACTGTAAGAAACTAAATTACCTCGTGGTACAGCAGTTAAAAAAAAAAAAAAAGTGCCACAGCATATTCCCCAACAAAGACACCACGACACCACTGCAGTATATGGGTGTGTAACCACACAGACACACATTCACTGTGCTGTATACACACAGGACTGGGAGCATTGTTCACAAGGTGCTGGAGCAGCGTTGCTTTTAATGTCATCTCTATGCTGTTGTCATTGTGTCCCAAGGGCATATTGGGAGGAATGAAGGAGGAGAGAAGGAGGAGAGCAGTTAACGGCTTGATCAATGGAAGAGATGGAAGAAGGCGCACACACACACACACACACACACACACACACACACACACACACACACACACACACACACACAAAGACACACAGACACTAAGCCAAAAACAGATTTCTTGAATCCATCACTGTGAATAATGATGCAAAATGAAGTGAAGCTCCCTTCCCAATTTCATCCTGTCCTCTCAAATCAAAAATCCTAATGACACTTTCATGCAACGTGGCATACACACTGTAACAGTACAGTTTACTGCAGTGTAGGCCGGTGTGGCAAATGTAAGAGCGGGATATACTGCAGGGGGATTTGAGAACAGGGAGATGGATGAACAGACAAACGATTAATAAACAAATAAGCAGGTTTCTCTTTTAACACCAATATGTTCAATGAGCTGGAGACAAGAATGGCATTTAGTCATTGAAAAAAAAAAGGCAAATAAGAAAGGAAAACACAGCATTAAAGGCATTAAACCCAGTAAGCATATTTTGATAATGCAATCTATCGTATACTGATTACAATGGTTTAGTGCAGTGATTGTCAACAAGGCTAGCTGTACTGCATGGGCCGGAGAGCAGCTCAACTATTTGATTAAATGTACACTGGACCTGTTTAATAGCTGAGCACCAAAGAAGCAAATGTTTTTTTGCTAAATTCAATAAGTCAGATAAAACTCACGGATAAACAGATCAAAAATTTAAATAGTGTCAGATTAAATGTTGGAGTTAATATGAATGTAAATGGTTTAGCTGAGCTAAGCCCTGACAATAAACTGCTGCACAACATCCAGATAGACTCATTTAGAGCGCAGCACAAACTGTGGGGATACGTTGGGGTAACACTGAGTCATGCTTTTGCCCTGCTGACATGTCCTTGAATAAGATACTGTCTCCCTACCCAGGATGAGAGCTTTCCTATATCTGCTTCCCTTATGGAGATCAATAATGTATTGTGTGAATCATTAGTTCACACTCAAGGGCAGAGAGCACACGGTTCTTGTAATGTATATGCCTCAAAAAGGCTGGGACAGTCTGTCCTCTACTGACAGACCTGACAGACGATCTCTCGTTTCTTTACCTGATATTTCTGGATGCTGAGCACATCCACTGGAACATATTGGAGTTAAGTGCTTTGCTCAAGGGCACTTGAACCATCGGTGGTTAAAATGTAAGGATTACTCAGATGCGTGCCATTTCCACGGAGGATTTCCCGGTCATGAGCTGACCTCCCTGCGTTACAGACAGTACTCTGAATTCAGTGTGTTAAGTTTTGGTTGCTTCTGAGATAAATAGAAGTCAAGGACATGCTGTTTGTATGAATATAGACCAGACTGAGTTAAGCTTGCTGGGATAAATAAAATAAATAAAGAAAAAAAAAACTTGCCACGTTTTCAACATAAGCACACTCCTTTTATTCTCTCGCTGTTCCCCTGCTGACTGGTTCAGTACAGTTCTTAGCTGGCTCATTGGCGTGTCGCTGCTGTTGTTCGTTCATGGCGTGGCATTGGGGTACACATCGCCGCTAATCACCGTTGAGGGCACAGGCCCAGCTCATTGGCCATGACACCCAGGGTGTGGTGAATCCTATCAGTCCTCGGCAGATCCTGTAGCCGGCCTCCGCTTTTCACAACCACCGTTCTGTATAGCTGGGCTGTCATCCGCGGGGTCAACAAAGCAACGTTGAGTGGGTATTAACTATTTAGCTAATCTTTATGGCACCGTTTGATCAAAAAGGGTTTTCACAGCGCCTTTTGTTTGCTCAGGCAGTGTTTTCCAATTGTCCACTATGTAATGTGTGAGTTTGTTTTCCGATTTGAGAGTTGGGTAAACTGCTTGATCAAAAACTACAGATACCACTCAGTACGTAAAACTATGAAAGAATTACAGAGACAGTCTCATCTGCCAAAATGTGTTCTTTTAGTGTGATTGAAAGGAAAATCCTCCTTTTTCCATCCATTTGTCTCCTTCTACCTCTTTCCCTGTCTGTCTCTCCATTTCTATCCACAGCTGTGCATCGTGTGATTAATGGCAGCCATTCATTAGCTTGATCAACCACTTTAGCAGAGATTATTAATCAGATGCTTATTTAAATGTCACCGCTGAGCAGCTGAGAGGAAATGAGGCCACTGGGAAATTGAGTTTTTGTGTGTGGGCCACTCGTTTCTGTGTGTGTGTGTGTGTGTGTGTGCGTATGGCGGCGGAAGGCGGGAGCACTCTGCATACTTGTGTCCTTTGGATTCGGGAATATTGCCACACGCAGATAAACATGAGCCTGAGCTTCCAATTCTGAAGGGATATGTAGCGATGGAGTTCTAAATGAAATGAGTGTCTCATTAATAAAACATAGTGTTGTGCCTGTATTATGAAGGGCAATACAATACTTAAGGGATTGAATAGTTATAAGGAATTTACATTTCCCGACAGTTCTGCAGTGCTCTGTGTAAGTGTTAGAGTGTGTGAGTGTGTGAGTGTGTGTGTGTGTGTATCTGGATGTGTGTATTCTTACTCCACAAAGAACGTTTCCAGCAACACAACTAAACAGAGTTAATCACCAACTCATCATTTATTTCCATTTTTTCTTTCTTCAACAAAAGCTTAATGATTTCCTTTCTTTTCTTTTTGCATCTGCCAGCCCAGCTGAATTACCGCTGCTGCACTGCCAGTATTATGAACATGTTTTTGTAGCAATGTGACAACAACATTTGAGCTGGCATTTGCAAGCTGCTTCTGTTTGTTTCTGGAGGCATTTGCACATAATTTCTCTGAATTCTGCTCTGTCACTGTGATCCCTTTGTTTCTTCCAGCAATCTTTCCATATTCAGGTGCACTCCTACTGTACAATGGCATGAGTGTAATTGTTTTGTCATGATTATGCTTTAGAGGATGATGACAGTGTTTTGTACTTGAAGTAGCTCAGTGTGTGTGTGAAGAGCGCTGCAGGCTAACTTAAAGTCTGCACACCGAGCTTTAAAGTGAGCATTTTCTGTGTTGGTAAATACACTAAGCCCCAGAAGATTACACTGTTAGTAGAGCTTTATGGAGAAAGAAGAGGGAGTGGCCATGTGTAGATGTGCCCTGAATTCAGCAGTGGAGAAAGCAGGCATTATAGAGAGGCTGCAGTATGAGTACAGTGAAAACAAACCTCACATTAGTACATACATTGTAGTGGGGGGATTTCAATCTGTACATACAAAAAGGCTGTGATGTCCAAATTACTATAAAATATCACTTAGTGTGACAAAATTATGGCATCCAGATTAATAAAGAAACATCACCCATTGTGGTAATAAGAAATCACACTTAATCCATCATTTTCATCGATCCAGATAACTGATTGAATCAATTAACTAAGGAGGAGAGCGGGTTATTGATAGAAGAAAGGACGGAACCAAGCTGATTGAAATTCAGGAGCCTGAGTCTAAAAAGGTCAAGGGTTGCACAGGAAGGATTTAAAGGTATCGCAGCCTCTGAGTGGGACCTTTGCTGGCATGTAAAGAATAGCCTTCATCAAAGGTGTGTGCGTGTGTGTGTGTGTGTGTGTGTGTGTGTGTGTGTGTGCCTGCACACAGCCATGTGTCTATTCCTGTGAGGTTGCTTGGCCTTGTGATGTTGTTGGGTCAAGTGTTGCCAAAGCCTAATAATAAATCTTTGGCATAACTACCACAGATGACCTGAAGGTCACTGTTTCATTAAGTGTCTTCCACTTTGATTTTCTCATCCCTCATTGCTTGTCTGTTTCCCTGCCTGTTACACACCCAACACATCCAGTGCAGCCACATGGATAAAAAAAAAAATAGAGGCTCTTGTTTATGTTATAAATTCGAGATATAGTTTGTTAACATTGATTCATGAATCAATTTGTCAAGCAACTGACTTCTTTAATTTTTTTTTTGGTTAATTTAAGTGTCAAATAATACTGACCATTATTTGCAGAGAATTAGTTCAATGAATATGTCAGCTTCACATGTTTTAGACAGCTGCTTAATTTTGAAGGTATGAATCAGTACTGAAGAAAATTATTAGGTTCAGCCTTACAGAGCGTGGCTCAAATTAATAGTGTCGACTTTAACTGGACTGGAAACATTTGATTAATTGTAAAAACTGAAAGAAGGAATTGTAGAAAGAAAGAAATCAGTGTGAGTGAAATAATTTGATTTATGTAAGCAAAGCATTACCTCTCCCCCAAAAAAAGTTCTTTACTACCCCTTAGCTGTTCAAGGCCACAGGAGCCACTCGTATTTTTAAATTGCAAGGTATTTCCATTCAACCTTTTAGAAATGTAATCATTTAATCTTTACTTGAAAGCAACAATTAATCGGCAGGAAAGTGTCGTGGAAGTCTCAGCAGAAGCTCTTAAGCAGACTAAGCACCTCTCCCAACTGCTTTCTGCTCACATGAATGTTTTACTTTGTCCCAGTTGGTGTTGAAAGCACCAAGGGGGGAGGGTTTTCTGCAGCCTCGCTAGATTTGTCACAAGTCTCAGCGTAAGGGGTGGTTCGTCTTTCCTGAATCCCCACTAGAACACAGCAGAAATCAGGCCAGGAATCTCTCTCCTTTGATTATAGGTTGTATCCAGAAAATGTCATCATCAAACGAACTGACTGCTCATCCTCCCTCCCCCACTGTTTCATTCATTTAATTTTTTTTTTCTATCTAGTGCTTCTATCACCGGGCATGCAGCGATGCCAGGTATATGGCTGCTGCTCCTCCTGTTTCCCATGCAAAGAGTGAAGCTCTGACTCATGTCTAGACAGAGAAATTAGGGCATACATTTAGACAAAAATACACCCCCCCCCCAAAAAAAAAAACAAAAAAAAAAACTGTGACATTCAGGTAAGGTGTTCATGCTGTGCAATCAGAGTTCATTTTCCACACCAAGCTCAGTCAGTGGTAGCCATGCCTCGATTTGGCAAGGAACAATCACATCTAATGTGAAGCCTTTTTTTTTTTTTTTTTGGTTTCCTGTTTCTGCAGGCTGTATCTTCAAATGAATGCAGCCCAGAGCTCTCAGCTGAAGGCTTTGAAAGCACAACCACTCTGTGACTATAGGTTTGAACAAAATGGAAGCAGCAGGGATATATTTAATGCTGTGGGATTTTTTTTCTTTTTTTCAAACATATGCTGTATGTCACAGCATATGGAACGCAAGCTCACAAATTAGCCTTCGAGCTAGTACCCTCTCATTACTGCAGCAGTTTTCTTCTTCTTCTTCTTCTTCTTTTTTTTTTTTTCCCCTTTGAAGCATTGAAAAGTGTGACAGTACTATTGGAAACAAGGTTTTGCTATCACCAAAATGATGACTTGAGAGAACAGTGGAGATTGTTCAAGAGTCAATTTCTGTCTTGTACAAAGTGATCGTGGAGTGGTATTGAATCTTTGGGGATATGAAATGGAACAAGGATGTTGAACTAGCAAAAAGAGCGTGCAAAAGTTTGGTTAAGCATTAGATTCATCATCCCCAGCGGTCTCTTAAATTTTTCTGAAACCTTTCTTGAGGACATTTTGAATGTTTTTGCGCCTTCATTTATCTCTGTTAAGCTTCTGTTCTGTTTTGTTCTGACTCTGCAAAAGAGAGCAAAGATAGCACTTCAACTTGTTGAGTGGGCTGTGATTCATATTTAGCATGGCAATCCAAGAAAAGTGTATCCCTGTTGCATTCTTGAAGTGACTTAGAGTGTCGCCGGTTGTATATGTCAGCAGGTCTGCAGCGATATGCCAGGAAGCCTGAGCGTACCTTCATACTTAAAGTAAAGTGCAAAGTAAAGTAAAACTGCATGTTGTTCCTCAAGAAAACAGCAACGGTCAACTTGCGCAAAGATATGATCCATGACAATAATTTCTTACTGCTGCTCTGCTAAAATGTGTCTTCAGTCTTCAAAGGTATAAAAATCATGCATCACAAGTGCAAGTTCAAAAAAACAGCGTCACTTTCAGGTGCTCTTGGCCTTTGAGGTCTGACTTGTGACCATGACAGATGATGTGTGTGAAATGTCAGTTGAAATGCCAAAAGCCTTCATTGAGGAGACTCTGAGGAAAAGAGAGTAGCAAAGTATTTCAGGATAACAGAAGAATCTCATCTATTTGTAGTTGTCTTTGCAGGAAGTTCCTGAGCATATTGTTCCACCTGGTTGTTTTGCCTCTGTGAAGATCATGATTTTGTAATCATGTATTAAAAATGAATGCCCCCTGTTCTTCTCTCCCCTCAGATCCGGACTTTGCAGATTTGGGAGTACCCCCACCTCTGCCCTGTAGGTATACTCCTTCCCTCCCTCTCTCTTTTCTCTTCCTTTCTCGCTGTCTGTCTGACTTGCTTTTAAAGTCACTCTTTATCTCACTGAAACCTTCACTTCTTTCTCAGTTATGTGCATATATACATTCTTTGCACATTAGTTGCCTAATATTTCTGTGTATGTGTGTCATATTCGTGAGTCAATGTGCGTTTGCTTGAAATGCACGTGTATCTATGTGTGCACGTGTGTGTCTGTGTGTGTTTCTGATCTGTGTATGTTTCAGCCTGTCAGTATGACATGGCTGGTCCAGAAGGTATCGTTGAGTCTCATCAGATCACCAGAGATGGGAAGGCTGGCGCTGCAGAAGCCGTCGACTGTAAATGGTACATCCGCGCTCCGCCTCGCTCCAAGGTTAGTGGCATAAGCTACGCTCTCATCCAACTGTGAATTAGATTTAAAGCCAAATTCTGAAATGTCACATAAAGTCAAATGGAAATGAAATCGTGTTTGCATCAGCTAGGTTGATGACAGAGCACAGTTGCATCAGAAAAGGAAATGCCAAAGTGGGTGCGGTAAGACTGGAGTTCCAAACATTGTAAGCTCTCCACTAATTCAAATATATCCAGGATGTTTTGGGTCTTGTTTTGTTTTGTTTTAATGAATTTGCTGCTTCCATTCAGTATCCATCCACGCATGCAGCGAGATCAGGTGTTGCATCAGGAGGATTTGATATTGCATGTAGGCTTGTCTGTAGCTGTCAGCAGTATCCCAATGTGAGCGTTGGTGACTGCAGGGGGACTTGGGTTAGGGTTAGGGTCAGACAGACAGGCAGAAGGGTTTACTTGGGGTCAACCCCATTTTTTTAATCAGCAAGCTGTTGCCAAGAGGAACAGAGGAATAGAAGGAGAACGAGACATGGTGGACGAGGAGGAGAGAGGGAGTAAACTGGGCAGACTGAGAGAGGGAGGGAGTGTTAGCACTGATGAAATGGTGTTGCCATGCAGTCTGACCCGAAGGCCTGCAACTGCCTCTATTTGTTTTCTCTGTCAGTGCTCTCCATGCTGCCCTGCATGCATATACAAATATAGACATGCATGCACACACCTTTGCTACTTCTGATACAACCTGAACTTGCTTCTTTATCTAGCAGAGGTATGTGCGACATTAATGCAAAGGGATTCAAAGTTTCCCGAGGGTAGAGCAGCAGTGCATTTTATAAATGCCATAACTTCTCATAGAAGTCTATACGGCTCGATCATATACTCACATCTACAGTCCAGTCTGTGACTGCAGTAAATCTGCTGCAGAAATATTGCTGGCCCACGTCTTGGTGCATTTGATTTAACATATATAAGACTATATTTTTAGTTTGACTTTTATGTTTAGGACAATTCTTTCAAGGACAGGAGCTATTATGAGGCGGCATCATGAGGATCTAAATGGCATGGTCACATTTATTATTCTGTAATTGTAAATGACGAGGTACAACAGGTTTTTACCCAGATATTTTAGCGTATGTGAAAAAGAATCACTAGTTTAGATTCCAAAGCCTTCTCTACTATAAAAAGTCGATGGAGGTCAGTGGGCAGCTTAACTGTATCATTATGTTTCACTAAATCAATGCTTGTTCATGCTACAGGCTGACATTTTCCTCTTTGTGGGCAGCGTAGATATCTTTTTAAGGTCATATAGCAACACATTTTTAAGCCCTGTTCCAGCTCTGTTGGTCTACTCCTTCACACACGTTTTTCATACTATATTGTATTTTTTTTTTTTTTTGTGTCTACATACACATGTACACACAATGGTTTTCAATATGATTGGCTAATAAGATTGGGGTGTTTGTACTTCATGGCAGCACCAGATGCTTTTTTCTGTGCATATTCTATGGGTTGCATATTTACAGCTCTCGCCTTTGTTTCCTCTCAGAAATGTCCTTTAGAGTCAGACACTTAAAGCCCCAAGGCCGCAGGAAATGCCTAACTACATCACCCACCTAGAGCTATTCTCTTTATCTGAAGCACTCATGTGTAACTACACAATAACATTAAAAGAGGTATTAGGGAGGCCCTTGCCCCGGTTAAATGCTGTGGTGGATTAAAAAAAAAAAAAAGCATTATTGATTTCACAGTCCCTCTAAGTGCAGCGCGTAAGTCAGGCAGCACATCATAGGAACAGCACCGGAGGCCCATAAGTCAGTTTTGTGTGCACCACACACATGCATCCCAGTGTGCGAGGCGGAGGCCGGATATGTGGATGAAGGAGCGACAGAGTGAGTGAGTCTGGCAGTATGATGTATTCTACCTGGTCTGAGTCAGTGTCATATTTTGCCCTGCAGAGTTGTCTCACAAGGCGAGTCATGAGCCAGAGGCTGACATTCATTGGCACTGATGGACAAAGCAGCAAATAAAATTTTTAGCACAAATCCATCACACAGTTCTGACGTTCTCGCCACCACCATTTTCTCACATTCTGTTACACAGAAGATATATGAAACGTACACTATCTCCCTTTATCTTCCTTGGTTTCCCTCTTCGTCTCTCTAACTGAATAATACGCACTCATGCTCATGTTTCTGCAGCAAAGGAGATGCAGGAACATGCGCGTGTGCATGCATGTGGGTTCACTGCATGCAGAGAAGAGTTTTTATTTCCCTATGCTGAAACAGTACTGCACTGTACCCAGTGCGCCAGAAACAGCAGAGATAATGACTTCCTAAACCGGAGGCTCTAATTAGAGCACCGGAGTGCTCCAGAGAGAACGGAGGAGAAGGAAAAATGGGAAAGATATCCTTAATAATGCATCTATCGAAGATCTAAATGTATAGAGATGGAGTTGAGGGGTGGCAGTGCCATGAGAGTTAAGGAAAAAGCAGAGACTATCTAAAAAGGTTCCTGCAGGTAAGCAGTTATGACCAGGTATTGTTTCCAGAAGTGACAGCACCACAGCAATTTTATGGTCGTATTGTAAGAGCTTCACACCACAATGTCTCATTTTAATTACAACTTTTCCTTTGAATAGATTTCATACAAACTTGCCTTTAAAGACCGAAATAATTCAATTTCACTAAGAGAAGAAACACAACTTTAACTTTTAACCTGTATGCAGTAAAATAGCTAGTGAGTAAATTATTAAAGATATAACCGATGTAGCAAAATGACTTCCTGATGACAGCTTTCCGAACTCAGCGATGCAGGAATAGTTTTACTTGCTTTACTTTGACTCATAGCATTCACAGGCATCATTTCCCGCTACACCTGTCGGCACCATCTGACATCCTCGGCTCCTTTCATGAAGATAATGGCTGCAATATGGACATTCATTTTGACTGTAATGAAGAGCACGAATACTGCTAGGGACACCCTTTAAAAAAAAAAAAAAAAAAACGAAAAAAATATTGTTCCCTGGTCAGTGATGGATTCAGCGCCATTATTGGGCGCTGCCGAATCGATGAGGAGGCAGCCTATTTTCCTGCTGCAGCCAATCTCTCGCTTTGCAAATTGGTGATTTTATCTCTCTGATCCATTGCCGTCATTTAGCTCTGGGATGCGATCTGCACTCAGGTGTTTCTCCTTCGTTGGTAGGATTGAAAATTAACTTCAAAGGTTTTTACGTGCATTTGTTGCTCTCCCTAACATACTTTGATGAGTCCATCTTGAATCTGTCAGACATTGATTTTGTGAATTCTAAAAACTGGGTTTATTATTCATGCTGGAATTTTACATATGGCAACATGGCGTAACGACCCTTTTTCACCTTTTTATCACTTCGTATCCACTCAGCTAAAGTAAAAAACAGGAGTTGTGGCAGCAACATTAGATAAACTGCAACACCTCCAGGCATGAATGATTATCCTCATCTGCTTTGAGAGCAATTATGATCTAGCTCCATTTTGTGAAATTGCAGCAGGAGTCAGGAAAAGGTGCAGCTTGAACTCAGATGTCAAAGCAGCTCATATATGTTGGGAAAAGTTTATTACGTTTACTGAAAGAAAACCACGCTGGTCTTGAGCATTTGCATACGATCATCTACTAATAAACTTTAACGACAAAGTACAGGTGAGATTAATGGTGCTCTGATTAGTTTTTTTTTTTTTGATCATACGTTTTAGAGAATTAAATATTTGACCCAGTGCTAATGAGTGGAAAGATCTATGAAGTGATGAGATACCCAACAGGTTAGCTGGATTTTAATTTTGACCCGCTCTCTGGGGGGGTCGGGTCTAGTCTGTAGTCTCTGTGGAGGGGTCCGGTCGCTGTGGGGGCGATCTAGTCTCAGGGGGGCCGGCCTGTGGAGGGATCCAGTCTAGTCTCGGGGGGTACGAACTAGTTACCAGCGTCAACGAGTGATTTGTTCACGACTCATAACTACGGGTCTTCGGGTCTTTCGTTCATTAATCACGTGGTTACATGTAACATGACCAATGCTGTTGTTACTGGTGAGGAGAGCACCGAAGTTCAACTTCAGTAGGGTTTGGCCCAAAAGGGCGCTCAATAGTTTAACAAAAGCAAACTTGTGTATTATGCCAAGTGAAGCAAACCATGTTGCTCATCACTCAAATATCAGCTACAGCGCCACACTGGTTCCAATGAACGAAATGAACTAATGACTTGAAAAAAAGATTTGTTCTGTTTACTGAGCGAGATTAAAAGACCAGTAAAATGATCCTTCCCATCACTACATGGTGACATAGAGCTTTGTGCAAAAACACTTTTATGGTTATTGAAAATTCACAATAATTCACACACTGAAGGGATTGCGGCCCTATTTCACGTTTTGTCGGATGGGATGGTGATTGGATAGATAGTTCAGCATCTGTGTAGAATCTGTAGCTCGTAACAGCTTTTCTTGTGTCACAGCTTACAGACCCTGTCAGTTGTGAAACAGATGTGCCTTTCTAAATCATTTCCAATTAAGTAGATTTACCACAGATGGACTCCAACCAAACATCTCAAAGATGGTCCAGAGAAATGGGACACACCTGGAATAAATTTCAACCGTCAGAGCAAAGAGTCTAAATATTTCATGTGATGTCAATATATTTTCACTTTTCCCCTTTATAATACATTTCTAAAACTTTGTATTCACTTTGCTAATGTAGAGTACTGAGTGTAGACCATTGAGCAGTACACAGCAGTATATTCAAAAAAAAAAAAAAAAAATTACAATTGAAACTCTCCAAATGCATCACGTTTATACTGGAATCTGTTTAAAATTGTATGAGCAGTTTAACTTCACCAAAGTCTCTCACAGTTTTGGGTCAGGTTGGACGGAGACATGGTGTGTCTATCAACTTTTTTTGTGTACTTTAGATCATAAAATTTCAAATAAACATTGTTTTAGATCAATGTCAGAAAAGGCACACAAACACCACACAAACCTCCGTCTTTGGGAAGCCAGCAGTGATATGGAGTAGTGAACTGTACCACCAAAATAAAAATAGCTTGTTTATTGTGACAAAACAAATTAAGCTGACACAGCGAAAGAATATGACACAAATGTATTAGATGGAAGAGCATTTACACCAGCAGGCGATCTTGGAGGAATTGGGTAGCTTGTTTTTGCCCTTTGATCCATTTAACTTGTCATGTTGTTGAAGCCGAGTTGACAATTCATGCGCCATTATCCTGCTCCATCTGCGGCTACTGTCTTTGGGCATTTAATGCATTGCATTTCCCTGTCACAGTTCAGGAGTGCTCCATTCATTAACCGTAATGATTGTGAGTGCTGTGTGCAGCCAACCAGAACCAGAGCTGTGATAGCGGCCATCTAAGTCTACTGATTGAGTGACAGACAATCTTGCAAAGGCAATCGGAGCAGTCATAGTGGATATTTAACTCAACAAGGGATTGTTAGAGTAATATAATAGTCCATATACTGTAGATATGTCATGGTTTGAATGTCTTTGTTATATACTGGATATGTTGAATGAGGCTATATATTTGAATGTCAAAGGAATTGTCTCTTAAGTAGATATGTTCTCTCTTCAACATCCAAAGCTCACAACATGTCCAAGGTCTATTTAAAGTTAAACCAGGGTGTAGTTTTTATGTAATGTTTTATCTCAACTGATATGGATAGTGAGTCTAAAGCTATTAGACTCTGTCTGTCTCTGAGTCCTCATTTGATATGCGTATGTAATGACTTTGCACAAGCTGCAGTCTGTCAGTCTCATTTCATTACAGAGCTGCTATATCAGGCACAGGGATAATGAGTAAGATGCACTGTACATGAGAGGAAGGGGCTGATCTTTTCCTTTCATCCCTCTTTCCTATGCTTTTCACCGCTGTCTGACCAAATGTTTTACCGTCCTTTCATTTTGCTCACCTGATCTCTTCTTTTTCTCTCTTCATACTTTGCCTGCTTGCATCAAATAGATCTACCTGCGATTTCTCGACTACGAGATGGCCAACTCCAATGAATGCAAACGCAACTTTGTGGCGGTGTATGATGGCAGCAGGTGCGACCTTCTAAGTCTCCAATTTCAAGCTTCAAAGCTTCCACAGTTAATATTTTCGGCTCTTTATCTCATAATCTTGATTTAATCGCCTCTTTAACTTTAGATAAGAACTTACATTTAGTGTTTTACTTGTGAACAAGACTTAAATATCTAATTACAATGAGACAAAAAAATGAAGCTTCTGCTTCCAGTACTTTGATAAGAGACATTTCCCTTGCCTTAGTGTGTCCATGTTAACATGGCTTCAAATAACCTACTGAGATTTTTCGACTCTCATTTTACTTTGCATGAATCACTTCCTGACATGTGTCTTAATATCATTTTGTCTTTCTACTTGAGACGGTGTTCTTTTTCAGTTTAATGAAAAGTCTGAAATTTGAAGCTTAGCACAACAATTAAAAAATTGTGAGTTGGAAATGGGAATGTTTACCATCGCCCTGATACAGCAAGGCAAACAATGAGGCACTTTGGCAGTCACTGCACCGGTCCAAGAAATCCACATAACCACTCACAACATGACAGCTTCAGTTTTTGTATTGATTAAAAAAACAAGATATAGCGTGTTAAGCTATGAGCTTTAGGGGTGCTGGTAGGTGGACTACATTATCTTTTGACAAAGCAGGCTGGCTTTTGGCCCCTATTTCAAGTCTGTATGTTAAGATAAGTTACTGCTTCTACTGCAAATAGGTTGTATCAATATTTTCATCTAACACTCAGCTTGAGTGTGAGATTCCCTTCAATATTGAACGGAATAAACAGAATACACCTGTTTAGACTCCAACAGCAACAACTTTTTATCCCACGAGAGGAACAATCAAAGTAAACACATATTTTTATGTCAAGAAGATGAGCATATAAACATGAATCAATACAATTGTACACAGAATAATGAGACCAAAATGTTTTGAGCCATAAGGGCAGCATAATGTGGATTACTGGGTTGCACAGCAAATGTCATGTCTCTCTTTGATTTTCTCATCCCGACTTGTCTTAGTTCGGTGGAAGACCTGAAGAGCAAGTTCTGCTCCACGGTGGCCAATGACATCATGCTGGTTTCCACGCTGGGTGTCATCCGCATGTGGGCAGACGAGGCCAGCCGTAGAAGCCGCTTCCGCATCCTTTACACAACCTACCAAGAACGTAAGACAGCCCCTCTATATGCAAACACCTACACCTCCTCTGTTTATCATAAAGATGTTTACTGTGACTTCTTCCACCGAGCATTGCAGCAGCATTAACACTAAAATAATAATAAAACAGTAGCCATTAAAAGGAGATGGAGCCACAGTGACCACATTTATAATGAATGATATAGAGATGCCATTCATTGGAGAGGTGCGGTCAGAGGTTTCCATTTAGTTTTATGACCGTTTAAATGACACCAAGCAGAAAACCAAGGAACATAATCTCCATTATAAGGAATATTCCCTTCAGGTTATTCTGAATGGATCATTATCGGTGGATTTCATTTCAACTCTACAGGAGCCCCGTATGTGAGGGCATCCGGACTGGTTAATTCCCTTATTGTAAAAAAACAAAAGAAATCAGGAAGACACATTGAGGTAAGAGGAGAGTTTGAGACAAAGTGAGCTACAGTACACACACACACACACACACACAGTAAGAAAGGCGTCTTTCTTATTCACTGGCTCTCAGTGGTGGAGCTTGTAGTTTGACAGGGGTTGCAGAGGCCATTCTTTGTACTGTTGCGTTGAATGAAGAAGGTGTGAAGCTTATGGGTATACAGTATGTCGATCTCATTCAGGGCCTTTTAACGCCACACTCACTATAAAAACACACACACACTGCACTGTGAAAGGCTTCAGATCTGTAATTTTGGAGCCTGCAGAGGAATCTTTCAAGACAACCAAAGAGATAAAACTTAAAACAATGACTGGTTGCTTAGCAAAAAAAAATCCAAACAAAAATCATGTTAAATTTAAACTGTCAAAAAAGGTTTACTGTTCCACTGGAATTTCAAAGAATTAAGCTCTTCATTTTTTTCCATGCCAGATCCCTCCTTTCAGACCGCTCTATTAGTGCCTCAGTGTGTCATATGGGGATTATAGTTACTGAGAGGCAGAGATAATGCATCTTGAAGGAAGGCGTGTACATAGAATGGTTGTTTGAAAGTGAGCTGAATTTGTTTCCCTTCATCCTGCATGGTTGATTGGATTTATTGAATGCCACAAAACACACCCACACCAGCCAGGAACCCTCAAACCCTGAAGGACAATCGTTGGATGCTCCTTATATATAAGTACAACACGTCTGCTTGTATGTGTGTCTTGTAGCGATAAGATAAGAAAGCTTAGGGACTAGTTTCTTCAGAATGGGTGACAACAGCAGCTGTGTTGTCTGTGTTGTGAAGTCAGCGTCCCTTTTGTACGGCCTTTCCACCAAGCAGAGCTGGGATGTGCTGTTGCCGGGGCAACGCTTCTGTCTAAGTCACTCAGGCGAACCCCGGCCAAACCTCAGCCTTTAGAGCAACATCCACCACAGCTCAGCAGCACTGCACCAAACCTGTCAACAGGCAATGAGCAGGTGTATCAGAGCTGCACTTTAGTGTGTACTTCTACCTCTGAACTTCTTTTTGGTGCAGTTCAAATTGTGCAACATAACATGCTGGTTTATGGGAAACTGCGGTGGAAGAGCCAAAACTGTATAAAACTCTAAGTTATGACTTATTATTTTTGGTATAATTTTACAGATTGTTAGTTTACAGTTTTTTATAGCTGTCACAATCTTCATAGTTTAAGAAATTGGTTGACACACACAGTGGACTTTGGCAACAATCTTCCTGAAACTAAAAGGGTTGTGAAATATTTTAAGTGTTCAGATAGCAACTGACAAATTTATGTACGTTTTTAGACGCGCCTCTTAAAAAGCCCATTTTTACTCTATTACTACCTATATCTGTTATACTAGCTATACCCACCCTTTGCTTGTAAATGTGTTCATGAAATATTCAGATCCCATCAACAACTAAATAATCTGGTGATGATTCATTTGTAGAAAAACTGCTTTCTTTTTGAGTCACGATTGCCAGCATGTAGGTGTGAGTCATGCATGGCCACAGTTACTATGCCTTCTACAGAACTACTATAGGAAGATGCTGAATCCCCATCACGGGGTTAAAGGATGTTGTTGTATAGCTGCTGCAAGTCAGTGTGTGTGTCCTCTGTTACGGGTTCAGTAGCTGGATTTTCAGCTTATGGGGCAGTTGTTACATTAAGTGTTCCCTAGCCACAGTCGATTTTGAGCCTTTATCCATTTTTTCACAGCTGCTGGTTCCCAGAGAGTTGTTCCAACAGGAGGGTAATGTTCCCAAATGCTAACGTCCACTTTTATCATCCATGCTTTGTTCACACCTGCTGATACTACTCATCTTGTTTTGTTCTCAGACTCAGACATGTGGACACACACACACACACACACACACACACACACACACACACACACACACACACACACACACACACACACAGATACGCTGCAAAACTACAATGTAAAATTATATATGAGAAGTGAAAGAAAGTGTAACCTATCTTTGGCTAAGAGAGAAATTATGTATTTGGAAATAAATTTGCTTGTGTGACGTCTTGGCTGACAGTTGTGTTACGTCTCATCAACACATACCTGTCTCGGGGGTTGCAGACAGAAATTTGCGCTGGTTTAACTATATTTCTTGTCAAGCTTCTTTGTGTTATGCATGAAGGCATATGAGACAAACATAATATGCCGATGTTTCCGTGCATAAGAGCATATGGGTCTTTACTCTGCTTCGAATCAGATTGCATCAGTTGGATTTTCCTGTTATTCTGGTCGTTTTGGGATTAAAAAGAATACTGTGGGCTACTGTGCAGGTAAATGTAATTCACTTATTTTCCTGGCAAAGCCCGCCTTACTTCATACAATTTAATCCATAGCAACACTCACTTTAATATCCACATTATTAATAATGTCAACATTTCTATTAAATGTCAGATCCGAGATTAAGAATACAAGCAGAATTTTGTAAATGTTTTGTAAAAGCTCAAAATAACACAGTATATTTTTTGCTGCATTTTTTTTAAAGCACTCAACGGAAAAATGGCTTTAAGAAAGCACTTTTCTAAAATACAACACAACAGTCTATGATTGAAATAAAGTAAAGAAGAGTAACAGACCAGAGCAAGTGTATCGTCATGTAAATATTAACAAAAGTGCTTTTTAAAAGTGGTTTTAAAAGCACAGTCTGGAAGCAGTGATGGGAAATGTTCACTCACCTTTGGACGTAAAGAATCAAAGCCATCCAGAAACTAGAAACGCAAGCTCATATCAGTCCTTGCTGTCCTTCAACAGCACAGAAAGTCATATTTTAAAACTATTCTACAGCAAAATTTCACTGGCAACCAGTGAAGAGAGACCAATACTTTAATCAAAAAGACAGATGGTCTGTCTCTTTGGTAGCAGTGAGGAGCATTTTAAATTTTGCCACAGGCAAAAATTATGTGTAATTAATCAACTCTTGTGCGGGATTTATTAACAGATATTTGAACTATCAATGAATTTTTGAATTCGCTTAGACGGGGTGGCAAAAAAATAAAATAAAATAAAATGGTATGGATTCAATGAGAGGATATCACAACTACCATTAAAAGAAGACAACAGGCACGTCGACCTCGTCTCTTAGAAAAAGAAGAAGACTACAATCCTTTGAATCAAAAACACAAATCTACAATGATTATATGAGTTGAGACATTAATTATAATCATGTGGCTCTCAGCACTTCACTGCAGAAGCTTCCTTGCTGTTGGAGCTCCTCTCTGCAAAAACACCCAGACTATTTTCATCAACCACTCATTTAGGAGTTAATTTATGCTTCCAGCAGTGACTATGAATGTTTCTGTGTGGGCAAGGGGGCACTTTTAGTACAGAATGTCTTGAAATTAATTTTGCAGAAGATTAGTGTGGATTGCACTTTTTATAATTCCTGGTCTTACCCTGTGGTATGTGAGGGAGACAGGAGAAGGAGAGGGGTGGGCTCCCTCTGGTGGTTAATAAAGAAAATGCAGTTTGGGCATTTACAGCGTGAAAGAACAAGGCTGAATAGAGGAGAAACAGATAAGGGGATAAAATGAGAAGAGGAGTGTCAGAACACACACAGAGAGCCAATATGACTCCGGAAATGTTGGCAAAGTCCCAGAAAGGATGGGATGCAGAGAAAGATGGCGATAAGTCACCCTAATTTGGTGTGTTATTATTCACTTGGGATGAGTGCTGGGATGAAAACAGCCATACATCACAGTGGTAACACTGTCAAATAGTCCCCAGCTCTGCCATACCACTGGCAAGCTGCTTTGCTTCACAGTGCCAGTGTGACGGAGGGGAGAATGGGAGATAAAGAAAGAGAGAAGAGAGACATAGACAGAGAAAGAGGGAAAGATGTCTCCTCCACCAGCAAACAGCGAGCAACAAAATAGAGCCATCCATTATAATCGTGTTAGTGGCTAAATAAGAAACTTATAGGGAATTCTTTGCCCCTCCTCACTCTCCTCCTTGACAGAGAGTAATCGGACAATCTTTAAAACAATGTAATAATAATTTTTTGTGCTTATTGAATATGGCCATGTTGCGTTGTGTCAAAACAAACTAATACTTTTGCTGTATCAGTATATAATGATCTGGTTACCTGAAGTTAGATTTAGAAACTTTCCTGCTAAATACGACCAGAAGTGAAAATGTGGTTTTGACTAGTCCAGAGAAATAAGCCACATGAAACCGATGCAAAAATCACTCAATCTCCTTTCAAAGAGATAGTTAAGTACTGCTGTATAAATCCTACACTAATGACAAATTCATAGATGTGATATTTTGCTTTTTATTGTAAATTTGACAGGAGAAACTATTGAAGCTTGCACCAGCTTGTTTTACTTTGATTGACAGGAAGAAGTGATAAATTAACCAATCAGATGCCATTTGCATTAGTGTGATTAGTTGCTGAGAACAAGGGCACCTTGCCTATGAATGACGTCGCTATAGAGTCTATAACATTATCTCAGTGACAGACGGCCATGCCTTGTTGATGGGCGGTGCTACCTCTCAGTCTGCTCTCATAGAAAGGTAGAGATGGTGGCAGCGTGAGGGCAGGTGTCGTGGTGGATGATGTGTTTGAGGACACGATCATGTTTATTACCTGTTTTGATTTGTGTTGACAACAGCTGTGCAGTGAAGACAAATAAACAGCAGGGTGCATAAATAGAAAGGCTTTGTTTGGGATCTGTTATGTGCGCAGACGACTGTGAAATGTCATGGCTGTCTCTCCAGACAGCAAGCACACACACACGCAAACATACAGTTCACACACACACACACACACACACACACACACACACACACACATACACACACAAACATACAGTTCACACACACACACACACATTCCAAGAAATTCATTCATATCCACAAGTTGTCTCAGCAAATGTTTGAAGAGGAGGATGAGGATGAAAATTCATGAAGAACAGATGGGTGCAAGGGAAAAAGGTCTGATTTGAGTAATGCTGATCCAAATTTATTTTTTTCCAAATCTGGCACACTAGAACTTCTCCTCAGCTGTAACTCAAATACTAATTTGTTCTGCAGCAAGTGTCCTACTCTTTTGCAGTTGTTAATGATAGAGAAATCCCCTTAAAAGGAATTGAACTTTCCACTGAGCTGCGCTTATGACTTCAGATTAGATTGTAAATACAATTCAGTTCGAAAAATGCGTACGCCTTAACAATCAATAAATAACATCTCTGACGACCAGCAGGTTAATTTCTTGTCTTGTCTTCCAGCTCCGTGTGATGCAGATGCCTTTTTCTGTCACAGTAACATGTGCATAAACAACACACTGGTGTGTAACGGCATGCAGAACTGTGTCTACCCCTGGGATGAGAACCAGTGTAAAGGTAAGACTGTAGCAGCCACACTGTAGTCAGGCATTTACTGCAAATGTACAATTTAGCCTCTATCTCAATCGTTTGAGATTAAAAATGTCGGAGGATTTAATGGGTGTGTGCTGCTACTTTAGATTGGAAATACAATGGCTGAAAAGGCAAATAATTCTTCTCTAAACTTCTCATCACATATTAAATGAAATGATAAAATTAAGGCTATGAGTTTGGATAAATGAAACTATTAAAAAACTTGTAAAACCTCCAACTTGTCAACTGATATTTTGAGATATTTCATAATTGGAGTTCAGGTTGTTGCTCCCTCATCAAAATGTCAGTGTGTACTTTTTGAACATGCCCTTATTTTACCTTGTTTCCGTGCCCCAAGGGTCCTGTGTGCGCTCTTACTTTGTGATACTATCAATTACTTCTTCTCCATTCAGAATTTCAAAGCTAGTGGATCTATACGCTGCATTGATTCCCAGCGTCTTGCCACAGTACTGGCATCTCCATAATTTATCTATACAACCAACTTCAGATTTCTTTGTTGAAGCATCAACATATTAAATGCTTTGCCAGTAATTACCTGAGATGTGTGAAGACTCTGGGGATAAGCCACATTTTCTCTGCATTATACTGACAGTAAATTCGTCTTGTCCGTGACCCATCACTGTATTCCAAGTACATAAGATGACATCTAGACCTCTTACAACTGAAACAACCACATCAATCATTATCATGTGATCATTAACGCACACTGTTGTTCCTTGTGCTTAAGATGTGTTCTACTTTGTTTGAAATTCAAACACATACAACACATACAAAAAAAATTCTTATGTTATTGTTTATTTATTTTATTTTATTTTATTTTAACAGTAAACTCATGCTGCATCGTTACCCTCAGTTCTTTGAATGAGAGGGTAAAGTTGTAGAGAGAAGATGCCTGTGCTTTCTGTGTATAGTAACTCTACACGCACCACTTTAAGTGGAGGCAATGACAAATTGAATCAATTAAATAAATGCTGCGTAGACTATTCCTCACTCAGACACCCATTTAAGCCTAATGTGCTGGAGTGTTTGAAATTAAGCAGATCTCAGTGAGTGGACAGCATGTTTCTCTGCCTGTTACTCTGTCTACTGCCTTCTCTCAACTATAGTATTGCATAGGTCCACCACAGTGGCCACATTTGTCCTCATTAGTGGTAAAATGTCAAGTTTCATCCGTTTCTCCTTTACATCTCTGAATGTAACCATTTACTGTCATTGAAGCTTGGCCTACTGCGCTAGTTCGTCGAGCGTTTAAATGTCACAGATCTCTCCACAGATTGCCTCTCCACACACCGTTAGTCTGTTCAATTCTCTGTGGTTTCCCTTGTGACAAATAGACTATAGCTTTGACCAAATATGACCTTTTCCTCCTGTTTGATACCTCATGAAGGTCACGGCCTTCACCTTTTACATGATAAGGACCATTTGGTAGAAGATATCGCTGTAGCTATGGTTAGTCCCTCCTTCTATAAGCTGTAGCCAAGGACATCCTGACTGCGTTGCTAAGTCCCACCCATGTAGTTACAATTGCTATGTCTGTATTTCCATACTAGCTCAGTTTACAATGATAATAATGGTATATTCACCAACTAGTTAAACTCAGAGGATTATCATCTCAATGGCTGTTAACTAAGCAAAGTCGGTTGGAAGCCCTTTCTCAACTTGACCTTTTTCATTTTTCGAGCTGATGCAGTCTACCCATGCTAAAGCCTCGATAACGGCCAGTGATCTGGGAAGTGCAGATAATCACAGTTTATAGCACAGTGTCAAATTTAATTGGTTATCTGTTGATGACAGTTGTCTATAAGTTTTTAAAGACATCTTCAAGTGCCATATTCTCATAATTGTTGTGTCCTCACTCTGCTGTCTCTCTCCCACTGTACAGAGAAGAGAAAAGCCAGCATCCTTGACAACCTGAACAACACGAATGGGACCATAATCGGTGTCACCTGTTGCATAGTCCTCATCCTCCTCATCGTCTCTGTCATTGTTCAGATAAAGCAGCCACGTAAAAAGTACATTCTGCGGCGGGAGGACTTTGACCCCACCATGTTCCAGGAGGTTTTTGAGCCGCCTCACTATGAGCTGTGTACTTTACGGAGCGCCACAACGGCTGCGGCGGCGTCGGCAGATTTAGTCGACCTGGCAGAAGACTTTGAAAACTACCATGCCCTTCGCCGTGCCTCCTCACGCTGTGTCCACGATCACCACTGTGGGTCCAGCTCCAATCCCGGCTCTGCCCACATATCCCAGCTGTCACTCAGTGGACGAGGAAGCCGTGGAAATTTGAGCGCACGTGACGCAGCAGCTGCCACTCTGCTCACAGATCTTCCACAGCCACCCATGGCAGTGCGTCCCTTACTTCCGGCCACAGGAAACCGCAGGAGCATCTTGGTCATGAAGCACAGCTACTCACAAGAGGCGGCAGACAATGGGTGTGACCTGGACGATGACCTAGAAGAAGTTCCCACCACCAGCCACCGGCTTTCACGCCACGAAAAGGCAGTACAGCGGTCAGTATCCATAGATTTCTGATGAGGGAAGAACAACAACTCTAGAGTTAACTGTGGGGATGTTTGAAATTGTGTGTGGTATAATTACATTTATTTTTGTTGCCCTCTTATTTTAGCTTTGCTGTTTTTTTGACATTATGATAACCTTCTTTTTGGCATTGATCCTTGTTCTTTGTTCCCTTTCTATCATCAAAAACGTTTTCAATTTTTCACAAAGGGCTAAATTATGATATCGCCCCTCTTGCATGCTCATCCTTGAACATGTCAAGTGAGATGCTATCTTTCCTCAAATAATGATTTATTATATACATTTCAGGACCGTAGTTGGAGATTTTCCAAGAATATTTAAAATATAAACCTCGTTTTAGCAGGTGTTTTCTGCAAACAGTCCAATTTTGGCTGTTAAGACAAGGGCTTGAACTGGTGCCTGATATTCATAGAGATGATTAATTTCATGTACCTTCATGCAAATGATCATCAAATACGCATTTGTATTCCTAGCTGTACTGAAAATATATGTTATAATATCTATACATATCTTATATTCTACTTACATAAATATTTTGGCATGAATAAGATTTTATAATTAAAAAAAAAAAAGTATTTTGCTGTTTACCTGCACCTTGCTTGAAAAGTAACTGTATATGTTTATGATGTGAAGGTGCATTCTTGGAGGAAATACTTTGAACGTGCAACTTTCTCCTGCATGCACTTTCTACGTGCGCTCTCAAGTGTTCTTGACTGTTAATTAATTTTCCATAAATCTGCATGCAAGGATACCAGAGCATAGTAAAGCACTAATGAAGTTTGTTGCTGTTGTGTAACACAGTATGCATTCTGACCTCTCTATGCAAAAGGAATTTGATATTAAATGAAAGAGCCGTGACATTTCAGGTTCTGCCTCATTGGCTCTTTGAGCAAACATGAATCAGAGTACAACACAACTAGGGTCTAAGAGACAATCTCAAGGTAAGCACCCCTATCCAACAATAAACATCTCTGTATGTTGTTGTGTAGTCATCATTTGCCCAGTCAGTATATACTTTTATGTAAGTTATTTTTCCTTTTGTGTGATTTTGCACAAGCTTATTCTTTTTTTTTTTTTTTTTTTTTTTTAAATGTTTTTTAAATGTTCATTTCCACCAAGATGGTATTCCTGCTTGCAGCCATCTTGCTCTTCTAGTGAGTTTGTTTGAAGTCTTTATGGTGATCAAATTTTCTCCATGTCCTCTTTTCATACAGGACATACATTCTGTCACTCAGTGGATATTCATTAGCATGGACGTTTTCAGGCATCTGTAGTTGAAGCTGTTACCATTTTATGTGTCTAACCTCTTTTTTTTCCCAGAAGGCCTACAGCTTTACTTTACTTTATAGCAACAATGTAATAGTAAACGCACAAATCTCAGAGCAAGCACATTCCCCAAATTACGTCAGTGGAATTTTTGCCCCTTTTAATTATTTAATTATCTCTTTGCAATTTACAAATCTTTACTGATCACACATACAGAATTCTTCTGTAGTTTTGCATGATGGATGTCACTTGTAGTATTTGATTTTGTGTTTGGTTAATTGTGAAGCATAGTATTTATGCCTGTGTGTAACATTTCATGTGCACGCTCCACAACTGTGCTTTCATGAGGCTATAAGCACAATATGAAGGATGACAGCAACAAAATAGTTGCATACTTTTGAGATGCAAAGAACTTATGGAAACCTTTAATTTCTACATTGTAACATTTTTTCAACCTAAATTAACTGCGGAGCTACAAAAGTTACTGGTTGCAGCTTCATGCCTGCATAAAATGGAGCAGTCACATTAAGTGCTACCCATCGTTTTGTCTTTTAGTGTGGAAAACTGTGTTGTGCTGTTGTGCGTGTGTGTCTGCTTATGTTCTACATTATGTTGCATTGTCTCCATCATGTAGACTTCTTGAGAATAGTGAAATCCTGGATCAGTACGAACGGGCGTCACTGACATATGAAAAAGCGGAGCGGAGATTTACACCAGCATGATGCTGATGATGATGAAGGGACACTTTGACGAGAGGATACTGAATATCTATTCATGGGCAAAGATGAATACAAAGGACAGCAGCATTGCTGTTGAGCTGAACAGTTTTGAGAATTGGTTTGCGCTCTACGTACTAAAGTCGGCCCAGACATTTTTTGTCTCACTGGAAAGATATGGACCTTTAGAGTGAACATGATTATTCATTATTGAACTTTGAGATTTGGTACGTTAGTCGAAACTTATCTGTCATGATCATAGATTTCTTCGCTGATAACAAAATGAATGTGATCAAACATCTTCATGTTGATTTTTAAGCATGTATTTTTCAAATTCATGGCATACTAATTATGATTTGAATAGCAAATATAAATGCTTGCCATTTTTGGAATTCAGGAAAATTTATGTTATTAGTGAAAATTGGAATTAAATTGAATTCATTACTAACATCATACTATTTAATTCTGTTGGAATAACCAGAGGCAGTTTAATCTAAATGACTATTCAAGGTCCAATTGTATGGCTTGTGCATGCTTCGTTTATATCCATTGAAACATAACATACATTAATACTTAAAATTTGAAAGACCCCCATCCTCTAATACATAAGTCATATGAGCATAAGAAGTGATTTTAAAAAGCATCTTTAAAATTTATTATTGCATTGCATGCAGTTGCTTCGCTAAATTGCCTAATGAGATAAAGAGCATTATGCAAATAAATATCACCATTTTCATTTGAACTCAAACTCTCTTTTAAATATGTTGACTAACTTTCTGAAACTTAATTTCGGCAAACAATCCCTTTTTGTTTTATTTGTGTGTTTGGTTTTTGTTGTTTTGCTGTTCTTGGCAAACATTAACTTCAAGTCTGTTTCTCTTCTAACTCTCTTCTACTGTAAGAGCTTATGATCTTTGTATTAAAACAGACTTTTATACTCAGACAAATTGACAGGATGACCGTTTTTACAGTTACTCAATTTATCTTTCAGGGCTGATTTTATTGATGCTTTGTAAAATGAATAACAATAAAGCTTCACCTTTTTTTCTTTGTTTTATTGGCTTTTGTTCAGTAGTTTCTCTGTCCCTTCACATGCCGTCTGTGTCGTCACATTCATGTTTTTCGATGTTGGTTAATTTGTTGTGGATGATTTGCTTTGGAAGAAGACCAGAACCAAACCAACTGGATTTGTTTCTCCAGACAATAAAAATGAATCCTACATGGTTCCTGTAATCCCAGGTAATCTGACAGACAAATTTACAGATTTTTTATTTTATTTATTTTTTTTTGATGACACTAACACCATTCCTAAGGGAATTACTCAACTCAATAACTCAATTTTGGCAAAGCAGTTTTGTAGAAAAAGCCAAAAAAAAAAAAAAAAAGAAGAAGACTTTTGCGGAAAGGTAAAAAAGTAAATCAGAAGCACAAAGTCATAAACAGAAAATTCCCACACACTTTCATGTTGGTCTTTTTTCTTATGCTGTCATTGTCCTTAATTTTTTCTTCCTATTGCATCAGTGTTTATTTCCATTACTGTTGTCTGTATTGGGTGTACTGTATGTGTCCTTTACATCAAGGCTTTACAGTTACTCTTTCTTCCATTCAGACACAGTCACACACAAACTCATCCAGCACATCCTGAACGCATTTCTTAACAAACATTGTTCCTAGTATTGTCTTTTTCACAAAAAGTGTCAACACGCTTATCGTAGAGATAAAAAAAAATATGTAAAACACCTCATACATACCCACGTTCACCTCTCTTTCTATGATTTTGTGTGTTTTTACTCTGTCTTACATGTGTGTGCGCATACACACAGACACACACACACAGACACACACAGAGTAACAAACCATCTGCCAGTGTATAGATGGAGGAAGACACCTAAGTAATTAAGTAAGTCTGAACCAATTCAATCACAAGCAGCTCAGGCAGCTGATGAAAAGTGTAGGTCCCAGAAGATACTTCAAGTAATAGTGTTTTCATTTCTCTGCAGATACATCCCACAGATGCATCAGTCTTCTGCATCGTGCCAAGTTTGACAGCATTCGGAGATAGGATTTCTCTCCCTTGTGCATCTTGAGTGAACTGTTGCCCATAGCAACTTTTGCAACTGTAGAGTGTCGTGATGAGAAAAATAAAAATGAAACATAAAAATAAAAGGTTTGTGATGTAAGCATAAAGTTTTCCTTCTTTGCTTTGGACTGCAGAGGTTCATTCCCTACCTTCGCTCCACAAATGGCTGGAATCAACGAGCCATTGAAAGTGATAATTTCAGATACAGGACTGATTTTTTTTTTTTTTCTTTTGAGAAATAGAGTACCTTTAATGTAAAATTGTTCATAAAGGGGAAAAAACTGAATCAAGTTTTTTTGGTTTGTTTCTTTTTTTCTTTTTTTACATTTTCATGTAACCATTAAAAATATGAAATTGCATATTTCAGCTGCTGAATTTACATAATAGGCCATGTCTTTATAGAAAAGTATCAGGTTGTTTTATACCTTAAACTGAGAGCCCTGTTGAGAAGACAAAAGAACAGAATGTATGAAATAAAGTCATGTAAAACTTCATAAATAGGTGCAAACATGATTCTACTTGACCTGTGAGCTAACCTTTATTTCCCCCCTCTTTTACTGATGTCTGAACATGACTTCTTTTTATGTTTTTCTGTCTTTCTCCTCGTCAGATTTCATTGCACTGTGGCATTTTTTTTAAATCCATTTGAATATTCCTTTGATATCACATTAAGAAAATGCTGGACAGAATGTTTTCAATAAACTAATGTTTACTGATTTTATTGTGACTTTTTCTGTTTTCATCGTTTCAGACCTGAAGATGCAGGGGAAGATACAGAGGTTGCATCCTTTTTGGTGGAGTTGGTTATTTATAATAATAATAATAATAATAATAATAATAATACACATACATTTATTTTGGATCTAGTAAATTCAGCTGCATTATGTACATTTTTAATTTAGCTACACTTTCAATTTGTGTAAAGGTGATTGAATTTAGGCCACTAGGCAACTAAATAAAACTGAACTGTGATCTAGGTAATGCTAGGGAAAGACTAAAATGACCTGTTGTATTCATTAGTAAGTAGACATTGTTATTTAGTAATGACAACTAAAGATAACTGAACACAGCTGTCTCAAGTGCCTCCAGTGCCCGAGGTCTGTCCATCTGGTGAAGTCCTGTTGAGGTTGAGTTCTGTTCAGAGACTCTACATACACCAGTGCGGGGGGAAACAGAAACACCACCATCCTCCTGTTTTTGCTACACAATGGCTGACTTTTATTTAAAATAGCCAAACACGGATAATGCTATTATTCATATGCATGAGAAAATCAACGTTCATAATGAAAAGTAAAAAAAAAAAAATCAACTTATTTATTATTTTTGTGTCTATAGATAAAAACCATTTTCACAGCTTTTACAGTTATACAGTAAATGGATTGTTGTCAAGTGTTGTTTCCTGGAATTAAAGACGACCGACATTAAAAACTCGGCTTCCCATGATTCCCATGAACGATGAGTGACGACACAAGTCCGCGACTCAGTAACACACGTGCCAGCATGTCATTAGTCTGACACAGCCCCGTCGTTTTGATGCTATATATATTTATCAGGTGTTCGACTTTTTAAGCGACAAATCTAGAGATATTATCAGGTCTAATTTGTGACTCAGACAAAAGCTCCAGAGGCGGTAGCTGCTGGGAGTTTTAGCGGCATTTTTCAAATCACCGCTGTCCAATCGGCAGCGGAGGCTGAGCGGCTGAGCGGCTGCTGGGCGGCTCCTCTGGGCGGTGCTGAGCTCCAGGAGGAGCCGCTCACCAACCAGGAGCCGGAGGACCGAAGCTGCGTCACGTCCTCACAGCCGGTCCCACGCTTTAAGAGCCGAGCCCCGCGTGTTCGCAGCACACTTTTCTTCTGTTTAAAGAGAAAGAGGTAGAAATGGCAAGAACCAAGCAGACAGCCCGTAAATCCACCGGAGGCAAAGCCCCCAGGAAGCAGCTGGCCACCAAGGCAGCCCGTAAGAGCGCCCCGGCCACCGGCGGAGTGAAGAAGCCCCACCGCTACAGGCCCGGTACCGTGGCTCTGAGAGAGATCCGCCGCTACCAGAAGTCCACCGAGCTGCTCATCCGTAAGCTGCCCTTCCAGCGCCTGGTCAGAGAAATCGCCCAGGATTTTAAGACCGACCTGCGTTTCCAGAGCTCGGCCGTCATGGCTCTGCAGGAGGCCAGCGAGGCTTATCTGGTCGGCCTGTTCGAGGACACCAACCTGTGCGCCATCCACGCCAAGAGAGTCACCATCATGCCCAAAGACATCCAGCTGGCCCGCCGCATCCGCGGAGAGAGAGCTTAGACTGCTGCCGCTGCTCACACAAATACAACGGCTCTTTTAAGAGCCACCTCACCCTGAATCTCGGACCGAATATCCTCTAATGCCATACAAAATCAATACAATCAACGGTGTAAACTTTGTAAATATACATCCCGTCAACCAACTCGAGTGTGTGTGTGTGTGTGTGTGCACACACCTAACTTCACTTTAAAACCTTACGATAATAACACTACATGTCTGAATTGTTGGTTATTTCTGCTTAAAAACATTTTGCCTGCTGGTAAGCATTCAGCTGTATCAGGCTGTAATCATTATTTACATCTGTGTGTTTTCAGGGGCCTCTCCTTGTGTTTGGTCTCTGACAGCTCCCCAGAGAGTTTAGTCATAAATCCCAAATTCATCTGTTGTACAAATATTTAAACTGATACATGTTTTACTTTTCCTGCAAGACTTGTTCCTTTTAAAATAAATAAATTAAAAAAGTTTCCTCCTCAGTCAAGGCTCAAATGAGTTTTACTCTGAATGAATCAGGAGGTGGCGCTAAAGGTTCCTCAGCAAAGTCCACGAAGACTCAAAGAAGAGTCCCTCCTGTCTTCATTCACGTCCTCAGTCGGCCTTTTACTGCTCGCGCTTCTCACAGCTGGACTCATTCTGTAGCTTCTCCAGCACACAGTGAAAATGAGCGGCAGAGGCAAAGGAGGAAAGGGACTCGGTAAAGGAGGCGCCAAGCGGCACCGCAAAGTCCTCCGCGATAACATCCAGGGAATCACCAAGCCCGCCATCCGCCGTCTGGCTCGTCGCGGCGGAGTCAAGCGAATCTCCGGTCTGATCTACGAGGAGACCCGCGGTGTGCTGAAGGTCTTCCTGGAGAACGTCATCCGGGACGCCGTCACCTACACCGAGCACGCTAAGAGGAAGACGGTGACCGCCATGGACGTGGTGTACGCTCTGAAGAGGCAGGGCCGCACTCTGTACGGCTTCGGAGGATAAACACGCTCCCAACAACTACACAATACCAACAACAACACAAAGGCTCTTTTAAGAGCCGCACACACTCTCACTAAGAGCTCATGTCCTTCATCAGCACACACTTTGTACACTTGTCGGCTTCAACACACCGCCGTGTAATTATAAACACACTGAGGGGAACAGTTCATCTCAATCACCGTACACAAGATGACAGGTGACCCTTTTTACACTCACGTTGTCAAATTCAAGCACAAACTTCCCAAAAGCCCCTAAAACAAACACAACGTTTATTTATAATGAGCTGAATAACACAAACCCACACCTGTTTTCCTCACAAACAAATTAAAGCTTAGAAAAAGAAAACCATTAACTGATTAAGTCCACGTCCGCTTCAGGTTTCATCAATTGGGTCTTTTGTTCGTTAGTAATTACCACATTTGTCAAAAATTACATTTAAGCTGTTTTGTGATCATCGTGATAAAAACACTTCTTTACTAGCCGCAATAGAAGGACTGAACTAAACCAGCGGAGGTTTCTGACTTTTCCTTTCTTTTCCTGTTTTCTGTGCTCGACCTCACTTCAGCTGAAGCGGCTCCGCTTTGTCAGCCGCTTTGTTTCACTTGTGGAGCTGCTCACATGGATCGCTTTTTCCTCTTTTCTCTGCCGATTCGCCTCATTCGGACAAAAGCAGACGACCAGAAACGGGACCAGGCCCCGAAACCTCCCCGCCGAACCTTCGACCAATCACAGGACAGCGACCCCCGGTCTGATCTGCATAGACCGTGTGGCTCCGGTATAAACGGAGTCTGTCCCTCCGCCGCTTTTCACCCGTTTCTGTCAGCAGATCCGCAGCAGAGATGCCCGAACCCGCCAAGTCAGCGCCCAAGAAGGGCTCCAAGAAGGCCGTGACCAAGACCGCCGGCAAAGGGGGCAAGAAGAGGAAGAGGACCAGGAAGGAGAGCTACGCCATCTACGTGTACAAGGTGCTCAAGCAGGTCCACCCCGACACCGGGATCTCCTCCAAGGCCATGAGCATCATGAACTCCTTCGTCAACGACATCTTCGAGCGCATCGCCGCCGAAGCGTCCCGTCTGGCTCACTACAACAAGCGCTCCACCATCACCTCCAGGGAGATCCAGACCGCCGTCAGGCTGCTGCTGCCCGGCGAGCTGGCCAAGCACGCCGTGTCAGAGGGCACCAAGGCCGTCACCAAGTACACCAGCTCCAAGTGAGCACAAACAACAACAACAACACAAAGGCTCTTTTCAGGGCCACACACTTTACCTATGAGAGTACACGTCCTCCTCTTTTGTATTGTTACAATAACACACTGATTGTTTAAACGTTTAAACATCTCCAGCATTTATTTATTTACATTCAAAGCTCCTGAGCTGTTTGTGGTGTGACACGTTGAAGTGGCTTTTTAAACACCCGCTTGTATCAAATCACTTCATTTCACTTCATTTCATTCAGGTGTCCTGACGATACTAACGTTGGTGGTGTGCAAATTGCAAGTAATGGCAGACTACAACTCCTCACTTTCAGCACACAAAGTGTGCGTCCTTTATTTTACAACTGCAAAACACAAAATGTCTCTGTCCAACAAGTAAACCTGCAGAAGCCACATCATGTGACCCTTTAACAGGACAGTTAGCCCTCAACAACCAAACTAACATGACGTGAGTACCAACTGTGACATCAGATACATGAAGCCAATTGTCTACACAACTAAACAAAGATTTATGTGACACAAGAACAAGTATAATCATGAACTTTACCTAAGAAGCTGAATGACTCTTAACATGAGAACAGCTCAGCAGTATCAATATTTATCTTTCTGTGGAAGACGACTGTATAGTTACAAAAGGTTACAAAAAATTTAAAAAAGGAAGTTGTCTATGTTTTTATAACTGAATTGGGACCATTTTGCACCGCTGAATCCCCTTTTCTCAATCAGGTCAGTTTCTATGCCAACTTAATTTTGAAAAATCGTTGCGATCTTCTGATTAGTTGATTGGTTTTAGGAGGGAAAAAAAAAATTTCTAACAGAATGCGTTAATTGTTACAAACTTTGATTTCTGTAAATTGAACAATAGACATTGATAAAGGTAAGTACATGTAAATTTAAATGTTACGTCGTCAATGTGCAAAATTCAGGGCATGATCTTCCTTTTCTTCGAACCTTGAATGCTCAGCAGCAGGGCTCTTCAGAGTCCAACAGTAATCAGCCATCATGACTGAATCCAGCGTCTCCATCTCTTTTATCTCCCCCTGCTCATCACTCATTGAGCCCAGATTCTCCGGAAACCGATCCATGTGTGAGAACAAGTAATGCATTTTGATGCTCATGTTGCATCCAAGGTTTCTGACAGCAGTCAGCATATTGGTGACAAGTTCTGCATAGTTCCTGGGCTTGTTGTTGTCAAGAAAGTTCTTCACGACCATAAAAAAAGCCTTCCATGTTTCCAGTTCCACTTCGTTCACTGAGTTTTCAAACTCAGGATCTCTGACGGGCACAGGAGGTTCTTTTCCTTCGATCTGGATGCCAATAACTCAGCAGAGGAATTTGACAAGCTGAGCTCATGAACTACATCTTTTAGCTCCTTTTGGGAAAAAGGATGTGGAGCATCATCGTTAAAAACCACTTCTTCCTCTTCTTCCTCTGGAACGCTGGAGGAATCTTCATCACTGATGTCAGGAAGTTCTCCAAAGTTTCATCACAGTGAGCTACAGGACCACGTGCTGATTCAAGATCAGGATACTTGAGGCTGCTCCCAGCCCAAGAAGCAGTCAGTGACATGGTTTGTTGGCTCCCTCCAAACTTCAGGCAGCTCTTCTTGCCTTTGGTCCACTGAAGCAGATACTCGGTGCATGACTTGCACACCATGTGTGGCACCCTGCCTTAATCCTGGTCACCAAGTTTAACACCAAAGTAAGCATTATAAGCACGCTTTATGAAACTTGTGACTAGATTCCTGTTAGGAACAATGGTGTTCCTAACACCGAAGTATTCACCGAAGATGTAGCAGAATACGTCAGCAAGATCTTCTAGTCGAAGCCATTCAAAATCACTGTGATTGTTTGATTCAGAGCATCAAAATTATCCCAAATCAGCTTAAAAAAACAAACTTAAACAATGAATTTGGTGTTTACCAGTGTTATCAGCTGCATGTAATCTGCAAATGGGACTTTGTAATGCAATTGCTAAAATAGAAGTTAGACAGCAGGGAAAACCTTCCCCCTGGTCACTGAAAGGTGAGGATGTGCTGACCAACATCAGACATGTCAGACATGTAGGATGTCTTGTCCAGGCATCAACAGTAAATCTGGCATGTACATCTTATGTTGTAAGTCAGACACACGTATGAAATACTGTTTTTAATTAACACAGTGAGATGGATAGGACTTAATTTACTCAATTATATATTTTTAGTAAAATAAATACTTTTTTTGATTGTGAGGATTAACAGGGTTGCACCAAAGAAAGTATCTTCAGCCCCCTGAGCTGAATGAGCCCCAACATTTCATAACCTGTTACTCTTAAAAACACACCATCAAATTGCATAGTAAGAAGTATATTTACTTTACTTAACTAAAGCCAAAATGCCCTCCAGTTCAGGAGTGACACTGCACCGATTCACCACACAGGTGTGGATATGGAGGCCTTTTAACAACAAACTCAATACAGGTAGCTGGTTTAAAAAAAAAAAAAAAAAAGTTGAGGTCAGCAGTATATAATGTTGGTGAATGGTGATTAAACTGTTAATGTATTCAACAAGTTGAAATTGTGTTACAGATTGAACAACTGATTTAGGATAAGTTGATGGAGTGAATACATTAGAGGATATTTGGTCTGAGATTCAGGGTGAGGTGGCTCTTAAAAGAGCCGTTGTATTTGTGTGAGCAGCGGCAGCAGTCTAAGCTCTCTCTCCGCGGATGCGGCGGGCCAGCTGGATGTCTTTGGGCATGATGGTGACTCTCTTGGCGTGGATGGCGCACAGGTTGGTGTCCTCGAAGAGGCCGACCAGATAAGCCTCGCTGGCCTCCTGCAGAGCCATGACGGCCGAGCTCTGGAAGCGCAGGTCGGTCTTGAAATCCTGAGCGATTTCTCTGACCAGGCGCTGGAAGGGCAGCTTACGGATGAGCAGCTCGGTGGACTTCTGGTAGCGGCGGATCTCTCTCAGAGCCACGGTACCGGGCCTGTAGCGGTGGGGCTTCTTCACTCCGCCGGTGGCCGGGGCGCTCTTACGGGCTGCCTTGGTGGCCAGCTGCTTCCTGGGGGCTTTGCCTCCGGTGGATTTACGGGCTGTCTGCTTGGTTCTTGCCATTTCTTTTTATTTTTGCTCTTTCTCTTTAAACAGAAGAAAAGTGTGCTGCGAACAAGCGGGGCTCGGCTCTTAAAGCGTGGGACCGGCTGTGAGGACGTGACGCAGCTTCAGTCCTCCGGCTCCTGGTTGGTGAGCGGCTCCTCCTGGAGCTCAGCACCGCCCAGAGGAGCCGCCCAGCAGCCGCTCAGCCGCTCAGCCTCCGCTGCCGATTGGACAGCGGTGATTTGAAAATGCCGCTAAAACTCCCAGCAGCTCCCGCCTCTGGAGCTTTTTCCCGATTGGTCCGGCACCGTCAGTCCGCCGGCTCCGCCGATATAAGGGAGGGCTGAGTCGGCCTGAACTCCACTTCATCTGAGTTTCAGTTCAGCGAACGAATCTAAAAGAAACACAAAGAAAATGAGCGGAAGAGGCAAAACCGGCGGAAAAGCCAGAGCTAAGGCCAAGACCCGTTCATCCCGGGCCGGGCTCCAGTTCCCGGTGGGTCGTGTCCACAGGCTGCTGCGTAAAGGCAACTACGCCGAGCGTGTCGGGGCCGGGGCCCCCGTCTACCTGGCGGCCGTGCTGGAGTACCTGACCGCTGAGATCCTGGAGCTGGCTGGAAACGCTGCCCGAGACAACAAGAAGACCCGCATCATCCCCCGACACCTGCAGCTGGCTGTCCGCAACGACGAGGAGCTCAACAAACTCCTCGGCGGAGTCACCATCGCTCAGGGCGGCGTGCTGCCCAACATCCAGGCTGTTCTGCTGCCCAAGAAGACCGACAAGGCCGTCAAGTCCAAGTAGACTCCTGCTGCCGGACACCGCAACACAAAAAAGGCTCTTTTAAGAGCCGCACACTCACATCTGGAAGAGTTAATATTCTCAATGTGTCTGATGACAAAGTTTTTAATAAATGAACTATAATTGAAGAACATTAGTTTTGTCTGAACAGACGAACACAAATGAGAGAAACTGATTTATTCACTCACGAGTTAAAATGTACAGCGGACAACGAAAACTGGTGCAGAACACAATTTAAAAATATATATATAATTATTATTAATTAAATAAAACGCATTAACATACAAAAGGAGCCAGAATATATATACAGTTGAGAATTAGCAGGAAATAAACACACAAACACTCAGCAGCTCATCATTAACAGGAAGGTGTTAATGGCCGGATGGCTCCTCCCTGACAGAGGCAGCAGACGGCCCGGGGTGTGCCCTGTCACAGGCCCTGAGCACTGGAGGTTTTCTCTGGACACTGAAAATGTCACTTCGGCACAACTGAGATAAACTCAGTTTAGATTGGAAACAATTTAGATGAATTAAATTAATTTAATTTATTCAATTACCAACAATTATCCCCCACTGCCATAAAGATGCATCTGACTTTTACCAATTATTAATTATTAATAATAAAAAAATAAATAATTGCCTTCTGTCTTTCACATGTTCAGGGCTTCATGTTTGTTCCTGCTCACAGCACCTTCACTGATAATCTGGCCGCAGCTGTGCAGGTTCTATCGGTCACGGAGCTCTAAGAGGAGGCGGCTCTCAGTTTGAGGTGTTTGGCTCTTAAAAGAGCCTTTGTTGGGTGGAGATGTGAACCCGGCTGGCAGCTCACTTCTTCTTGGGTGCTGCCTTCTTCACTTTGGGTTTGGTGGCCTTCTTGGTTGCTGCCTTCTTCGCCGTCGCCTTCTTGGGACTCTTGGCGGCCTTCTTGGGGCTCTTAGCGGCCTTCTTGGGGCTCTTGGTTGCGGCCTTCTTGGCGGCAGCTGCAGGTTTCTTGGCCTTCTTGGGAGCGGCCTTCTTGGCGGCCGCTGGCTTCTTGGCCGCGGCGGTCTTCGCCTTCTTGGCCGCTGCGGGTTTCTTGGCTGCGGCGGGCTTCTTGGCTTTAGGAGCGGCCTTCTTGGCGGCGGGCTTCTTGGCCTTGGGCTCGACTTTCTTGCTCATCTTGAAGGAGCCGGAGGCGCCGGTTCCCTTGGTCTGGACCAGGGTCCCCTTGGCCACCAGGCTCTTGATGGCGGTCTTGATTCGGACCTTGTTCTTGTCCACATCGTAGCCTTCGGCAGCCAGAGCCTTCTTCAGGGCGGCCAGCGAAACGCCGTTGCGCTCCTTGGACGCGGCCACGGCTTTGACGATCAGCTCGCCCAGGCTGGGGCCCGGCTTCTTGGCTTTGGGAGCCTTCTTCTTGGCCGCTTTGGCCGGAGCGGCGGCTGGAGCTGGAGCTACTTCTGCCATGATTTCTCGGAGCTTCGGAGCGATCGCAGAGACTGAGAGGAATGATGAGACGCTCCGAGCAGGAGGCGGACCTTAAACACACCATGAGAACCGTGGAGACTCAGTCCGGCCGGGGCTCCTCTCTGCTCTTTGAACACCGGCACACTTGTGTTTTCTCGGCCCCAACAAAACTCCCCAAAATCCCCGTAGGAGAGGAGCTGAAGGCGGACAGCCGAGGCAGCCGATAGCGGACTTGGTTGTCTTCATATTCAGATCCTCAGCAGCTCCGATCCTCTCTGCTTTTTCTCTGTGGAGCCTCCAAACCTCACCTTTTCACCGCGGTATCCAGCGCTGCTCACCGACTTTCCACACTCATTTCCCCTCTAAAACCACTTCAAATGCTCCAAAACTTCACCAGAATCAGATTTCCAGCTGCTCTGCACGTTTATTCACACATCCCGATTAAAAACAGTCACCTGAAAACCTTCCGTTTGGAAGAAACGCCACTTATTTCCCGGCAGCAAACACACCGATGATGGCTGACGCTGATGGGAAGTTGATCCGAGCTCCGTCTGGAGCTGTGAACATTTCATGAGGAGGAGGATGAGTACTGAAAACTTTTACTAACACACGTTACTTTGATTTGTCAGGATAAAGACGTAGATGGCCAAGTTTTATTTTTATTTCATTTTTATTTTAGTTTTTTTTGTTTTCTTGAAACATCTCTGCTGTAATTGTAAATATGACAACAGGAGAAAATCAAAGCACAGAGGTGATGTGAAGCATCGTTGTTGTTGGACTCACACATTTTCAAAATGTTTTGATCATATCTAAGTTTCATTTTGTTTATTTTAAGAAAACTGAGAAGCACATTGGAAAACACCCAGATGTTGCGCTCATACAGCTGTGTAGGCCTATAACAGGCGTCTGTGCAATGTGTCAAAGGTTAAATGATGTCTATCTTTGAAACACATATTGATTGAAACCTTCATTTTTTTCACAGGTTAAAAGGAGAAAATAACTTGTGCTGTAATAAATAGCTCCCCACAGTATTCAGCCAACATATCAGGGGAAAAAAATCTGGTTTAACGTGTCAGATTCAGGTTGCATTGGCCTATTTATTTTATACAGACAGCTTTTATTATAGAGAGGAGAAAATCATGTGTGTGTACTGTTAATGCTCTTTTGGTCATTTTATTGGTCCGTGTAGCTGCATCACATGCACTTAAATATTAAAAGAATAACAGTATGTGTATTAATATGGTCTCTGGACACTGAACCCAGCCAAAAATACAGATTTGATTCTGGATCAAAAATGCAGCTGCATCTTCTTTACACCTTTCTGACACCTTCATACTAAATTAATAAATAAATTAATTTACTCTTTGTAGATTTGTCTAATCTTAACTGTTAATATTTAGTAGCAGAGAGCTGCATGTTATGTGGACTGAATGAAATGGTGTCGTCGTAGAAGAACTCATACTGAGTTTGTTGTCCAGATAAAACTGCAATGCGCTCAGTTTAGTTTGTAAGTTTAAAGTATGAAAGAGGATGTGAACTCTTGTAGGTGAAGTGTGTGGCCCTGAAAAGAGCTGTTGTGTTGTTGGTGTGCAGCCGCTGAGCTGTTCTCATATTAAGAGTCATTCAGCTTCTTAAGTAAAGTTCATGATTATACTTGTTCTTGTGTCACATAAATCTTTGTTTAGTTGTGTAGACAATTGGCTTCATGTATCTGATGTCACAGTTGGTACTCACGTCATGTTAGTTTGGTTGTTGAGGGCTAACTGTCCCGTTAAAGGGTCACATGATGTGGCTCCTGCAGGTTTACTTGTTGGACAGAGACATTTTGTGTTTTGCAGTTGTAAAATAAAGGACGCACACTTTGTGTGCTGAAAGTGAGGAGTTGTAGTCTGCCATTACTTGCAATTTGCACGACACCTGAATGAAATGAAGTGAAATGAAGTGATTTGATACAAGCGGGTGTTTAAAAAGCCACTTCAATGTGTCACACCACAAACAGCTCAGGAGCTTTGAATGTAAATAAATAAATCCTGGAGATGTTTAAACGTTTAAACAATCAGTGTGTTATTGTAACAATACGAAAGAGGAGGACGTGTACTCTCATAGGTAAAGTGTGTGGCCCTGAAAAGAGCCTTTGTGTTGTTGTTGTTTGTGCTCACTTGGAGCTGGTGTACTTGGTGACGGCCTTGGTGCCCTCGGACACGGCGTGCTTGGCCAGCTCGCCGGGCAGCAGCAGCCTGACGGCGGTCTGGATCTCCCTGGAGGTGATGGTGGAGCGCTTGTTGTAGTGAGCCAGACGGGACGCTTCGGCGGCGATGCGCTCGAAGATGTCGTTGACGAAGGAGTTCATGATGCTCATGGCCTTGGAGGAGATCCCGGTGTCGGGGTGGACCTGTTTGAGCACCTTGTACACGTAGATGGCGTAGCTCTCCTTCCTGGTCCTCTTCCTCTTCTTGCCCCCTTTGCCGGCGGTCTTGGTCACGGCCTTCTTGGAGCCCTTCTTGGGCGCTGACTTGGCGGGTTCGGGCATCTCTGCTGCGGATCTGCTGACAGAAACGGGTGAAGAGCGGCGGAGGGACAGACTCCGTTTATACCGGAGCCACGCGGTCTATGCAGATCAGACCGGGGGTCGCTGTCCTGTGATTGGTCGAAGGTTCGGCGGGGAGGTTTCGGGGCTTGGTCCCGTTTCTGATCGTCTGCTTTTGTCCGAATGAGGCGAATCGGCAGAGAAACGAGGAAAAAGCGATCCATGTGAGCAGCTCCACAAGTGAAACAAAGCGGCTGACAAAGCGGAGCCGCTTCAGCTGAAGTGAGGTCGAGCACAGAAAACAGGAAAAGAAAGGAAAAGTCAGAAACCTCCGCTGGTTTAGTTCAGTCCTTCTATTGCGGCTAGTAAAGAAGTGTTTTTATCACGATGATCACAAAACACAGCTTAAATGTCATTTTTGACAAATGCGGTAATTACTAACGAACAAAACACCCAATTGATGAAACCTGAAGCGGACGTGGACTTAATCAGTTAATGGTTTTCTTTTTCTAAGCTTTAATTTGTTTGTGAGGAAAACAGGTGTGGGTTTGTGTTATTCAGCTCATTATAAATAAACGTTGTTTGTTTTAGGGGCTTTTGGGAAGTTTGTGCTTGAATTTGACAACGTGAGTGTAAGAAGGGTCACCTGTCATCTTGTGTACGGTGATTGAGATGAACTGTTCCCCTCAGTGTGTTTATAATTACACGGCGGTGTGTTGAAGCCGACAAGTGTACAAAGTGTGTGCTGATGAAGGACATGAGCTCTTAGTGAGAGTGTGTGCGGCTCTTAAAAGAGCCTTTGTGTTGTTGTTGGTATTGTGTAGTTGTTGGGAGCGTGTTTATCCTCCGAAGCCGTACAGAGTGCGGCCCTGCCTCTTCAGAGCGTACACCACGTCCATGGCGGTCACCGTCTTCCTCTTAGCGTGCTCGGTGTAGGTGACGGCGTCCCGGATGACGTTCTCCAGGAAGACCTTCAGCACACCGCGGGTCTCCTCGTAGATCAGACCGGAGATTCGCTTCACTCCGCCGCGACGAGCCAGACGGCGGATGGCCGGCTTGGTGATTCCCTGGATGTTATCGCGGAGGACTTTGCGGTGCCGCTTGGCGCCTCCTTTACCGAGACCCTTTCCTCCTTTGCCTCTGCCGCTCATTTTCTCTGTGTGCTGGAGAAGCTACAGAATGAGTCCAGCTGTGAGAAGCGCGAGCAGTAAAAGGCCGACTGAGGACGTGAATGAAGACAGGAGGGACTCTTCTTTGAGTCTTCGTGGACTTTGCTGAGGAACCTTTAGCGCCACCTCCTGATTCATTCAGAGTAAAACTGGTAGTTCTTTTCTTCTTTTCCATTCTTCTCCATCAGGAGCCGGCAGCCCGTCTATCGCCACCTACTGGTCGATCTTTGAGTCTTCCCCTGTAGCTCCCCAAAAGCCTGGCAGAGTCAGTAAGAAGGCAAAACATATTCCGAAACTCATTCACTGCAGATGTGCAGATATGCGACCAGTTTTTTGTCCCGACTTTCGGTTTAAAAGCCCTTTGACTGATCGGGGGGAGAGTTTTTCCTGACCAGAGTGATCCGTATCGTTTTCTGACGATATTCTCCATGAATGTTACATTTACAATCCTGTTGAACCAGACGGGAGTAATGCGTCCAAATGAAGTCATGTACTCATAAGTTTACACACCCTGGAACCATTTATGGTTTCTTGGGCATTTTTCAGAGAATATGAATGATAACAAACTTTTCTTTCACTCACGGTTTGTTCTTGGGTGAAGCCATTTTTGTTTACTCTTTTTAAATCAGACTGACAACAGAAACTACACAATTGACCCTGATCAAAGGTTTATAGCGTGTATTGCCCCCTTTAACATCAGTGGTGGTAGTTATGGATGGGGCTGTTTATCTTCTCGACAAAAGGCCTCCAGTTCCTGTTAATTCTTGGGCTGTCTTGAATGAACTGAGATCTTCCCAGAGAGGCTCAGTGATATTCAGGTCAGCAGACAGTGTATTCTCTCTTTATTCTGCTGTAGCCAGTGACAGGTTTGGCTTTGTGTTTTGGATCATTATCATGATGGAATATCGAAGTACGTCCCATGTGCAGCTGCCGGGCTGATGAGTGCCCATTGGCTGCATTCATCTTGCCATCAATTTTGATTTCGTGTCAACTTGTGTGCATGTTATCAGGCCAGAAATCTCAAGGGTACGTAAACTTTTGATCAGGGTCATTTGTGTAGTTTCTGTTGTCATTGTGATTTAAAAAGAGTAAACAAAAATGGCTTCACCCAAGAACTAACTGAGTGAAAGAAAAGTTTGTTATTCATATCCTCTGAAAAATGGCCAAGAATCATAAGTTGTGCCAGGGAATGTAAACTTATGAGCACAACGCAGTCATCAGCAGCAGTTTTTCACCAGATTTAAAAAAAAAAAAAAAAGACAGACAGAAAAACAGGATGTTTTAATTGTTAAAGTTTGATGTTTTAATTGTTAAAGTTTTGCCTCTTCTGGGAAAAGTAAGTATACAATGTCAGTCATGCTTATATTATAATATAATTTTAAAGTACAGTTTACTGCAGTGCCCTTTCCCACATGCTCAAGTTTTTGTTTTCTCCCACTCCTGATTATCCAGCTCTAGGTTTGTTTTTTGTTTAACTAAATAAAAGGACCCTCACGTCGTCTGCTCCAACATGTATTAATAGGACATCAGCAGAGATGAGACACTGTTGAGGGTTAGGCTTCCTTCATACACTCCTGTGGGATAAATGACACTTTTACAGTGAACGGTCCTCCACACAGGAACATTATTTAGGACAAGCTCTACACATGTGGGATATAGTCTGACACTTTATTCCTCCATCAGACACACTGAGGACGTTAACTCTTCCAGATGTGAGTGTGCGGCTCTTAAAAGAGCCTTTTTTGTGTTGCGGTGTCCGGCAGCAGGAGTCTACTTGGACTTGACGGCCTTGTCGGTCTTCTTGGGCAGCAGAACAGCCTGGATGTTGGGCAGCACGCCGCCCTGAGCGATGGTGACTCCGCCGAGGAGTTTGTTGAGCTCCTCGTCGTTGCGGACAGCCAGCTGCAGGTGTCGGGGGATGATGCGGGTCTTCTTGTTGTCTCGGGCAGCGTTTCCAGCCAGCTCCAGGATCTCAGCGGTCAGGTACTCCAGCACGGCCGCCAGGTAGACGGGGGCCCCGGCCCCGACACGCTCGGCGTAGTTGCCTTTACGCAGCAGCCTGTGGACACGACCCACCGGGAACTGGAGCCCGGCCCGGGATGAACGGGTCTTGGCCTTAGCTCTGGCTTTTCCGCCGGTTTTGCCTCTTCCGCTCATTTTCTTTGTGTTTCTTTTAGATTCGTTCACTGAACTGAAACTCAGATGAAGTGGAGTTCAGGCCGACTCAACCCTCCCTTATATCGGCGGAGCCGGCGGACTGACGGTGCCGGACCAATCGGAAAAAAGCTCCAGAGGCGGGAGCTGCTGGGAGTTTTAGCGGCATTTTCACCGCTGTCCAATCGGCAGCGGAGGCTGAGCGGCTGAGCGGCTGCTGGGCGGCTCCTCTGGGCGGTGCTGAGCTCCAGGAGGAGCCGCTCACCAACCAGGAGCCGGAGGACTGAAGCTGCGTCACGTCCTCACAGCCGGTCCCACGCTTTAAGAGCCGAGCCCCGCGTGTTCGCAGCACACTTTTCTCCTGTTTAAAGAGAAAGAGCAAAAATAAAAAGAAATGGCAAGAACCAAGCAGACAGCCCGTAAATCCACCGGAGGCAAAGCCCCCAGGAAGCAGCTGGCCACCAAGGCAGCCCGTAAGAGCGCCCCGGCCACCGGCGGAGTGAAGAAGCCCCACCGCTACAGGCCCGGTACCGTGGCTCTGAGAGAGATCCGCCGCTACCAGAAGTCCACCGAGCTGCTCATCCGTAAGCTGCCCTTCCAGCGCCTGGTCAGAGAAATCGCCCAGGATTTCAAGACCGACCTGCGCTTCCAGAGCTCGGCCGTCATGGCTCTGCAGGAGGCCAGCGAGGCTTATCTGGTCGGCCTGTTCGAGGACACCAACCTGTGCGCCATCCACGCCAAGAGAGTCACCATCATGCCCAAAGACATCCAGCTGGCCCGCCGCATCCGCGGAGAGAGAGCTTAGACTGCTGCTGCTGCTGCTCACACAAATACAACGGCTCTTTTAAGAGCCACCTCACTCTGAATCTCAGACTGAATATCCTCTGTTAATAACTACATATTCCAGTAAGTAATCACAAAAGCACTTTGTTTCCTGACACAAAGATAAGAGCAAAGTGTTATACAATGTATTCTAACAGGATAGATGTCTTTAATCATTTCTGCTGAAATTCATCTCATGCAGATTTTGTCAAATGCAACATGTTAACCTTTAAACTGCATTTGCTATTTCTCTCAAACTATCACCACATGGTGCCTATGTAAGACAATTTCTGGAGAAAGGGAGAGACTGGAGAAACCCTCCACTGACTTAAGAATTAATTCTGAATAAGTCTACCTAAATTAACCCCCCCTAAATGCTGGACTTTTGTCCATATACGTCATGTCTGAAATCATTCTGGAACTGAACAAAGACAGTATCTGGTCTGATTGTCAGTCCTGGTATTCTAACATGATCGCAATGGCATTAGCAGATAGATTGATCTGAGATAGTCGGATGGATCTACAGATTTTATAGTATCTAGTAATAGACACACAAATATTTGCCTTTAACATTGGAGTTGTTGAATTTGTTTGGTCTGGACCCTCATAGAGAAAGTGGCAAGAATTTATGACAGTGCAGATTAAACTGTACTTATTCAAATGCAGAGAAAACACTGAACCACTCAGACAACTTGTCATTTGAAATCATTTCACTGTCTTTTTTAAAAAAACACTCATTTTATACAATGTTTCTCATTAAAGAAGCATACAGGTGACAGTTTTACAGTGGTGGTAATGCCATAGCTAATCACAATGGAATAGGGATGTGTTGGACATCAGCTCAGACTGGTCTGGATGGTGAAGAGCCCAGCAGGACCCAGCAGAAACCAGTTTCAGCTATAGTCTAGATGTGAATCTCGAGTCAAGCAGTTGACATCTGACTGAGCTTCAGTTCACCTTGGGAGGAGTATAATGGATCCTGCACCTTTCCCTGAAAACCTGGGGAAAGGACATTTGGAATAAGTTATTTGGAATTTGCAGACTATTAAAGTGTTTTGTTTTAAGTGTAGGGTTTTATAGCAAAATTATTAAGTTGGATAAAAGTGTGCATACCTTCAGACTTCTATCGTTGACAACTTCTTCAACATTCAGCTCAGATTGCATTAGCTTTAACTAGAGAGAAGAAAAAAAAAAGCCTTTTTCTTAATGTCATATTTTCACTCAAAGATAAATAAATATGTGCAATGGTCAGATGCATCTTTCTCCAAAGCACTCATGTTTAATAATCCTGCATAAGAAGTTCACCTGTTGAAGGAGTAAATGTGAGGGGGTGGACATGACTAAACTAAACTATCAACTGGGGTTAAGTACTGTGCTGTTTTTGTGATTTGAGTGAGCCAAGCCCAGGTCTCTGTTAATGTCTATGAGGGCGTCTTTCAGTTCACTTTGTGAGCCCTCAAGTATTCTCTACAGGACTCACTTTGGTCTGCTCCTTTCTGAGCTGTTTGATGATTGCCAGATTTTCGCTGTCCTTTGCTCTTTCCTCACGCAATTTTCCCACCACCTCGGATGTTTGAGCTATGCAGGCCTTGATAGCTTTGTCCCTGTTCAGATGGGCCTCCATCATCTGTGACGCACATGGAGACAGGAGAATTATATTTCAGTGAATCATTTTACCCACACAAAATCAACAATATTGATACTCACAGATTCATACAGTTGTTTGCATGTTTGTGTGGCATCCACTTTGCCTGAGAATGAGACTGTGGGTACAGTAGTGTTCAAGGCGTGGACAATGCGGTCATCAATGTTGCGCATCACCTTTAGCACCTCCTGAGAGACACAGAGAGACAGCCAGAAGCTTAGGTTAGCCAAAATGACCAAAGTATGCTGCCAAATTCCAGGAAAAAAAACCCAACAGCACACACATTGGAATGAGGAATTAGTTTGATCTTTAAAAATGTATCTCCATATAAAGTCCTGTGTGTGACTGATTAAGACTCCCCTGATGTGTGATGATACTACAGAAAAATGGGACTGTGTGGGGACATGTGAACAGAACAAGTCACTGCAAAGAAAACTGCCAGTATAAGTTGATTGTAGTGAACAGAAAATGTTTCTCAATTTCAGGTTCATCTATTTGAGCCAAGACTTCCTGTTGCTGCATGTGGAAGGACATCTACTCTTTGTAGAAGAACTTTGGTTAAATATTAGGTTTGTGACTCAGCAGAATTTTTTTTTTCTTTTTTTTTTAAAATGATAGTAAGTGATCTGATATAAGTTAAAACTTTTTAGTACTTTATCCGAATGATGTGAAATGTATCTCAATTTTTAAGCTCTTTATTCTTTCGGTGATGTTTTGATAGCCACAGCTTGAGTCAACCTGATTTTTATACATATATACTGTACCCCTGTTTTAAGCCACATGCAGCCAGTTTTCTGATCCAGAGCTCACAGTGAGAGCACCAGTCCATATGAGGGTCACTCATTCACCACAGCAGCCCGAAACAACAGAGCGAGCGTTGGGATCTGCTACGATCGGTTCCGCTCTCTAACACGTTTTGCAGAGATCGACGAGTTTTGTGTTAAAATTACCTGAAACATTGAAAAGTCCTCACAGTTTAAAGTTCCATCGGGCGCCGCCATAGTGGACTGCGGGGGTCCTCTGAAGAGGCAACACCAGTCGGCTGTTCGAGAAGATGCCTCAACGAATGCCAAATATATATATATACATATACTTACATAAAAGTAAACATTTAAATCAACCAGAACAAAATATATGTATATATATATATATATATTTAAATGAGCACACGTTGAACATCCACAATCAAGAGATACAGAGTAGTTACATAACAAGTGTCAACTCGTGTCCGTAAGGAAAAGTGCAATCTACCGCGTCAAATAATTTCTGAAAATAATTTCCTTTTTCACTGTGCCAAAGCCTACAACCGTCCACTAGCTTTCTTTGTTTTGGTGGGGCTTGAAAATACAAAACATAATCATATACTTCTGTTTATTTATTTTTTTTGTGTGATATATGTAATGTATGTTTTTTTTTTATCAGGCACATAAACGGACAGCTATGTGACGTCTTGTTGGGCAGCAGGTTGATTTTCAGCAGCTGACGGTGAATTAATCTCTTTCCTTCGCAGCTTCGGACGCATGGACTGCTTAATTTATTAAATCATATCCTGTTTTTCTCCAAAATATGAATCTCGTCAGATCTCGACTGTCCATCGGCAACATTTTCGGTTTGTATCGAGTTGAATGTCTCTGTTGTTTTGATATTCATGACGCACTAACTTCCAGTGGATTGTGGTGTTAAAGTTCATTGTCAAATTGGAAATGTATCCAACACAACATCATTTATTTTTATTCGAATGTTTTATTTTGCATAATTATCTCGTGGTTGGATTATTATTCAGTGAAACGTGGCTGTAAACGGTCCTAGACTCGACAGATTTTGTTCCTGAATTGTGACGTTGTTTTTTTTTTTTTTTAAGTCATTCCATAGTAGCTCAAGTTAACGCTCCTCCACCTGAGGGTGTGTCGACAAACCGACTGAATGACTGTTTGCTGGATTTATTTATGTCAGCTTTGTTTGTTTTTCATCGTGTATGCTTGTGTTAAAATCAAGGAAATGAAATGACACAAATTGATTCTTCCCTGTATTATACGATTTAATTTGTTAATGGTCTGTTGTTAAAACATAAAAAGCAACGCACAGAAGTCGACCTTTGTGTTGGGAAATTTCAAAGTTAGTTGAAATTGAAGATCCAGCACATCACAGTTGCAATGAGTAGTTGATCAGTAGAAAATGATCAGTCCATTTTCAAAATTGATTAGCTGTTTATTTTACTTCAGCAGCTCTAATTGGATAATTGGATGTGCGCATTATTGGAAACCGAAATTGTGACACCCAACAATCTGCAGATTAATTCAGGCAATGAAAGTGAATTTTGGCTGTCATCCTCTAACACATTTCTGATTTTGTGTACTTGAACAGGTCAGAGGTACAGACATGTTGCTGAAACATGGAGCCACAGAGGGATGTGCAATAAACCACAAGAGGTCAAAGCAGAGTCTCCAGCAGGAGGTATGAGGTTTGGATCCAGCTCAACCAAAGCCATTTCCAACCATGCATTCCCTTTTAATCTATTATGTCATGAATTTGTTAATCATCCAACCAGCGTGATGTTAAACTTCCACATACAAGTTTCTCATCAAAATCTATAGATAAAACCCCGCCTTGTTTATTTAAATAGCGAGTGTACATAACAGTCATGGAAAAAGTCCCATAGGAAGTGGGGTCAGCCTAGACTTGTGGACCAAATGCGTGGGGTTTGAACTTTCCTGCAGTCACTCTTCTTGGGCACAATTTGTATTTATTGACTTGAGATTTGTTTTTGCCCGTTTTTTAACACATGCTTTGTTCTATCACACAGCAACTGGCGCTTCGTTCAAAATCCCAGGCGCCAGACCCTCCAAGATGGACAAGAAGATTCTGATCTGGTCAGGTCGTTTTAAAACCCCAGACCAGATACCACAATTTGTGTCGTGAGTAGCCTCTTCCTGTTTATACCAGATCTCCCACAGCGCTTGAATCTGTTTGACCTTTTGTGTGATTTAAGCTGCAACACAGAAAATGAGGTTACTAACTGCATGAGCAGTGGTGAGACTGCTCTGGTTCATGTTTGTTTGTAGAAGGTAATTACTGACATCAGGGTGGAGACGTTATCTGATATTCTGCTTTGATAAAAGACATGTCACACATACAAACTGCAGACCTCCTATCTCATGTACACATAATGGAAAAAAGGCACTGCATTTAAAAAAAAAAAAAAAAAAAAAAGGCTTTGTGTCATTGAAGGAAAAGCGTCAGGTGACTGATTTAACAGACATTGTTGTTGCCAAGATAAGGAACACACCTAAAAACATCTGTTGTATATTTTCCATGTGCTGCCATGTGCTGCAGGGTTGAGATGCTTGATGCTGCCAAAAACAAAGTCAGAGTGAAGGCCTGCTATGTGATGATGGCGTTCACAGTTGGTGCCTGTTTGGTGATGGTTATCCTGGGCAAGCGGGTGAGTAGGTGACTAGTGACAAGTGCACTGTTCAGTCACCCTGTTTTCTCAGTTATCGATCCATCACGTAGTTTAACACCGTAGACGTACTTCAGGTGACAAAAAAGGGTTCCCGTTTTTGCAGGCTGCAGGGAGGAACGAGACTTTGACAGCTCTCAACATGGAGAAGAAAGCGAAGTGGAGGCAGGAATTACAGGAGGCAAAAGCTGCTGCTCTGTCTGAGAAAGCTCAATGATGGAAGGCTTCTCTAAAGCCATGTCATTTTTTCCAAATGCTGAGCTGGTAGTGTCTCCATTCCATGCTATATTTATCACAGCTTCCGAGCTCCCCATTGCCTCTCCTCTGGAGAGCGTTTATAAGAAATTAGTTGACAGTTGGTCATGCTCTTACAACCTGCAGAGACCAAGAACCATAGAATTCAACACCTTGGCATCCAGTGTGAGTGTACTGAGGTTAAAAAGTGTTTTCCAAGAAAGTCCACTAATTTGAGAGCATTTGTACACATTAGGAGTAACTGCAGATCTCTATAACTAACTGTTAGCATTTACACTTGCAAATCAGATGCACAATAGAGGAAAGTAATCTGGCAACGCTTGGATTGAAGTCTGAACAGATACCTCACACTCTTAAATGTAATGCTTTTGATGTCCGTTTTAGAATTTGTCAAAGGCAACCATGTTTTTATCCACCTTGTAAAGATAATTCAGACTTTGTCTAAAGTGAACATTAACAACTTCAGCAATAACAGGAAGTGGCACAGACATTTGATCCATGGTCCAAAACAGGCTGTCCTAGCCCAGAAATCACGGAATAACGCTTGTTTGTCACATCTGGTTGTATACAGTGAGCACACAAAGAATTTTGTTTAATAAAGTAATACTTCCAAGGATTTAGTTTGGTTCATTTTTCAGAGCTCAAAGTTTCAGTACTGTAATGGAAATTATTACTGTTGATGAGCTCTTCCCTCACTGGGTACTGGCAACTTATTTTCCTCTGTGTGTAATAGAGGGATAGTTTGGCAGCTGCTACATGCTGAGAATCAAAATGGTCATCTATGTTAAGTGGAAAATTAAACTATGTGAATAGTTGCATATAGTATTATTTTCTGAATTGAGCTCATCTGATGTTTTTATGTCAGATGAGAAAATGTGCTGATTATTCAATAAAAATCACGAGCTGTGGCCTTCCACAGAAAGCGTGACTACTACTATTAGTTGTATTGTATTATAAGTTGGTCAAGTGAAATGTCATCAAAATACTGTGTTACAGTGAAACAGATTCACTTAAAGTGTGGTTCATGAAACGGATTTTATGCAAATAGCATAACAGGACAGTTGCACAAACAATACAACAAACAGTCATGTACATGTAGAGCTGGTCATCTCTTACAGAGATTTTTGACAAAAGTAAGCAATGCAAAGAAGACTTAGTAAACAAACATTCAGTTTAGCTAACTAAAATGATCACCAGTATTTTCAAGTTTTAAGCTGACTTTTTGTTGAAATTATCTGGAAGGATTTCTGCAGAATAAGGATTATGGCACCATCAGCAACACGACAGATGCTAACCTAAAGAGCCAATTTTCCTAAGAGACAGATTTACTTTGTCACAAGTTCTCCTAGCTTTGCTGAGGCAGTATGATTTACTGATTAGTGTGCTAACAAATTTTAGTCCACAATCTGCTTGAGTCCCTCTGTGGGAAGGGTTAACAATGAAGTACATTGGAATCCTTGTTTTAGCAGAATGGGACCGAGGATACGGACCACACCTCTACACCTCACTTCCTGAGGAGGGAAGAGCTGTTTCATCAACCAATTAAATAGTTTATGTAAAAACTATGGTATGCTCTCAAAGACGCATCAGTCCTGAACTAAAGTGCTGCAAATGAAATGTAATTATGGTAAGATAATAAAAATTCCTGCTGGTCTGCCGCTGAACAGAATCCAGCGTTACATAGTCTGTTTTGTCTTGTCCAAGTCTGTCCAATTGTCTCAGTGCGAGGGAAGACTCCAAATCCCATGTTTCTATGGGGTTATTCACATCACACCAGAGGCAGGAGGCAGTCTAAACTCTTCAGGATGGAGCCTGTGCAGAAGGAAGTCCCATTACTGGATAGAGGAATGCATGATATGAGAATCCAGGAGGGAACGCAAGCAGCCTGCTCTGTAACCAACCAGTTCCACCCCTCAGCGACAAAGTCAGGTTCCTAATTTGTCCATCTCTGATCACTTGTCCAATGGCCGGAGAGGACATGTCGGTTCACCTCCATTTATCTTTTTGTTATTTAAGTGCCTTCGTAGAGGTCAGTTGAGTCCAAGGTTTAAACTGGCCACATGGCCCCACTGCGGGCAGTTCAGTCCAGTAACCACAGTTAAAAATGTGGTCGATGTCTCGCGGTCAGTCCAGTGCTTAGGTTAGATCATTTTTTTGTGTGGGTGTGGAAATAAGGGGGGGGGTGTTAGGGTTAGGGGTCAAAAATGACGTCCATGGTTGTCTGTCTTGCAAGTCATTAGTGCTTCAATCAGACAAGCAGTGCAGTCCAAAAACACCCACTGACTGGGGACACACAGGAACACAGAAAGGTGCTTTTCATTTGTGATGATCTGTGGAGGAATTCCAAAAAGTAAGATGAAGGGGCGTGTAACAGGGCAAATCTGCTAGAAGGTGCCGAGGAATTAGGCGCAGAGGTGAGCTCAGCGCAACAGAATGAGTGAAACCTTCACGAACTGGCTGACAAGACTGCAGAACTTGACCCACGTTGGACATACGCACACACACGTGCTCCTGTAATGGTACATTTTTTCATCATCATGATAATGATTGAAATCAATCGCCGAGGGTTGTCATCGCCCTTGATCATGGCAGTGGGCACAGAGCGAGAGAAATGAGCAGAGGTGAGGATGAAGGTGGTGCACAGTGAGGAGAAGGAGGATTTAGCATTATAGCTGGAAGCCTTCCATCGGGGCCTCACACTGCTGGAAGAGGAACTGCTGCTGCTGGAGGTCCACAGCCGGAGCCAGAGACGCGTCCTCATCTTCAGTGTTGAAGTAGCGCTCAATAAGGTCAAAAGCTTTCTGGTAGATTTCCTGGTTCTCATGACCCTGCAGGAACTCCAACTTGTCCAGGCCTAAGGAGAAAACAGTAGTTTTAAATAATAAATCCTACATCGTTTGAGTAAAATATCTACCAAGATTTCTTAGCAGTGCAATAAGCCAATCGGAAAGTTGGCATTTATTTAATTATGTGCATTTTTGGTTATGTTCAATAAAATAAATCACTTTTCTTCTAAAGGTAAAATTAAAAAAAAAATTAAATAAAATAATAATAATAATAAAAATAGTGCTTGGATGGCAATACAGAGCATAAAAATGCATGTTCTCACTTGGAGCCATCAACATTTATGAAGGATTTTTATCTGAACATGCTCCGATGGAACAGTTAGAATTAATTATATCAGTGTAAGTGTAAGTAACCAACTGTCAATGTAAACTTCATCACATTTTATCAAGCCAAAAATATTTACCTTATTAAATTCAAATGTAATTTGCCAGTTTCCTTATACTACAATCTTAATTTGCATGTATGTAATAATTTCAATGTATTTTTTTGTTATTGAAGATATATAAACCTACCATATGCCTCTTCAATGAGTGCACAGTAGGGGTTGATGCCTCCCCCTCGCTTGGCCTCCAGCTCTCCGAGACGCAAGATGTTCTCTAAGCCATTTAGAGCCACCTGGACTATTTTGGAGTCCATAAGTGTGAGCAGGTCACACAAAGGTTTTATGCATCCCAGCTCCACCAAATGCCTGCAGAGGGCAGCACACAGAGAAATAGAATGAAACGTTTACTGCTCATCAAACATGACAAAAAAGGACACATCCTTTTTAAATTATACACCAACTGAAGGAATATCTTATAATACTAGATGAAAACCATAGTTAACACCAACAGCTGATTTAATGAAGATTAGTTCACGTTTCCCTGATCACTTCCCAGATAGTCGAAAATCTTACTTGTAATTAAGTGGTGCATTTGTATTAATGAATCCAAAATGAAACTTGTAGTAGGTTACATATTGAAGCATAATGCTCCAGCGGTGAGTGAAAGCTGCTTGGGATGTACAGGAATTTTAAAATACATCAGTGGTCTCACCTGATTTGCTCTGCAGAGCCCCCAGATGTGGCATTAGTAATGGCCCAGGCTGCTTCCTTCCTTGTGCGAAACTCTGCTACTTGCAGGATAGTGATGAGAGGAGGCAGAAGAACAGCATCTATCACCATCTACAATTAGGAAAACCAAGGATTACATTCTAAAAAATATAAGTCCATTCCAAAGCCTCTGAGAGCAAACATATCCAAGTTACAGTGAAGTCCAGCACACGCACTTGTATTTGTGCTCGGTTGCCTGCAGTGATATTGGAGATAGTCCAGCAGGCTTCCTTCTTGATGGACTCCTTGGGGCTGCTCAGGAGGTGATGCAGGGACTGCAGCGCTGAGCAGTTCAGAATCACCTAGAAAATAACAACACAGTAAGAAATTAGCAATATGTCTGTGAAGGTTCTCAGTCATTCAGGTCATCTTGGTCTTGGAGTACTTAGTGGGAAGCAACTGGACTTTGCTTCTTCAGTTCTGAACTGAAGAAGTCTTTTGGATGAGAGGCGAAACATCTTCAAACAACATAAGAGGTAGGTAGGTAGTAGGTAGTTTAACTGCTTTTTTTGTTGATATGTTACGTTTACCTGCGTTTGTAGATCATCTCCAGTCACTATGTTTCCCACAGCTCGCAATGCAGGAGATACCACCTTGTAATCAGAATGCCTTTAACAAAGCAGAACAGGTTTGGGGTTTTGTGTTTGTTTTTTTTAGATTTCAGACATATTTAGAAATTAAAATTATGCAAACAATGTGCCTTGCAGTTTCAGATGGTGCCAATAAACTGAAACATTCTATGAGATGATGGATGTGCTGACTGCACCCCTATACCACAATCAAACAAGAGGCATATGTGTTTCCCCAACAAAACTAAAGCCTTACATCAGTAATTCCACCAGCCTACGACAGACTCCTGAGTCAATAACAGCCTGGATTTTGTCATTGGGACCATCAGATAGATAAGAGAGTGCCCAGCATGCATCAGCCAGGATGTCTGTGTCGTTGACGAACAGGAGCCATGACAGCACACTGAGACATGGAGAGACCTGGAAGAAAAAGTATGGTACAGTACAGTTAACGTCAATAGGAGCAACTTTCTTCCATCTTAGATACTTACATGCTATGACCCTGGAAAGCAAGAAATTACTTTATCACTGCGAGAAGTGTACTGTTGCTATGGTGACATGTTTATCTTGGGAGAAAAAAAAAATCACCTTATTGAAGTCTGGAGGTGGGTTCTTCCCTCTGCAAAGGTTTGAGAGTGCCCACACTGCATTCCTCATCATTGTTAGACGATTCTGTTTGGCCAATAACCTTCAAGAAGAGTTTGACCAAACATGTTTTACTGAAGAAATGTGATCTAAAATATTTGAGTCTAACAAGAGGATTTTGAAGGAAAACATTGAGACTTGGTTTTTACTTACTGCACCAGGGATGGCAGAATGTTGCAGTCTATCACAAAGTCTCTGCATTCTGTGCTATCTCCTGCTATGTTTCCCAGAGCCCACACTGCCTGAGGCACACAGGTTATTCAGGAAATAGTATCACAATCTTAATATTCAATTACATTCAATAACATGGCTTCAAGTAATAGACCAGAAAAGTGATATAATAATGATAATAATGATGTAAAATGTTTACAATAACTACCACTATGTTTTATTCGTCCTAATATGTAAGGCAGGATATTTAAAGCAACAATGAGATGGGCACACAATTATGTAGAAACATCATGAGAAACGTTTGAGTAGCTTTTGGTGGATGTGTCTTACTTGTTCTTGTACATCTTCAAAGTCTGAGCTGAGCATCTCTATGAATATGGGCACAGCTCCTGCCTGGATTACCACCCGTGTCTGGTGGGATGTACCTGATGCTATGTTGGTCAACACCCATGCTGCCTCAAACTAGAACATATTTAAAAATATCACAATGTGTTGGTCTCTCTGGTTTTATTTAAACAGTCAAATTGCACATTCTCCATGCAGTAAATTCATTAAAACATGAATAAATATATACTTAAACAATAAAATGTTATTTGGAAAAAAAAGGGACAACAAGCCTAAAGATCCCTCAGTTTAATTAGCTGTTGCACACCTGAACTGTTATTAAGCTTTATTTGGCAAGATGTACCTGCAATGTGCAGTTTTCTCTCCTCTTCAGGAACTCAACAAATCGCTCCACTACCCGAGGAGTGGCAATGACTTCATCAATAGGTGGATTGGGTTCTATGTAAGAGAGAGCAGCGGTTGATAATATGGAAAAATTTACTTGCAATACTTATCACACAGCTTTATTTTGATTAAAGTGTTTACTTCAGTATTCAAATTTGTGTTTAAATAAAAAAAAAATATTATCTTCCAGCACTTGTAAAGTCTAGGAAACAGACAGATGACCACTATCATGAACAGCGTTGTATTCATCAGGAATTTTAGTTATCTACAGCACCCTTACCTTTAGAAAGGAGTTTCCTAAAGCGCTGGGTGCCTATTAGTTGCTGCTCAGGGGAACTGGAGAAAATCATTTGAGTCATATCTTCAGAGATCACTCCACCCTGTAAAGCATTGGATATTAATGATTGTATAAACCATAGATAAAATACTATAGTATTAGTATTATTAAGTACTAAATTCATTCAGAACGTTTCGTCTCACCATGAGTGGGTCCATGTTGTTGGCCTGGGACTCCAGGTAGCCACTATCGGCCATCCCATCATCTTCCAGGGTCCCATCATCCTCCACTGTGGCAACATTCCTCCTCTTAAACAGCTGCAATACCATAGTGTTTATATTAATCATTTTTTCCTGCAAAAGCTACTTCCAAGTCTTCATTTGCAATACTGTCATGAAACTGTCTGAAAGATTATAAAGAGTGGTCATTTGTTTGTCACTAACTGAACCTCTGCAATAAGGAGGACGAAATGACTTGTCTACACGTTGTTCACCTGTTCATCCTTCTTCTGTTTGCGTAGTTGTAGGCCTTCCTCTTCTCTCCTTCTTCTCATTTCATCTGTGTTGAGAGACTTGTTCTTGTAGCTCTTAAGTCGTGCATTGTCCTTACCCTGACTCATTGTGCAGCCTGAAAATATGCACACAAATACGTATAAATGTTAGTTGGCTTGACTTGAGCATTTTTAATAAAAAGTTAAAAGACAATCGTGCACTACATGACCTATGCTGAAATGAAAATTCCAGCTGTAGTTTAAGTAAGCACATAAAAAAGGGGTGATCAGTCCGCTGAACAAACATTGTACAACAAATGGGGGCATCTGAGGATACTAGCTAGCTCGTTAGCTTCATGTTTACTGACACGGCGTAGTTAACAAACAACTCAACAACATCTTAACAAACAAGATCTCACTATCTAACAATCCCGTGAGCTGCTTCCCCTTAACGATTTACCTTTGACAAGAGCAGAGAACAATACCGAGTACCGGGGAAGGCTACACTTAGCTCAGCCGGCTAATGTCACAGTCGCTGTTAGCGTAGTAACTACCGACGGCTAGCTGCTAGCTTACTTGGCTAACGTTAGCTCGGAAATCCAACGTCTACGGTAGCTCGTGCGACAGCCCAATATTTCCCAAAACGGCGCCGACATTGATAACAGATATAACTTCTGATTATGACACGTTTTTACCCACGGACTGTCAAATATAAGTGCTTATTATTGTCTGACCTGTCAAATTGGGCTCTGTAATCCCCTGCTCTGCTAGGCCACCGTCCGTACAGCCGTTGCCGGTATGCTACAGCGCATGCGCGATGTTTAACGCTTCATCAACACCACCCCGCAACTCCCCCGCACCGATCTACACTCCGCCCAAACTGCGAGATGCCTCCACCAAGAAAAACAGAAACATAAATAAAGAAAATGCGATGCTTAAACAAACAAAAGGAAATCTTAGTCAACATGTGTTTTTTCTTTAATTTTACCACATAATGCAGTCAACAGCCAAACACAAAACGGTAAGCACCGCAATAACCATGGAAACACGCACATCACGCACCCTCCAAACGAAACTGTGCATTTAAAATGTCGCCTGGCTAACTTTAAGCTGGACCATTTCATCCGTCGCATCCTCAGTTCTGTGGAAAAGGCCGAGAAACATTGATGCTGTTTGGAAGCGACACCGACGCTCCGATGACAGCGCTCATCGACGGGATTATCCTCATTATCGTATTATTCTCCGAGCCCCAACAACTCCTCTCACCAGTCTTTATTTATTGTCATTATAAAGACCTTAAAAGAAATGGAAACATATTGTGCCATTTTTCAAGAAATTATATTAACTTGTTGCAAAACCGAAACGAACAGAGGGGAAATAATAATAATAACAACAACAACAGTGAAAAGGTAAAACAGCTGTGAAAAAAGAAAACAAAGGACGTGTGGGTACAACAAATCGTCAGGTAAACATTGGGCAACTAATTTGATTTAATATTGGACATTATATACAGACGACCCACAATTTTTCTATTTATCGATACATTTATTTTATTGGTTTTCAAATATGTTTTATTCATGAATAATGTGTTACTGCTGTAAAAAGCAGGTGATGTTAGGTCACTAATGACACTTGTCTGAACCTTCAGAACTTCCAGCAGGGCAGGTGCAATGTGTACAGAATTTGAAACAATAGACTTCAATGTTTGAACATTTTACCTACTGTCCACATTCTTGTTCTTCATTTTCACTGAGCATTAAGTCATAACTAAAGGCCCCTCTAAAGACTTTGAGAGAATTAGGAACATTATCCCCACTTCCTTTGATGCATCTGTGAAATAATGTCAAAGTAATCTCTACATTAAGATTGTGTTGTTTGTGTTGTCAACTATCTCTGATTTAATGACGTAATTAGTTTTCCTGCCTGTTTGAATACAGTCTGAATACACTGGCATGTCCAAATCTTTGGTAGCTATCGTTTTTATTTCCAACAGAGGGCGTGATATTTTCCTGCCCTCTCACATGAAAGACAAACATCCAAACTGCAAAACATGAGTTTTTTTGTCTATCTCCCTATTTCTCTCCCTAGGGACACCTGCCATCAATCTACCCGTAAAGGCCAAAAAACATTGTTGCACTTCCAAGCCATTTCTGTCCTCTATAAATATGAGACGCAACAACAAACGCGCAAACTTTGCGCACTTCGTCTCCAAAAATGACAACAGCGCCAAGCCAATCACAGACGGTCCAGAGCTCCCTGCTGGCTGACAGTGGCTGTTTCAACATGTGGCATGACTACCTGGATCTGGGCAGGATGCTGGAGAAGCTGTGCCACAGGCGTGAGGTGGAGCACAAAGACACCAGGTACCCAGAGACTGAACAGGCCTCACCCCGGAGAGAGGACCACAGACAGTCCGCAGAGAGCAGCTCGGCCAGCAGCCTGTCTGACTCCAGCTCTTCTTCGGACTTCTGCCGCTTCTGCAAGCAGAACGGGGAGACTCCGAGAGTCTACCGCTCACACAAGCTGAAAACCAACGACGGCAGGGTGGCCTGTCCCATCCTCCGGACCTACACTTGTCCCATGTGTGAGGCCACCGGGGATCGAGCTCACACACGTCGGTACTGCCCGCAGATGCGGGATGCTGCCAGGATGCTGCCAAGGAGAAGATTCTGGTAGCTGACAGGGACATTTAAAGACTGATGGCTCTGAAGGACTGTACATAATTACCAACAAATGTTTGGACACTTGTTCATTTGAAATGTGCAGCTTTCACGGAGTGAGATGCTTCATTTTTGAACCCTTTGTTTTGTAAATATTTGGATTGTAGATTTATGTTTCAGAAGTTTTCTTATGCAACATATGTTCCACAACCTTGGCTGCACTTGTTGGACACTCATTTTGGAAATAAAGCTTGATTTCAGTAAAGCCTTACTCATTTTCTTTCCTTATGAAATACAATACAATTTAGGTGGCCTACTTGAGTACATTTTATCCAAATTCTGCTACTAGAGTTAACAGGATACATTTATAGTTTTAGCCTACTACTCTGTAGTTATCTGACAGCTTTATACATTACATTTAAGCTATTAATTAAAAGTATAAAAAAAATCTATGTGTTTCATTGTAGCTTTGGAAAACAACATTATGCAGATCAAATTTGCTCCAGTTGTTGCCACATTAAAGGGATGGTTACAAATAAATAAACAAATTTAAATATGTTGTAGATCAATGGAAATCATTCAAGTAAACCCTCTGTGTAACACAGGGAAAATGCTTATGTATCACATGAACTAGAATGCATAATCCAATAAGACATTGTTGATACAATTACAAAGTTGATCATCATTTCATAACTTTATAAAAGACTCTGGTCCCACCTCCTGGGTGACAAAGTGCTTTAGTTATGCCATCAATTGTTGGTTACAAAACTAGTTTATGACCACAGTCAGAGAGTTACACATGTAACCAGAAATAACAAAAAGCAATTGCTACAGCTCCCCTTATAAGAAAAGGAGAACCATGTTTTTCAAAGAAGGAACTTTTCAATCTGTTTTTAAACAGTGTCAAGAAAAAAAGGCTGAACAGAGAAAAAATATTATTTTCATCATGTTTTAAATGTTCATTAATGGAAATACACAAACTTATCTGCAAAGACTGAAAAATAAAGCATAACACAGACATGCAAAGTACTGAGTCAGGTATTGCCTAGTATTTTTTAGTATATAGGAATCTGCTTCCCTGCTGGTGAGGTCAAAGGGAGAAAGGAAAGAGAATCAGAGGATGACAAGCTGGGCTGAGAGAAAAGGTCAGGAAGTCACCTTTTTTTTTTTGGTTACCTGTCATGTCACAGTCTGGGGGGTAAAAGGTTCACAAGGCCACAAGATGTGTAATGTCACAAAGTGTCATTCATAGTCGTTCAGTGTCAGCTTACTTCTAAGAAAAGAGTGGGGTCCTTTGCACAGCTGTTTGTGCCTATGAGGGGCCGGACACTTAGGATCTGTCTATGGCCTCATGTGGTCATGTTCACTCTCTGCTTATATAATAGCACCTTTCATTTTAAGCCTGCTATAAACACAGTATTGACTTTTTTCAGTTGTCATTTACCACAATGACACCGATGTCTCCAGCTAGCTGGAAACCAACATTTCACAACTCTATAATACAAAGGATAATAGACCTGCTACCAAACATCACTTTTATCAGTCAGTTATGAAGCAGGGAGTTGCTCATCTTAGCTGATAGCACTGTTTTATTTTCATTCAGTCCATCGTCTGAAAACAAAGGGCAGACGGATGATAAAGGTTTTAAACCCGAACACGCGTTAATGAGTCATAAAGGCTTGGCTGTTACACAACAAGGATCCTGTTATTATAAAAGCCCCTCCTGTTGTTGAAGTTGCACTGTTTGCCACTTTCATCCAAAAACACACGCTAAATAGTACCGCAAAGTTTTTTTTTTCCTTGTGAATATAAAAAGTATTTAGTCTTAAGACTAGACACACTGTGTGTTGTATTTCAGTGTAAAATTCTTGTGTTTTTAGAAAGTCTGTCATATCCACAATGGCAAAACAACATTGGCCGTCTGGTTCCCACTGTGCTTGAATATAGTTGCTCTATTTTATTTTCTGATATGTTCTGCTCCATGTATGACCATTATAATGACCTTTCTCTTTCATCTCTATCAAAGATTAATTCTTGCTGCCCTGGTTTTTCTCGTCCTGATCACCTTGACTAACTACATCATATTTTTCTCCTACTTTTGTCTTCATAATTATGGAGCCTGGCTCAACAAAGTAGACCTGTGGCTCCATTGTGAGTTGGTGAGACTTGTGGCACGATTTCACATTTATTTTCTTATTTTACCTCCTGGCAGCATGACTCTGTTCCAGCATCTTTTTTGTTATTTATTGTCTCTACTGCAGATTCAAAATGGCTGTGCCACATATGCAACATGGACAACTGTTGCTACTCCAGTTAACCTGGCTGTTGTGCTGAAATACAATGCAAACATGTCCCGGGAGGATGCTACCACTGTCTCCCTTTCCGTTTTAACTGTAGTGTTTTCTATGTGGTATGTGCAAAAGACAGAAATATCATAATGAACGTTTCATAAATAAATTTAAATAAAATTCAGATTTCTGGAGCAAATGTTCTGGCTCGCTCACGTGTTTATTTCTGAAAATGGGGTCCTTGACAAATATGTGAGGTTTGTTCTCACCATTTATCCAGCTGTAATCTGGGCAGTGATCCGGGCAGAGATCGCTGAGAAGCAGAAATATATGTTGAAATGAACTAACTCATTGGGTATTTTCCAGAGAAACCTTGGTGCATAACACACATAACGCTTGCATAGAAGTTACCATAATTTTTTCGTACTAACTGGCAAAATTTTACTGTTTATGTTCATGAATTTTGACTCGTTTATTCTCTACCGTCAAAACTAAATATTTGTGTTCCTAAAGTGTTTGCCTTTGCGTAATGATTACAGATACAACAAACTTAAGTCTACAATAATGATAAAAGCATTAATTAAAACAGAATCACAATGATATGGATGATCACACTGCTGTATTGTAATTGTACTGTATGGACTCAGACTTGGACTGTCAGCTGTCATGTTCTTATGTGATTAGTCTTATCCATAACTTTGTAATAATGCCCCCCCTTGTTTGGTACATGCTGTTCCATTCTCTGTCCCTACATGCCTCTTCATCTGTCTCATAAGTTAGGAGCTTCACTCTTTATGTAAAAAATATAAGGTGGTGTGATTTTCTGCATAAGACTGATCTTTATATATTGCTGTTCTTCCAGTAGGAGTTTTAAAGGTCAGGTTTGAAAAACGTAATCTTTTTTTCTGGGCAACATATTTAAATAAACTAAAGTATTTTTGAATGTATTTCTGCATAAACTGAATTTTTCACTGAAAACTATAGACTGAAGTCTGATTGTCTTGCAGTACTGGTTACCAAATCTGGTGATTTAAAATATAAATCAACACATTTACAGAGAATATATACATTGGCACAATACACATATGCATAAAATCATATTCATAACATGTTAGTTGGAAATATTAACAGTTGTTATTTATGATGCACTAAGGCAGAAATGTATTCAAGATAAGAGACACGTGATGTTTTGATAGGTTGTAAACTTTACCCTTACACAACCAGCAGTTCTATAAAGTAGGCAGTCCTCTGTCTTCTTCACAATTACTTTTGGTCTTCACATAGGGAAGAGTAAAGACAGGTGTTTTATCAAGTTTTAATCTCGTCGGTGCTGTTTTTTTTTTTTTTTAATACGTGGATCGGACCAACACACATAGGTAATTTTTTTTTTTTACTTGTAATGAGCTTCCTGTTTAATTTGGTCCACAAGATTTTAATTCTAAAGACAGCTTACTTCTAAAGAGGTAACAAGATGTCTGGTGATTTATGAAAACACCACAGCTTGGGGTAAAGGTCAGCCCTGTCCCTGATGTCAGAGGTCAGGTTGAACTGCAGGTCATCACCACTTAAGCTGAGAGGGATTCATTGTCTCACACAAGGATATTTCAGTATTTCTCAACACCTATGTAGCTGTGTGCATGTTGTTTAACCTTGCTTCTACATCTGAATCATCTGTATTTCTCAGAGTTAACCAGAATGGGAAAACACAATTTTGGACGTCTTGCTGCAATTCTGGTTTCATTTATCACCTTTGCCATAAGCTTGGTGTTCAATGGGCTGTCAGTTGTTGGTAAAGGTAAGTCACAAAATGCTGTTTATAACATTAGCAATAGTGGGGGATGTTAACTAACACTGTGAATAGGGACTCCAAGATTATTGAGAAATAACCAATATTACTTGAACATGTCATAAGACTCTAAAATATCACTGAATATTTGCCTTCCATCTCCTTCTAGGTCCTTATTATACAACCACAGGCAATGTGTCAGATATGTTTGACACTCAGATTACACCTTCAGGATGGACCTTTAGCATCTGGAGTGTCATCTACATCTGGTTTACCATCATGATTATCTACATCCTCGCGGGTCTTTGCAGAAAGTTGTGCCCATTTTTACATTTTCTTGCGTATTTACTCAGCAGAAATATCTTGGAATTGATTGAACTATGGATTAAAATATCTCACAAACCAAATGTTCATCTTTCCTTTGTCCTGTAGGAATGGTTATGGCTATGTTTACTGCAGCCCTGCTGTGTTGCCTTATGGATTCTTCATTAGCTGGTGCCTCAATCTGTGCTTCAATATTGGCTGGTTGCTTGTTTGGGACAGAGGGTGAGAGTCTCTGTTCAGGGATTTTAAATTGCTGTAATAAAGGTTTATATCTTGATGAATTTTTTCAAACAGGATAATTAAATATGCTTTTTTCTTTTTTTCTGCCGGTTTTGTCCCTCACCAAAGAATGATGATTGCTGCATTGGCTTTCCTCATCCTGGTTATCCTCACAAATTACTTCATGATATTCTTCGTCTGCCATGGGCTTCATATTTATGGACCTTGGCTCCAGAAGTACCACAATGCAGACCTGTGTCTCCTCCGTGTGTTGGTGAGTAGGATGAATGTGCTAATGTTAAGGTTTTGATCTTGAGCCCATATGGCTAATGACAAGTTAATGTAATGTGTTTTAATTGCACAATTGTTATTATGTAAACGTCTCCATAAATTAAACTTAAATATTTTCATGTAGGTTCAAAATGGCGTAATGATATACACAACATGGACAACCATTGCAACTCTGATAAACCTGTCCATTGTACTGATTTATGATGTGAAGATGTCCCCAACTGATGCCGCCACCATCTCATACTCTCTTTTGACTGTGGTGTTGTTTGTGTGGTAAGCATATTACACACAATGCATTACAATAAATGTGAAATGCACAAGACTGAGATTTTGAATTAGTTGGTGTTGTTTCACAGGTTTCTTTTGGAAAACACTGTACTTGATAAACATGTGCGGTACATCCTCATCACCTACCCTGTTGTGATCTGGGCTCTGGCTGGAAACTTGGAAAAAAACTACGATGCTAAGTCACCCGATATTAATGGCATCTTCATTGGTAAGACTCTCAGACAATTTCGTAATTGAAACTGTATCTAGACTGGAGATACTCCAAACAGCAAAAACAGCAAAAATGTGATGACAGATACCTAATTAAAAGTTGTAACGGCTGTATTTTTATCACCCAGTTGTGCTTCTGGCATCAGCCTCTGCTCTATTCATCACGAGGATTGGATTGGTGATTTGGAGACATGTCAAGCAGCCACTTTACAAAGACGTCAGTCCTGAAGCCATGGAACCCATGGAGATATCTAAAAAGCAGAGGAAGATATTTTGTTAAACAGGTTTATTCCATAAAATACTGGTGGTTGATATCATATATTATAAAGATCATTGTGTAACTGTTCATAATGACTTTGTAAATAATAATAATCATAAGAGCCAACCCTAATGTATCATATATTTTCATTAATTATGTCAAATGCTCTGTAAATTTCTGTATTATTAAATCAGGCTAGATATAACAGTTAAGGGGGTGTTAATGCAAGATGCCTAGTTCCTCAAGTCTGATGTAAATAAAGTTTTGAGTTTCAGTAATATGTCGCCTCTGATAGTGGAAAGACAAGCATAGAGCATAATTTAAGAAATCACAAGACTTACTTAACTTAAGACTAACTTAAACAAGGTCTATGTGGATATTTACACATTTGTGGTTTAAAAAAATGAATGTGATATGGCAGGAGTATCATTTGTTCAAGTTGAATTAATCATAATCTAAAGTGGTGTCAGATTATGTGAGGATATGCAGCAGTAACATGCAACAATGGATGTACATAAATTGTAACTATCTCTCCTGGTTCAGCCCCAGTATCACTGAGTAAATTTAGATATTGACATATTTGATCGAAATTAAAATGTCATCAGCTTTTATTTAATAAACGCTTTCAGGCTCCAGCCCAGTAGGAAGCAGTAACACACCCAAACTTTGCGTTACGACCGCGTTAAAAAGGAAGAACATATTCTTATTGTGGTAATTTCGTCCATATTTCAGTTTCTCAGGCAGCCCATCCTTGACAATACAAATCTATGTCGACTAGCAAAAGCGCCTTCCGTCACATAGTTCCGTTTATACAACACTTTCTTCTTTTGTGTTGTTTTAGTTCAGTTTTCTTAGTCATTCGCTGTAGATAAGCTTCTGTTAAATCAACTTATTGTGGCGATGGTCCTGCCTGACAGACAACGCACAGGGCCCACATCCGCCTTTTCTCCAAGAACGCGCGGGTTAGTTACAAACTGTAAATAGCGCCATTGTTTTGCTAACATTAACGCTGGTTATCAAGCCAACAGGACAGCCAGTGACCAACCTTTAAATGGTCGTTAGTTTTATTCTATCGTGTCTCTTTACAGGTTGGAGTCTGACGGACACTTTGGATGTGACAACAGAGAGCTGATGAGATCGAGATGTTAGCTAGCTAGACGTTAGCTTTGAGCTCGCTGCCGGAAACCGTCGTCTATCGTTCCCGTCACAAAGCAGAAATAAAACCTGACAAAGATGGAGAACACCCCTCTGTTGGTGAGTTCAGATTTTCCCTTTGTGTTTCCTTTCATCAGTTGTGCTCCAGAAGACGCAGGGTTGAGTAAAACACATATCGTTAGCCGCCTCCGAAAGAGGGGGCTGAGAGCAAAATGGGTCGTTTTGTGTGTCCGACATCATCCTACCTGAAAAACCGAGTGTTTTAAAGTGTCCGAGGGGAGGAAAGCTTTACAGGCTGTGCTCTGGTCTGATGCTTTAAAACACTGAGCTTCATCATGTTGTCCGTCCTGTCCGGACTTTTGGCTTAAAAAGAATACAACTCACCGAGGGTGCACGTTAGATGTTAATGTTAAATACATGTCGGTTTTGATATAGTGGTGCAAAGGATTTTGAAAATAATATATTTCAGATATAACCCTAAGCCTCATTTAGTAGACCATTATTTTAGACATGTCGTTGTTGTGTTTATTACAGCTGTCACGGTGTAAATGAACTTTCTCTTTACCTTCTCACTGTTCACAGAGGAGGCCGAAGAGGAAGCTCTGCTACTTTACAAACAAAGACAGGTATGTTTACATAGGTGTACACGATATGAAATGGCTTCCCTAAAGAACCTAATGAGCCGAATGATTGCAGATGTTTCACCTGTAACACTTGTGTTTGCAGTCTGCCCAAACAATGGTCAGAACCACTGACGCTTGAAGATGTGGATAAGATGTTTGATGACTTGGGTGAGTTGATTGTTTAATTAATTTGTTTTAATATTTTGTATTGCATTCATTCATTTATCTACTACCGCTTATCCATTTCTGGGTCGTGGGGGGTGCCGGAGCCAATCCCAGCTCACATTGGGCAATGGCAGGGTACACCCTGGACAGGTCGCCAGTCCATCACAGGGCCAACACACAGAGACAGACAGAGACCAACAACCACTCACACTCAGACCTACAGACAATTTAGAGTCACCAGCTAACCCAAACATGATGTCTGGACGGTGGGAGGAAACCGGAGTACCTGGAGAACACCCACGCAAACATGAGAACATGCAAACCTCATACAGAAAAAGCCCAAGGCCCGGGAACAGAACCCACAACCTTCTTGTTGTAGGGCAACTTCACTAACCACTATGACACCATGCTGCCCTATTTCAGTTAGCTTCGAATTTCTATTATGTTAATCTGTGCTGTTTTATCCCTCAGATTCTCCCACACAGGATTACCTCTGTCCTCCCGCTCTTTTGCTCAACAACTCCGACAATGAGACAAAACAAAGCGAGAGAGACCTTTCCCCAGTCCCACAGATGGAAAACCCAAACAAAACACTTCTAACTTGCCAGATGGTAATGTCCACATATTTATCATGTTCAAAAATTATTCATTTGCCCTTGTGAAAGGGAAAATAAGATAGTGGTCATATTCTTTTTTTAATTGTGAAGTCGTAATGTATAGTCCCAAAGTTTTCCCAAAATCTAGCTGATTGATGTGTGCCATTATGGACAGTGTCCCTGAATGTAGCTACTAAGTGAATAAAATGGAAAATTATATTATGTGCCAATTGATACACTCAGCATTTCCTATCCATCCAATCACAAAATTAATCCTGAATTATTGAATATACCTTTATACAAGTTGTGCTATTAAATGTATATTTTGTAACTCTTAAGGGGCCTGAAGGGGATGCTTTGCATCATCCTACAACACAGTCACCCTTTCCTAACACAGATATCGGTAAGATCTTCTTCTAAATCTTTTTAAACGTACACCAACTACATGTGTTGCTTGTTAAAGGCAGGTTTCTTTTTCTTGCAGATGTGGGCATCTTCAATGTTCATGGACCCATAAAGACATCCAGCCCTATAGACCATGAAGTGGTTATAGAAGATATTGAACAGGAGGACAATGAAAAGAAGCAAGTTGAGCCACCAGTTCTCTTTGACTGTGAAGATGCAATAAAGGAAGACACAAAGATACAGTCACCAGCAAATGAGAAACTCAATGGGCACGCCCCAAAGATGTAAGAAAACGTTTTTTCCTTCCTAAATATATTAGATATATATGCTGAAAAAGGTGCAGCAGATAAATAAGGTGTTGTCAGTATGTTTTGTCTCAGTTTCAGTGGTAACTCTTCTTTTATTTAGGATTCTTGACTTTGAGTCGGAGTCTCCTCCAAGGGAAGTTAACTGTAGTAAAGTCATGGTGTCTCCCCACAAAAACAAGATGGAGAAGTCATGGTAAGGGTCATTTCATTCTCAAATAATGATTACATGCTAATGTCACACTGGCAAAGAAAAATGACAGAATAAACCCCCAGCACCTCCTTTGGAAGGCAAAAGAAATGTTCAGTGACTTTACTGGTCTAGAACATTATTGTGAATAACTAAAATAAAATAATAATTTGTTGTTGCTGTTGTTTTTTTGTTGTTTTTTTTTTAATCATTACTAGGCAAGAACGCCTGGAAATTTCTAATTCAGAAGAGGAACAAGTAACTCCTGAGAGACACTCAACGAGTGTTCTCAGTCAACCACCAGCAGAGACGTCCACCCATGTAGGAAAAGACATGACAGCATTTCTGCAGAGGCTTAGAGATGCTGGACATCCCAAACCTGCACGGTGAGTTAAGATCAGTGCAAGAGTTAGTAATTTGATTGTAACAGTTGCTGTTAAGTTTTAAAACAAAAGACTATAAAGAATTCAGTCGGTATATACATATATAAATGTGTGTGTGCATGTTTTGTTTGTTTCAGGACTTTGACATCAGCATCTCCAGTAAAAGTTCCCACTCCTCTTCCCGAGCCAGAGGATGATTTCCTGATTTTGGAGGATGACACACCTCTTTGGTTTTCCATCCCAAGTAAGATTCCCACCAGTAAGAGACAGTGGCAGAACAAAACTTCCAGTACAGACAAAGACAGTTCAACAGAGAAGGGGAAGAAAGGCAGCCTAACAGTGACTGCACAAAAAGAGGCAGAACCAGAGGGGGCTAATGCCAAACTTGACACTGTTGTTGAGAAAATGAAGACAAAAAAGGGGAAAGAGAAGAATCAAATGAGTGGGCCTGCAAATGATACAAATGAATCGTCAAGTCCCCAGCATCAACAGTCCCCTGTTGATAACTTGGTTGAACAAGAAGAATCAAATGAAAAAACACAACTCAAGAAGATTCCATCAAAAGACAAGAAAAATGAGGAACCTACAGCCACAGCCAGCAGGAAACTCTCCCAGAAAGCTCAGAAGGCCTCTGAGATGAAAAGCTCAAACTCTTCCAAAGATGAGAAAGAAAATATGAAGACAAGCAGGGCTAAATCATTAAGGAGGACCAAAAAAGAAATGCAAGAATCTGAAAGTATTGAAGACAAAGTGGATGATGAGGCTGAGAATGAACAAAGCCTGAAACGGAAGAAGAAGAACCATGCAGATGCTGGACACACAGGTTCTCTTAACAGTAAAGACCTTTACCTTTCTTTCATATTGAAATTAAATCTTTCTGCTAGTTTAAATTTAAACTATATATAGATTTAAAAAAATTCCTTCCCTTACTCCATTCAAAAGTGGTATTACAGGTTTTTGAAATTATTTTGTTATTGTTCCACAGACAAAAAGGCCAAACAACACCCATTGTTGGATGATGGGAGCTCATCGAAGGAAAGTGAGATTACTTTGAAACGGAAAAGAAAAACTGGAAAGTGGAGGTTAAATTGCCCTCAGAGCACAGAGATGACAGAGGTTATGGACACCCAGCCAACAGTCAAGATGTCCAAACAGCAAAACAAAGTTACCAGCGGAGCAAAAACTTCACCTATGAAGTCAAAGAAGGACAGAGTTGTAAAGAAAAGAAATCAGAAGCAACCTGAAATCTTTTCCCATCAGAACACAACGAAAGGAAAGCGGGACAAAAATAAGCTAGCAAGAGGAGTAACACAGGATGACATGAAAGCAACTGATGAGTTGTTTCGCACCACTGAGTCAGGGCAGGATGAGGAGCAGCAGCAGCAGGAGGTCCAGGAACAGGATCAGGATTTGGATCATGTGCAGTCAAGCTCTTTGGCCTTATCACATAGAGACCTCAGTCTTAATTCAGGTATGCTCAGTGGTGGAAAGAATACTCAGATTTATTTTTTTTTTTCCCTTTGGGAATCCAAAAAAATATGTCATTGGTAATTCAAGTAAGCATTTGATAGTTTTGTCATGGTGATTTACTGTTGTAACTGCAACTCATTAAGATGTTATGATGCTTTACAGAAGAGCAGGTGTTTCAGAGAGTATACCATCCTGTCTCTAATCGAAAAAACTCCGTCACATCAGTGCCCGTCTCTCCCAGAGGACCTTTGATGCATCTCAGGGTAGCAGAGCCAGAGAAACGCAGAAGGAAACCTCCTGGTGAGTGGTGGACAGTTGATGACAAGCCTAAGGACACAGAGAGCATTTCCGCACAATCTCAGCAGCTAAATCCCAAAGTGACCAAGTCTGGTAAAGAAAGAAAGAAGCAAGCAAAACAGAGCCGATGTGCTGGACTTGGAACTCCCAAAAATGGTAACATGGCAGTTTCATCAAAACCACCAGGGGGAGCTCATGTAACTCGGCTGAAACTGAAGCCAAAGTCGACTCCAAAGACTCTCAAACACACTCTAGCCATATTTAAAGAAATTACCACATCGGCTGCAGAGACTCCAATGGCTGCCAGGAGCAAGGACAGAAATGATAATGATGGACATAATATGCATCCTGGTGAGGATGCTGCTAAAGATATAGGCAGCATGGATGCCAATGAGCTCAGGAACACACAGAACATCTCCATTGCTCAGGACTCCCAGCAAGACAACAGTTGTCAGCATGGGAATACGTGAGTCAAAGTCTACATATTATCTTTCCTTCTTTCTCTCTGTTTATTGTCTGTCTAATTGAAACATTTGTTTTGGCAGGTTAAAAGACCTTAGAAGTGGACCCTCTTCTATGATTGCGCTGAGCCCTTATGCAGAGAATGATACAAGTATATACATATTCTTATTTGCTCTTCTTTAAAATTTCTAGCCCACATATTTTCTTTAAATGTGAGCATTTTAACAATTTTAGTTGTACACAGGTAACATGCAAGTCCTTAATTACCATTTAAAATGGAACTTGAAACACAGACTATATATTTATATATGCAGTTACAAAGAAGTGAATATAATGTTCAATGCAGACAAAGTAGCTTTATCTGGTCCTTTATTGTTAACTTTAATGGCCTTATATGACAAATGTTTAAATTGTACTTTTTCTCTCGTTAAATTAGTTTCAGTTCCACCATTGCCCAGAGTACCTGCTGCGCTCTCTGTATCAGATCTGTGTGCTCCTCCTCTCAGACCACTGATCTTACAGCCAAAGGATAAGGCCAACCTGACAGAGTGGTTTAAGAGTCTGTGGTCTACCACTGTCAACAGTAAGAAAAGCTGTGTGTGTGTGTGTGTGTGTGTGTGAGATAGAGAGAGAGAGAGAGAGAGATAATTGATTCTTGTTGATTAATATTAACATACCAACTAATTTTCTCATCAGATTTTTTTTGTAAGACAATCCTTAAATGAGGCTGTAAATGAAGGTATTTCTGGCCTTGTCGCTAACAGAATAATTATGACTGTTTGATACCATTGTAGATGGTGCTGAAGTCAGTCCAGACCAGTTTGACTGGTACTTCTATCAAGGCAGAGCGATTGGTGTCCTTGCGGACTTAAACTGTGACTCAATATGTAATGGAAAGATGTTGCTGGGTTCCTACATGAAGAAACCTCTCTGGGTGGATCACAGTGCCACAACAGTCAGTCAATTCATTTTCTCTATTATCTTTCACATGTCTGTCTGTTCTATGAGTGCCACTAGACCAGACTTTTCAAAATGTGTTCATTCTCATAGTATTTATTTTGCTGCTGTTGTCTGTTTTTTGTTTTTTAAGGTTTTTAACTTATTAACAAGCTCTGTGAATGTAACCATTGATGGCAGTCAGTCCAACTTCCACCCAGGACAATCCTTCATGGTGCAATGTGGTAAGATTGCAATGTGATTACATATTTATATTGCATTTAAGTTGGTTCAGTAGTTTTTAGAATTTTTTTGTTTTAATTTAAACATCAGTATCCTTTTCTAAACGAGCCTTAGATGTATTGCTGTGAAAAGTTGATTTCTTCTAATGTGTATTCTGTTCACATAGGACATGCCTACAGCATCCAGAACATCACTGCTCAGCCTGCAGTTCTGTACTTCACCAGGATATCAGCAGAAAGCCCAGATTAAAGTCACCAGCTGGATCGCAGAAAACTTTTCTCATTTTTGTAAAAAGAAACAAACAAACAAAAAAAAAAAAAACATGGTCAAATTACTGAGCATTAACTAGCAGACTTGTGATCTGGGATAATATTTTTTATATTCAAATAGATGTACTTTCTGTCTTGAAATGTAAGCTGTAAATAGAAAACATTGCCTGTAAGTTTTATTTGATCCTAAACTATTGTGGAAGTGAGTGATGAACTAGATTTGGTTTAAAATGATTCTTGAATAAAATTTTGTGTGATTTCTGATACTTTAATTGGCCATTTTAATGATTGTACAATTACTGCTTTCAGCCTCTAAAGGGCAGTATGCTGCTGTACTTTGTGTTAAACACAGTTGTCAGAAAAGGTTTTTGTCAGTGGGCAAAAAACAAGGTCCCTACCTTCAGTTAATTCTGTAATTTTTCTCAACAGTTAGAAATGTGTTATTTCCTACACAATTTGAACTAAATGTTTTTAAAAGCTGTCTGTATCTGTGAGGCTTTGATGGTAGTAAAAATTTGTGTTGTTAATTGAAATCTACAGTGTTGGTGTAGGTCCTTCTTTTCCCCTAAAACGGCTCTGACCTGCTGAGGTATGGTCTCCAATAGGCCCCTGAAGGGTTTGCCTTCATGGTTATAGGTAGTACTTACACACAGGTCCAAAAAGCAATAGTTACAAGTCAGATTTTTTTCAGAGCTGTGATGGCAGTGTCCGATAACAGTTCTCATAGCAACCACGCTCCAGTGGAAGAGGTGATGTTATATATGATCATGTATTATCATGTATTAGTCTTGAAATTTCATCTTTTTTTCTTATTGAGTATTTTTGTATTTATTTAATATGAAATGGGAATTTAATCACAGGCAGCTTTTTAATGTAGATGGACACATCCTGCTTGTGTCCTGCAGGCTGAATTAAACCATTTTATTTATAAAGAAGCTGAAATTTTGCAGAACCTGAAGGGTTTATTTCAAGGTAATACTTCAGTAAAGAGGAAAGTAACTCAGCCACAGTAAATACGTTTCAAAGATAATTTAAGGGAAGTCTTTCACTCGCTTCAGGAGCATCAGTGATGCTTGGCTTGGAAGTGCAGTCAAGGTTGTTAAGATATAGTGATGGGCCATCATCCAGACACAACTCTCTCTTTAAAAGGGATGTGTGTGGGGGGGGGCTTCCTCAGAGACATTGCCATCAATCTCTATCCTGCTGGCTGCACAGGCACATGCACACATTTGCTTTAACCTCTGATGCCAGTTAAATAAAGAAGACTTTTCACATATTAAATACTAACTCTCGAAAGTTCCCGTTTCTATCATTCAACCAGTACAAAACATGAAAAATCATAAAATAATACATGATAAAACCAGTACATTGCCAAGCTTAGTGACCTCACACCAATTCGATACACAACCTTTGTTGTCATAATCAATATTCTGTCATTCAACATTTCATGACCTACTTAATGAAGGCTGAATGTTTCTGGAAGCAAAACTCATATTTTCTCACCCACCAAATAATTGAATAGTTTATGATTCAAAGAATCCAAACTATGTTTGTAAAACAATAACCTTGGGAATGCATTTTTAATTTCAATAAGCCTTTACACCTTTGCACTGTTATTCAGTTCTTATTTAATGATGTAATATAAGTTACAGTGAAAATATTTTGTGTAAATTAAGGTCCTGCTATAAAAAAAATCTCTGTCTGTGTCTGCAGGCGGCAAAGTCTCCTTCACTGATGGACACTGACTCAACTACCTGAATGAAATTAATCAACATCTATGACTTGAATATTAAACAAAGGAGTGTAGTGTCTTCTCCACTGTTGTGTTTTCAAAGGCCTGCCACTTTGATAATTTTTGCTGAATATGGTACTCCACCAGTCCAGCAGCAGAGCAGATTGGTAAACATTTCAGGGTGTGCTTTTGTTGGCCAACAAAGGGGGCTAGCTGCTAGCTGTAACTCTAAATATTGGAATTTATCAAATCAGATAGACAGAGAAAAATTGACTACATCTCTGAGCCAGTTCTTGCGCTGCTCTTGATCTAACACTGACATCAGCTCATTATCATATCCTAATTAGAACCAAGAACGAAGTGCAGCCAGGGTGAAATGTAATGTCACTTGTTTTTGCAGGTATTTGGTCATTAACTCAAAGTTAAAATTTTGATGGTGCTAGTTGAAAATGTATGAATCCCAGCCTTGGATAAGTTGGTTTAAGTGGGGACACAGCTGCTGAATAATGTATTCCTGAGAGTCTGCCTCACACAGAGCTCCATCCCAATCCCTCACTACCAAAATGGACCTTCACACTCACATCTCTACACCTAAAATCATCTGCCAAATGAAACAGTAATGACTCCCCACCAGAGATAGCACACTGACTTTGGTGACCTGATTCCTCATGGGTATTAATATTGATAAAGTGTCATCCCAGGTGTCAAATTGTGGTAATGACAAGATTGATTTTTGTTTTAATCTTCAACTGTATCACTCTTGGAATAAGAATTATTCCTCCAATGGTTTAACCCAAAACAGTTTTTAGATCAAAAAATTCAGATGAAAGTGATGTGCTGCTTGAAGCCTGCTCCAGAGATATGAATAACCTTCTGTACTCAAGTCCTTCCAGTGAAATTGTTTTGATGCATGGGGTTGTTGCTGTGATCACTTGTTTGATATGATTTCCTTTGAAAAATGCTACGATATGATAAAAATGCTTAACGTGCTTATCAGCAAATTACTTTTATTGACTTAATTTAGTCTTTGGAGGACCTGGCACGTGTGGTTTTTGAAATGTATGTTTTGAACTACAGCTTTATGGTTGCAGCCGATTTTTATATAAACTGCTTCAATTTAGCAAGTGTTTACGTTTTTGAGTAACAAATTCAGCACAATGCAACACAATCCTCATTTTGAACAGCAGGAAGAAACAATATAATTGCAAAACTTAGCTGCTTGTGAAAGAGTCAATACTTGGAGACTATTAATTGCATGCTGAGCCTGCTTTCATGGAGCGTTGCACATCCTCAATCCATTTGTCCACACAAAGGGTATGCAATCCTCAGCTATTGGAACAGACTTCAAGAATTGATTCTGGTTTCGTGCCTTTGTCAGACTTGGCTCAGAATATATGTTTGGGACAGCACTCTAACTGAGATGTTCTAACCAGCATAAGAGTGAATAATAATCTGTTTACAGTGAAGCTGGTGTGTATTCTAATGTCTGTTGGTCTAGAAATCATCCTCTTACCGTCATGTGTTGAGTTACACTAAATAGTTTTTTAAAGGTCAATTTTAATTATTCTGATAAATTCGCAATTGATTTGGGAGAATTAGAGACTTTTAATGTTACTTGAGGAGATATTTATGCCCTTTTTCACTCGCATTTGGGTTCTGGCTTTACTAAGAAATAAGCAGAGACACATTTGGGTGATTTCCCACATCCACCTATCCCTAGTGCGTTGGTTCACATCCTGGTTACACCTATGTTTTCGGAAAACAGTAAACACTGACACATGTAGTACAGAGAAAACTGGACACAAAGGGACCCTCACCGATACATTACACACATAAATCATCTTGAAGACTTCAATCTTGTAAACAGCTTTGTGTTCAAGTCATTAGGACAACAAATGATTTACATAACTGTTACGCAATCTGAAAGTATACACAAAAACACAGTTTATATCTGGGAAAAAAAAGCATGAAAATCGGAAAGACTGTTTTTGTGCCATAAATATTGTTCCCATGCTCTGTGGCTTGAGAACTTTAAGTTTGTTTATGATTAAATGAGCAAAATTGGACACATTTGCAGCATGAGGTCATGAGTCATTGTTTTTGCATCTTGTGCAGGGCAGTGGTTGGGGCAAGTCAGCATAACGAGAAAAAACAAGTCCAATGCTTAGTTACTTGATTAATTCAATGACTATCATTTTTGTGGAGCAATGGTAGTCTGTTCTAATGGTTGTGGTTAGATTGTTTGTCTGTTTTGTTGTTGTTGTTAGAGTATACAGCATAGCTATATTTAGTTGTCCCTCCTGTTGTGTTTAGTGGTTGCTTTGAAACGTTTTGCAACACCTTGTTTACTGAAAGGGGAGTGGGGAGAGCTGAATGGAGATCAGAGATGTAGCGGATAAAGGCCTTGTTCTGGTCTAATATGATGGTGGTCTTGTGCGTGAACAGTGTTGATTGTCTACAGAAACTTTAAGCTATGAGTCTGTAGTTGAAAAGATAATATACGGTAATCTTTTCTTGCGCCACTTTAAACCCACATGGATATTTCACCCTAATGACTTACACTTCTGAACCCCAACCTCAATTCAATCTCAATGCAATTCACTCACAATAACTTGTGTTAAGTGAGTCATGGTCCTCTGATCCTCTGTTGCTCTTATGATTACACCAAGGAACGTCTGTCAGAGGAAAAGCACACAGGGTTGATTTATGTTGAACCTGAGTTTCTCTTGAGGATGAAACAAAATAAATTATACATTCTACAGTAGAGCACACATTTAGTTCTGCAGTCTTGATGAGGCTTACAGAAGCAAAAATAGCTGTTGAATCTGAAAGTCCAATTATCTTTTCAAAGATCTTTTGACATGCAGAGTCTCAACAAAGCATTTTGTCAGCAAATTTGGTTTGTTAAGGGTTGTTGTTGCAAATCAATGAAAACAAATTGAAAAATATTATAATGGTCTGTGTATTTTCTTATGACTTTTTACACAGAAAAAAGTTCATTTAAGATAAAGCTATTTTTCTGTCAGGCTGCTGTCAGGTTTCACAGACTTCAATTATCCTCCTTTTGTGCGTCATTCAGTACTTGCTAACCTTGACTCAGCCCACTGGCTCTTCAAAAGTACAAATGAATTACAGCAGAAACAGCAGTCTCTTCAAAATAGAAAAAAAAAAAAAGATATTTGATTCAGAAATATGTAACCTATTCATGAGTTGGTTGTTACGTGAACGCATGTTGTGAGAGTAAGCGGTTGGCACGCTAGCACTGAGGGCTGTATAAAAGAAATAAACAGTGAGTTTTCAAATAACAGACAAAAAATTGAAATCAATGAATTATGGACAAATGGTTAAGACAGTCAGGTTAACATAAAGAAGGATGCTTTTTTAAATGAATGTTGCTGAAATATTATATTGACCAGAAGTGAACTAACCAACACTAATGCAGTTTATCTCTGCACTTGGGTTGGCAAATGGTTCTTCGTGATTGAATGAAAATAAATATAAATATATGTTGTTTCCCCTGCTGAATATCTGTTAGTATCATTACAGCACAAGTGTTCTTCTTCTCTGTCTGTAGTTTGTTGTGAAGGTTCACAAGAAAAGAAAAGCATTCCCGTTACTGAAGCTACAGGTAGAAGGAGGGAGACATAGAGCTATATAGAGCTCACAGACAGTATTAAAGAAAACAAAAGAAACAGATTGATTGTGGTTTTCTGCAGTGGCTTCCATCAATGTGCTGCTGAAATCCAGGGGATTTCAGTCCAACCAGAAACTAGCTGATTGAGTGTCCAAGGGATGAGAAGCAGTACCTTACTTTCTGATTCAATTTCTTTCTAATAAGCCAAAAATCATCAGCTCTGGCTGTCTGTCGCCCTCATGTCTAAGGTTCAGTTTAGACCTTAACTACATGTCCTCATCAGCTAATTTTCAACATTCATGTCCCTCTTTGCCATCATGAACCAGCAATGTCCCGAAGCTGAAGACAGAGAACTGATACAACTCGACAGTCAGTGTCCTCAATTTATGACAGACAAAACAGTGATGATGTGCAAAGCAAAGTAAATGAATTTGTATAATTTTTGTCCAGAGTGTGTTAAATACACACCTACAACAAGCATTATTATGTTTCGCCAAAAGATGGCAGCAGCACTGCGGCCCTCCGGTTGTTTGACCCTCACAGCCATTTTCTAAAATGGCGACTGTACAAAACAAAAGAAAATAAAAAAAGATGTGTTTGTAGTGATGGACGCTACTTTCAGGACATGCCAGCTGGAAATTGTGTATTATTCACTTTGCCTAATTTGACAAGAAACCTGTGTCTGTCCATGAGGAATTCATTGTGGAGAGACACCGACTGACGAAACATGCTAACAATACGACAAGCTATAAGCTAACAGCTAGCGCGATAGAGTGAAGAACATGGAGGTTTTTTCTACCTTTACAGCCGTTTTTCTTAACAGGAGGAGCCCACGAGTCTTCATTAAAATGCCACAAAGGCGATACTGAAAAGCTTTCACCGAGGATGAATCCATCAAAGACGGTGATGGAGAAGAAGCCGGGGTCTGCCGGTGTTTGCCCGGCTGCTCAGCGGAGGACTGGAGATATATCCGCCGATAGCCGGCTATGAAAGGACCGCTGAACTAAAGCAGTGGGCGATGAAATAAACTTGACCTCCAGCGCCCAAACACAGTTTCTGCTTCTTCCACCGTGGATTAAAATGGGATTATCACAGAGGGATCACCTGCCGTGGCTGGAAAACGAGGTGGATCGTCAACCTGAATCCGTAACAAAGTCACTGAATAAGAAGGTAAAGCTCTTAAACTCATTTGTGTTTTTCACCAACGAGTTCTCTCCGCTAAACATCAGAAATATGATCATGGTATGAAACAGATGATAAAAGCTATTCGTTTGACCCTCAACGTCTTCACCTCATCAAATCTGGTCCTCTGAAAAAAGTTTGGACTCCCCTCAAACACAGTCACGTCCTAAAATATCCGGACCCTGATAAACTTCTGTCTGACAACACATTTCCCCCAAATCAATGCTTGTGCAACTGCTGTGGTATTTATATCTCGTTGGCATTGAAGTAATACAAAAAACTTTAAAGAAAAAAAATCAATATTTTCCACACAAGACTCTTGCTTTTCTGAAGCTGTACTTTAGTTTAATCTCTGTAGTGGAGTATGGAGGACCCCATGCTGACAAGGTTATATATAAAAAAAAAAAAAAAAAAAAAGTTGGGAGTTGCAAAGACCTTGACAAGTTGCCATCCCCCCCACATTTTCTCACTTTTTCTCACTTTTTGCTGTAATACATCGCACATCACGTTTACATTAACAAAGTAATTAAAGTAGCTAATCTGCTTTGAAAAATACAATCTTTTATTTTATTTATATATATATAAAACAACCACACACACACACACACAATATTAACATGCAAATGTGGAGATGTTCCACAGTGAAGGTGAAGCCATTGTTTAGCGCACCTAGAGCGGTTTTTCTTTTGAGCAATTGAGTAATATTTATTGTTTTTATAGAAACTCCGGTGCCCATCTCTTAATTAATTATTTAATCCCCTTCTTGTAGGGTTTATGATATATGTAGGAGGCAACCCATTTGGGATCATTGCCAATGTTGGAAGGTTAGAAAACGTTGGTTTTGGTCCTTTTCTTAGTAAACGAATAAGAAAACCTTAACCTTATTAATATTTATTCCATGATTTCGGAATACCTCTTTGCCAGTCCTTCATCACCCATTACTGTGTTTCCAGATAGGAGGTTAACAGAAGAAAACAGAGAAAAGAGTAGTCACGGCCATGTCTATTACTGGCTGCAATCAAAGTTGGCCAGCTGGCACCCTGTGGAGGGATGTTGTGTCAGGAGACTTATCAGAGGCTGCTGAAGGAAGACCAGTCTGTCACACATTCATAAAATCACCAATTAGTATAAAAGCTCTGTGGATGGTCCCTCTTTCACCTTGAGAATGTGATGGTTGGAGTCAGAAATAATGCTTTTGAAATGAAGCCAGCAGCTTCTGAAATCCATCTGTGGTCTGACAAAGTATATTAATATACTGAAACTACTGACTCAGGTATCTCTGTCTTCTATATGCTGATTCCCCCTTAATGTTTTTAATGGTCCATAAAGAGACTCAGACTTGGAAAGAAACAACAAAGGTAAAATTAAATGGGAAAGAAACCACATATGGATTTGTACACTCTGTTTTCTATCAATAATTTATGGGACTGCATTTGGTTATTTTGAGATAAAGTGCTGCAATTTTCTCCTACCTCTGAGTTTACCTTGTCTTCGTGATTTCTGGTAATTTACTTTTTTCCTAATATTATTTTTGACAACTGCCAGTAACAATCTGGTAACTGTTACTTTCAGCTGTCTGTTTTATGTTTTTAGTTCAAGAGCAAAAGTCTTTTCTTTCCAGTTCAGTGTTTTCACTCTTGAATGCACCATGTCTTCTGACTGTGTTGTGTTATAATCTTGATGCTGCCGTCACAGGAGATATAGATTTTTGGTTGTCTTTTGAGTTTGAAAGTCTGACGACAACACCTCCTCATAACTCTAGCTATTTGAGAAAGCTGAAATAATTTCAGATTCTAAATCAGGATATGTGGTTGACATGAAAACATACTGATAATGATCTTGTCCATCTATGGTAAATTAATTAAAGGGCATACAAGCATAAAACCACAAAAGAGCAAATTGGAGGTAGCTTGACAGTTTTTCCATCTACGGCAGTATTGATTTTAGCTTTAAATTGGTATTTGTAGCTTTTTTTCCCCTGGCATAAAAATCCCTGTGTTATAGGCTGTGCGGCTTGTGGAGCTAACACTTTTCCCAACAAGAAATGAGGAAACGGTTCCAGATAATTAGGCAGGAAATTGTTTTGTTTCTTTGATATGTGTTGTGTCCGAAATAAGATCTCACCGATCAACAGCAGCTGGACATATGATTTCCTAGCAGGAATTAATCTGCTCTCAACATTATGTTTTCGCTGGACAAAACTAACCTAAATGACATGTTTGATGAATGTTTTATTCTTTCAAAAACAACTTAAGTATATACAATATTTTGGTCTTTCAATGATCATTCTGACACTGTTGTCTGTGATGTGCAGGTGTAAAGGGTAAATGACACACTTGCTGATAATAGTGTGTAGGTTTTCTCCCAGAGGTGCTCTATTAAGAGGAGAGCATGTAGTGCATGTGTGTTGTGAAGCACAACCCAAGGTAAAGGCACAAAACAGTGTAGTTTGTAGTATTACAGGAAATCAATGCTGGGCCAAAGCTGCCAGCTGATGTTCGGTCAATTGCAGCTGCAGTAACATGTGGAGAGCATTATTTTTAAATTTTGTGTTCTTTTTGGTCCTAAGTCTTGATACGATGCACATTCGGGTCAGTTCATGTTTTGTGTGTCTGCTTGTCCATAAGAATGATGATATAGATATATAAACCTGCCCATGAGGTTTTGCGCATACATTCACATTACAACAGAAATAAGAGAAAAAAAGAAAAAAAAAAAGGCAGGATATCAATCATGGCCTTGACTATCAAAGCCAGACACTTTCTTTGTGTTGCAATACTGCTTTTGGACTAACTATTTACACGATGACAGGAAATTGAAAAAAAAGAAAAAAGAAAAAGAAATGATGAATGGCAGATTTTTGAAGCAGGGAGCTGTAAATTCACATCTTCTTATGTGACCATAATTGAAATGACAGGTAGCTCAAGCAATCTACCATCCTTGAGGTAAGCTGTGGGGGGAGTCAAATAATGGGCCTGATCTGTGGGGCCTGACAGCCTGTGGCAGGTTGGTCTAGGACTCCACATGTTCAAAATGAGAATGAAAGCTTAGTGAAAGTTGAGTCAGGGAGAATATCTACCTGTGCTTGTTGCTATCTATAAGCTCCACCAATGGCATCCCGAGCCTGATCAAATCTGAGCACTTGGTTGAATTGTTTCCCTGTCATCAAGCTGTCTCCATTCCTCTCTGGAATCATTACCATTTTATCTCAAACGCCCTCTTATATGATTCTGTTAAGTATGTCCATTCAGTGTGATAAACTGAATCTTGCTGGACACCTGTTGTATAAGAAGGCTTTGAAAAGTTTGTTGGAAATTGGGAATGGATTTTCACAATCCAGTTTTATGTAAGCTGTGACTGGTTGTGTTGATCAGTTGCAGTTTTGTACAGAGCTGGGATCAAAGGCCTACAAGTTAATATTTATCTCTGTCTCTCCGAGCTCTGCCATATACTATTAGGTGTCAGTATTAATTAAATTAAGGAAGGATGGGGGCAATTCAGTGTCGTAAATAATATACATGTCCACAACATGTTCTGGTGACCTAATTTACATTATCTAATGTTTGCATCAATATTCTGTAGCTATTGGCTTGAGGTCTCGGGAATTTCTTGTCCCCAGGGGTTATTTTTTATACTGGCTCGGCTCCTTCTTTTCCAATGGTATCTTATGAAAAAGATTAAAAGCCTAACGGATTTACACTCCTGAAATTCAATCAAATTTATCTGAATTGCAGAGCATTTGGGAAAGTGAAAAGTGTTTTGGATTGTGCTATTTTAATTGAGTTTTACACTTTTTATTTTACACAGAAGATAATGAATCAACAGTGATGCCTGAGGAGACAGCAGCAAGCAACAAAAGTGTTTGTCTGGACAAGTCCCGCAAGGATGTTAAAATATTTAAGTATGACACAGCATCTATTGTCAGGCACCACAGTAATATTGATCTATGATATAATTGAGCTAACCCAATTTGTGTGAAGATTGAAGACCAGTATATGTGATCACTGGGGCGCAGCACAAGACAGTGTTTTTTTTTTTTCCTTTAATGCTATCAAGTAGCTAATGAATACTTTATTAAACAGGTCATTTGATAAATGCAAATAAAAGTGAAGAAAGTTGTAAAAAAAAATGTTATTTTTTACGCCACTTACGTCATTATTCTTAATGATCTTCATTCGTCTGCTCTGTACCTCATAAAAGGGACATAAATATCTAAAACACCTAAAGCTCCAATTCTGTAACTGACTGATTTAATCGATTTTCTCTGGTGAAGCTGGGAGGATAAGGTGAGGTGTGCTGTTTTCAGGATGTGCTGGAGTACTTTAGAGGGGAGTTTATTCCCTGGATCAGATGGCTTATAATCGAGTCAATCTAATGAATCTAACATGAGACAGTAAATGAACATGCAGATACTGCTTCAGTGCATCTGACTGACATAAAACCTTGTTAAACTTGACATGTAGCTGCTCATGAAAATAACTTAAAATAACTCCTTAAGATGCCTGGGAGTCACTAATGAAAACAGACATGTAACATTTTGTTGTCATCAAGTTGCTAATATCAAAAATCCACCTGGAGACCTAATTTAACTTTTGGGCTCTGAAGCCTCTCCGAGCAGGCACCAAAATGAACATACTCAACGTGCTAGTGAATATGTTGTAATTTTATTCTGCTTAGTTATTAAATATAAATTCTCAGGAACAGAGATGTGAGCAGTGCTCTGAAGCTACAGTATAGGGAAATGGAAGCAAGGTTCATTTTCCGTGCAGAGAATATAAATATCAACGTGTAAATCTACTCACAGAGCCTTTGGCTTGCACCAGCTGTCTGTGGGCAGGGCTCAGCCTGCAGTCAAAATGGTGAATATTCTTTTCCCCACAAGACAACCAGTCTGCAACAACTTTGTACATCAGCAGTGATGTAATTACACCAGACAATCCCATAAGCACATTGTGTCATCTCCTCTCAAAACAGAAAAACACTGGGCTGAAATTATGGAATATCATCTGCTATGAGCAGATAGCGGTAGTTCAATATGTGTTAAACATATTTGGTTTTTCGTAATATGGAGTGACAACTTAATTCTGAGGCTGATAACAAACTATATAGTGAAAAATCTATGACTTTATACAGTTCTTTAATCGGGCTGATATTTTTCTTTTTCTTCAAAGGGTTGTATTGTACAACTTCTGTCTACATACAAAACAAATGCAATACACAAAAGAATTAAGATACACTTCAATATCAAAATACAATTAACATTTTGGCTTTTTCTGCATTTTATCTGCTCAAAGTTCAGCTACTATCCAGTACTATTCACTCTAAAACAAAGTTTCAAAAAATTGGGTGGATTAACCCAGTCCTGCATGAATTATGAAAACTTCCCTTAGGATTTTTTTTGAGTGTTTTTATGATTCTCCAGGCATGGAGAGTAGCAGTTGGTGAGATGTTCACTAGGCTGGACAACATGCCTTTGAACTTGCAACCGATGAAAGATATTTGTAATAAAACGATGACTAAAATAAGTTTAAGTGAATAGTATTCTTTTTTTTATCTCCAAGGGGTCTCCTAGAATAGAAAGAATGGGTTGCAGTGTATGAGATGACACACCAGTGTAGAGACTGATGTGCAACTTTGACTTCAAGACCCATGCATATAGAAGAAAACAGCTTTTGAATAGCTGTCCACTGTAGTGACCAGTATGCAGGAAAGGGCTAAGAACGCCCATTACTGACTGACTGAAATAGCTTGGATGCAGTAACGGTGTGTCTATGTCCATCTCCAGATATGGTACACACCAGACCAGGCAAGATTTAGATTTATTGCTTATTTTCTACACTCCTTAACCTTTCTTTTTTGAATCCTCTCTCTAGTTGTTTTTCTTGAATTGTCTGCCTGCTGCTCCTGGACACCTCTGGTGGCTCCCTGCAGGTAAAAAAGATGTAACACGGTAGTGAATCTGACCCAGAACAAATGTGTCAGATATCACATCAATATTTTAGAGAATTTCTGATAGTTGCAAAGGAAATACATTTTCCTGAGCATCGTTGCATATACTACACGATTGTACCTACTCTCCCCATAGACCCACAGACTACTTTGTTAAACGGTACAAAATAACGGAGGTATAAAATAAAAGCTTTAATCTTCATGACAGGTAATTTGGATGATCACATCGTTGAAGACACACATACAGTTTCAATGTTTCCTCTTTAACTACCATTGCTCTGACAATTCAGGGCTGCTGAACAAAGACCTTCAGCAAAAAATCAGGAGCATGAAGGTTTAGAAATGGAGCAATTTCGTTTGGATACCCAAGGCAGCTCCTTAACTGTCCTTGTAGAGTGCACTTAAAGTACATATCCTCCTGCTAGCGTTAAGACACACTGAACCTTAATAAATGATTATTATGTTATTCAGGGAATATGAAAGGGAACCAGAGGAAATGCAAATTGGGTAAAACTGTCTGGATCTGGATAGTGTGGATTTGCTTTGCTCATCATATTGTTATTACAATTCTTTTTCTTTTTTTTAACCCTCAACTTACTCTTTTTGTTGTTTGGATTAGTCTCACTTCCTAAATTCAACTATTCAGAGGTTTACCAAAGTCACAAGGGTACATCATCTTGGAATCATGATTCATGGTAGAAAAGTAGATGTTGAGAAGCTTATCTGAATAAATTTGAACTGGTGAAAAGCTGTACAACGGCCAGATTTAGCCTAAATTGTCAATATACGGACATTGTCATCATTTTGTCTGCACAGAGTATGTCACACCCCAAGAGCCATTGTTCAGCTTGGTGGTTAGGATACCTTACTGTGAAGGTATTCACAACCAATTGTCACAGGACACACTAGTAATTAAAAACATTTTTAAATGTCTTGTTATCCTCCAGAAGCGGCAGGAGGCCTTAACTTCCCCTTACAGCCAAATTAACCTGGAATCAGATTGTAATTAAAAATGTATGAAATGAGCATAAAAACAGATGATGATCGGTATCATTTAAACTATTTAACTGCATCACCACTGATCTGATCAGATATAAAAATGAAAAGAGAATCAGTTCTATTTTCAGTCTATGAATCGAGCGCATAAGGGTTTAGGTTAAGATTAAGATCAGCCACATTATTTTTTCCAATGACAAGAACCACTTTACCAGAAAGACATCAAATGCCATGTTGCCAAAATTGAAGTTCAAAAGTTCTTCAGCCCCATATTAAGCTACTGTCTTTTTTTTTTTTTTTTTTTTCCCCAGACGTTTTAAAACATAAGGTCTTTCGAATGTGAAGGCTGTAACCATTTTCACACTCTAGACAAATAATGATTACATGGGGTGAAGGGTGAAGGTTTAGTATGAAATTCTCCTGAGCTAATTTCCCCCCTGGGAGAAATGAGAGAGGAGCAAATCTTTGCCAAAGATGGACACATTTTTATATCTGCAGTAGCTCTGGAACTCTAATGCTCACACAGTACGTGAATGTACAGACAGGTTTTGATGAAGGATGATACAGCAACTCTGACTTTGCTACAGTAATATTTAGCTATGTATCATTATTAATTACTTTTCAGTGGAATGGCAGGCATTTCAACAGATGTCCATACCTTTGCAATGAAAAATGTCTAATTTTATATTTCTATTAATTATGATGTTTTCATGATTGCTAAGTTCAAAATTGTTTATAGAAACAGACAACAAGAAGCTTGCTGCTGGTCTTTGGAGAGAAGCTATAGATACTTCAACATGCAGGTTCAGATTGCTTACCATGTCAATGCTGATTGTGTTGTTAGAATGGTTATATAAAGCATTATCAAAGAATCAATATTTTCGTAAGTTTAATAATTACTTTTGTTTGTTTGTTTATTCTATATTTATATCATATATATCATTTAACATTTAACGTGTTCATTGCAGTATAATTATAGTATCAGTTAAAAACCTATTCTGCATAAGGCTTTGTGCAAAAAGCAAGTAATTAGTAACAAGTACTGTGAAACTATATTAACAAATTACACACAATTGCATTAGAAAATATAAATGAAGAAAGGAGAAATGCTACTATAGCCTACTTCAGAATTGCACAATGCTTGAACAAATGCACTACCTTTATTTTCTTTTATTTATTTATTTTTCTCCAGAGAGCTTTGCAGAGATAGAAGCCCATTTGAGGTTAACATAAATGTGGACGTACAGTATATCTGATGACAGCTACATTTCTTCAATTTTAAAACTCACCACTGAGAAAATTTTTGGCTGTCAATGTGATTTCTTTCATTACACTGTGCCTCCTTTATGATTCATCATCTATATCATGTTCTCACATTTCCTCCTTTACAGAAATACTTAGCACATTTCCATTTAAAACAGCAGAGCAGCCAAGTTAAAGTGCTAACTTAAGTTGAAGACACTCAAAGCCTTTAAGCAAGACAGAGCTTATCCTAAGCTGCCAGACCACATTGGATGATGGAAAATGAGTTTTGGCACTGATTACACAAACGCATGCCTCCAATAAGTGACATATAAAAAGCTTTCTATCACAAATATTTCAACCACTAAGCCAAACGGCTTTAGCTATCTCTTTAGTAAACCAAACAAAAGGTGTCATATGAAGACTATGATACGCCAGTTGGAAAATGCATTTGTGTCATTAATTTTTCCCGAAGAAATGTTGGCATGTTTGTTGCTTTGTGCATTACCAGGCCAATCTTTTTGACCATGAGCTTCATCTAGTGGAGCACCCTGACCATTGGAGCAAAATTACACCAATCATCATTATCGGCGCCTGTCCTAATATTAGAAGAAATTGCATGTATTCACATCAGATTACAGGACAGACAAGATTTAGTCATACTGATAGAAAAATTTGACAAAAACTGCATAGTCTCTCTCAGATTTTTGGATTCATGTGAAATAAGCACAACCCCTACGCGATTCCTTCTCCTCAGATTTCAATAAAAACTTAGTCTCTTAGTTGGCAGCTCCAAGTTTCACATGAATGAAGTCAGATTAATGGCAGAGCGATCAACAGCAGTGTCACAATGCGAAGAAGCATCAAGTCATCCAAAGGGGTGTTTGGAGATTTTTTAAAACTTAGCTCTGTTACTTGTTGGTTTTAAAGTTTATTGTTTTGTAAATTGCTCCAGCTGTGTTGGTGGCTCTTTTTTGTGTTTCTGCACAGCTAGTGAAAAACTCTTCAGACCTCCAGTTCTCTCTCTGTCTCATTTTCTACCACTTATCCATCAGGGTCGTAGGGGTTGCTGGAGCCAATCCCAGCCAGATCGCCAGTCCATTGCAGGGTCGATACATACAGTACAGACATACAGAGACATACACACTCACACTCAGACCAACAGGCAATTTAGAGTCAATTCCAATCCCCCCCCCCCCCATTTGTTAATTCATTCAATTAACTCCATTGATTTTTAGATTCACTATTGACTTTCCCCTACTTGATCTAAATCAACAATGGCATATTAATTATTTCCTTCTTTTTGCAGATGACAAAGAAGAATATCTATTGTAAAATGTATGTTTGAGAACCAAAAAACTCAAAACTAAACAAAAACACAGGTGTAGAAACTTACTTCCAATTTCCTCTTCCTCTATTCACTCTGACCAGCCTCAGCTGGCAAACATCCTGCTCGCATACAATATGTGTTTGAATCACAAGATGAAAATGACACACACTGCACTAATGCTGTCACCGTCACCTTGGGTTAGAGCATTTTTCTTATTCGGATTTAGGAAAGAAATGGTGCTTTTTGCCGTTATAAAAGACAAACGCAGTGAGGGTTACTGGAATCATATTGTCTGGTCATAATAAGCGTGCTTACAGTTGTGAATGTATTGTAGCCCCATTTTCATTATATTGCTGCTTGTGTTTAACAAGCAAACAAACAAATGAAACATGGAGCCAATTGAAACCCTAAACACATGTATTGTGTGTGATATTTATATTTATAACATCATCCTGGTCTACCAATCACCTTCAGGAAGAGGTGATTCTCATAGTCACATGAAGTGGTATGATAGAACCACAGCAAACAATACATAATTCTCTCGAGTTGTGAAATATCCAGTCTGTTTACACGGTTCAATTTAAGGTACCATTATGGTTTAAGCATTATGCTGTTGAACAACAACACTACTATACCATTGTATTTGGATTAGATAGGATTATGACAATAATAGAAGTCATAGTTATGATAATTAGACTGGAAAATAAAAAGTATATTCACATAATACAGGTCAGGGTTCAGAGACATAACATTTGCTGAGCAATGGGGTTCATGGAGTGATATTTAAGTTCAAAACTACAATAGCAATGTTTGCCTCTGAGGTTTCTAAAATTCAGTTTTTCCATAAGACATTGTGTGTTACTTCTCTCAGTTATTACATAGACTAACTTTAAACACTATAAGAGCAACAATGACAATGGCACGCAGAGAAAATAATCAAATCTTAAACTGAAACTTATTACATGGAAACAAATTATCATCAAGTCAAAAAAGCAAAATTTTGTTAATGCTAACGCAACAGGGATGGTTGAAGTACATAAAAAATGTCAAACTTACAGTATAACCTATTAAATCCTGCACTTAGAGGCCTCAAAGAACAGTTTATCCTACTTGTGAATAATAAAGTACTTTTATTTATTATCGTCCGCTGTGGACACATCTGACACAAGCAGCTGCAGATTTCCTCGGTAGCAAGACTCTTGACCTTACTGAGAAAGAAATCATTTTCAGACTGACATTTCCTTGCAAGCTACATTACCTAAATTTTTAACATTGTGGGTTGCACAAGTGTACACGGTGGATTTTTTGCATTATTTAACAAATGTAGTTATATTTAGCATGTGCTACATTTCAGCATGTTTCGACCCCAAAATCTCATAATAAGTGTGGTATGGAGTGACGCAGGATTTGTCATGTATTGTCGCTGCACAACTATACATAAAAATAAATGCTATATGAAGGTATACATGCTGAAATTAGACCTGGACCAATATTATAATCAATATTATAATCTATATTATTGTCTGAATTCTATCAATATTAATGGGTTGGCCCATGTAGTGAAATGCCTCGCAGGGTTAACTCAACCTGTCACAGAGACTGAAGATAAAACTGTGCTGTGAGGTCCAGTCAGCTGTGAGTGGAGGTCGATCAACTGGAGCTGTGTTTGAAGAGGATGGAGAAGATGGACTGACTGATGGACTTTGACTGCAGAAGTGTGATGAGAGGGAAATTTAACCACGTATGGCAATTTTTACTGCTGTTTGTTTTTCTCAGTTCAAAAAATAATTGTTGTGCGCTCAAAATTGTTGCACTCAATCCACTTGTGAAAGTGGATTTTATCGAACTTAGTTTAGAAAAGTGCGTGTGTGTGTGTGAGTGAAGTCGCACAATTTACCCTGCATGCCAGGAGAAAAAATACCTCAAGCTCTTAGGCCCAAAAGACTCTGTAAAGCTCCTCAATTGATTTGTGGAAAGACAGCAATCGCAGAAAAGGCATGAAACAATGTTTGAAACCAGGTGTTCGCAGGAGCACTGTAATAAATGTAAATGAACTGAAGGAGCTTGGGACCACCAGGATGGTGCATTTCACAGAACAGTCTATCAACCGCACCCTCATTGGACAATGTCAAGACAGAATCCCCTCGAACAGAAGACGTATTATTTTACTTGGATTTTGCCAAACAGCATTTAAAGGGTTTGGAAAACATTTAGCTAAACTACCAGGTTATTTTCCTAGATTCATTAGTTCTGTGCACTATCTATCAACAAATTAGATGAATGAGGTAACAATGGTGATTAAAAGTTTTGGAACGTTTCTATATTACAGTACAGTATCAATAACAATATCAAGAGTCCTGAAAAAAAACAAAACACGATCTTGCTTGGTATTTCTAAATCTTGATTACTTATTGTCGAATACATTAAACTGGAGACCATCAACTCATCTGGAAAATGTTTACTGAGAAATAAATGAAGTTAAAATAATGACATCTTCCCATACACTTTTATTGGGATTCTATTTTCGACAAATGGCAGTGGTCACTTTTGGTTGTTACATATAGTGCAGATTCAACACACTTATATGTCTGACTCTTTGAGCTCCATCTCCATCTCCATCATTTGCGGTCACTGACAGCTCAGAGGAGGAGTCACTTGGTTAGCAGCTTATCAGTGTCTCCACTCACTTGCACCTTCTTCTTTCAACCACAGTTGTAGTCTCCCACAGCCTGGCGGCCTCGTTACCCAACAGCCTCCTGGGGCCGGCGGCGCGGAGTTGTGAATGGAGGAGGGGCGGGATCAGCACAGATGGCCCCACTCTTCTGCTGCAGGAGCTCACAGAGAGAGCAGCAGCCCGATGGAGCGACAGCAGCGCTCAATCTCACACATCTGACCACAAACACGCACACCGCCTGGCTTTCCTCCCTCACACCTCAGCACATCTACCGAGTTTTTCTCAAGTAAGAGGATGGATGCTTCACAGCTGTCCTTTCTGCTGCTGCTGAACCTCTTTATGCCAAAAGTAAGTGTCTTTTATTCTGAAACTATTATTAAGTTACTATCAGACACAAAATGAAAAGAAATTGCCAAAGTAATTACTGCATGAAGTCAAGGTTTAGATTAACACTGAGATCAGAACCATCATTTTATTTTTTACTACACATAGTAAAACACTTAGAATTTATAGGGATATATATATTTCTATTTCTATATATTTATTTTTTAGTTTACAATCCTTTCCTTTGTACAAACATTTTTATTCATTTTATATAAAAAAAAAAAAAAATCATCTGAACACTTTCAGAGGGTGGTGATTTTAAATAACGGTTGCATTAAATTGCCCATTTTACATTTTCAAAAACATGTTTCATTCAACAGTGCTAGTTAAGTCAACTTTATATCTGGCAACAAAACCAGTCCATGCATCCCAGCCAACACTGAGAAGCACTGACATTACAGTTCAAATACATTTAAAGAAGACACAAATGTCACAAATATGACTGAGATCAAATAGAAATCTTTGTTAAATTAGAAGGAAGAGGTGTCTAAATTCAACCTTGTGATAGATGGAGTTTAATTTCTTGTTCATTCTAGACTAATTACTTCCTGACAGATTATCATAGCTGCAAAAGATATTTAATTTAATAACAATGTAATCATTTCATCCATGAAGTACATTTACTGACTACAGTATCTTGTGTATACATCCTATTAGCATCTAAAATGTAGTCTCATATACTGCAGGGCTGCTTTTAAGCCGTTTTTCTCTCACAGGTTACGAATGGTAGATTAACTGTGTTGAATGCATTGCTCTCTCTGGATTTGGATGACTGGATCGAAAGCCTTTGTTTTTTGCCGCTGTGTAATACAGCATGTCACCTTTCAGTGTCACTGTGCGTCGCTGCAAGGTATTGACGTGCTAGATGTAGACTGAATGCTTCTTTTTTTAATATGTTTTCAATTGCACATGATTCTTCAGATATAGTTTGGGTATTAAACGAGTAACAAACAAGAATATATGTCAAATCTAAATGGAAGCAAAATGAATTCATTTGTTGGAGATGTTTAGTCATTATGGCCTAAAAAATCCTGTAAAGACTCACATGCATTATTTTTCAGATATGTTTTATCTCCATTAAGAAATGTCAGAAGTGTTTTGCTGCTGCTCATCTCACTTCATACAATTCCTGAAGGGGATCTGCACTCTTGTGCATTTTATATCTTATCTCTGCAAATTAAGTGATCAGGAATGACCTTTTTTGCTGCAGTTTAAGAAATATGAGAGAAAATCAAAATAAGTATCAAACTAAGAAACTTAACATTTCAGATTGTGATGACAATCATTTCTTAAGTGGATTTTAGTCATTTGATAGTCGGTGTTGCTTCATTTATTGCCTACAAGTGACACTGATTCCAGGCAGAATGACTGTCAACATCTAAGTGATAACGTGAAAATTCCTTCCTCCTCACTTCTGACAGTCGTCAGATGTTTGGCCCACACTGAGGCTTTAAGAGATCAGCCAGATACGTAATTTGTTGACAGATTCTAGTGGCTCATATAGGCACCAGTGTGGAAAACATTTAAAGGTTTGCTGGGGCGTCCTGCAGTCTTATGTGGCTGCTTTTCAGTAACACACACTTACAAGGCATCAATATTTACTAAGAAAGGTGATGCTAAGTGTGGCACAGAAAATCCTTTAAGTGGTTAAATGTGCGCATTAATGACTGGATGTCACTGTTATCAGTTCATATTGCAGAGATAGATGTGTTAATAAAAGTCTCTTTTCCAAACATGACATTAAATGGCAGAGACAAAAAAAAGCTTTTTTTTTTTTCTTCAATGCGTCATCATTAATAAGTAAACAGGAAATAGCTGTATTTGCTGTGCTGATTGTACATGCAAAGATTAATACCAGTACTATGTGTGTCGCTCAAAATATGAAACTACAGTAGAAAGTTATTTGTTATATCTTAGGTAGTTGCTCCTGATAATATCAACTGGCAGTTCACTAAATCAGGATATACCACTAAAACAAAAGAAATTGAATAAGCTGAATAAAGCTGCTGGAAAATATTAACAAGTAGTTTGTCTGTTACAGTTTGTCTTATTGTAATGGCCAGCACTTACATTATTATTTGGTTTGGTTTAAACTTAGAAACTGCTTTGCAGCTTAACTGAAAATTTCTGGGGGCGGGGGTGCTGGAGCCAATGAGGTGGGGTACACGCTGGACAGGTCGCCAGTGCATCACAGGGCCAACACACAAAGCCAAACAGAGACAACCACTCACACTCACGCTCAGAGTCACCAGTTAACCTAGACATGCATGTCTTTGGAAGGTGGGAGGAAACCCACGGCGACACGGGGAGAACATGCAAACACCACACAGAAAGGACCCACGCCGGGAACAGAACCCACAACCTTCTTATTGTGGGGCGACAGCACTACTGAAAATCATAATTTATCATAAATTCACTCCACGACATGATCACCAGAAAACCACAAGTTGTTGTTTTTACTGTTCTGTTTTCTGTGCACAGATCAAACATAGCCAGGCCCAAATTACAGGTGCTGTTATGACTAATTTTTAACTTTGTACAGAGCCGACCCTTATTCTCCGATTCTGGAGCTTTAGCCTCATTGATAAAGTACAGACTCAGAGTGTTATGGGTCTTATCTTTAACTGCCAAGTATTTCTTTCAGATTATTATTTCCGGAGCTATTCACAGTTATTCTCAGTATTACACATTTTCTTCGCTCAAATTTGTTCATCTGGACAAATTAAGTTAGTCTTTGCATTGTGGCCAATAAACACATTGCGCTCAGTGATTATTCAGCCTCAAGTGGGGGGTAAACACATTACTCTGCATGGTGATGCCACACACATATACAGGTTTGCCCTTTTATTTTCCTGTCAGTTTCATTCATTTTTATTCGATTGTTATCTTATTCTCAAAGACAACGTAATTGGCAGTCCTTTTTAAAATACTACATTTTGACAGATGAAGTGACAGCCTGGCAGCATTTGTGATCAACAGGTCAACCTCACATCTGCATAGTCTGAGATTGGCATTTTTGGTTCGTTGCTCAGCTACAGAAATCTCCAAGTTTAGCTTTCCAAATCGTGGACATTATTGGTATGTCTTTGGTATCTTTCACTATTGGGCACTTTGTATTTATCTCCAGCATTTTGAGTTAACATATAAAGCAGTGTCATGACCCTTCCCTTCATATCTTGTGTTTTCATAGCTTAGGTAAACGACTCCAAAGTCAGACATCCCCATAAATCACATGCTCAGAACTCTCAAATTGTTTTGTTATTATTGATCTTTCTCTTTGTGTGTTCTGGCTCTATTCTCAATATACAGGGTTATAGGTGAACTAATGCACGATCTGCTTGCAATGAAGAGCACGTATGGTACAAATCCGTAGCATTTTCTAGTATCCTGTTTGTCCTCATGAAGAACTTTGTTTAAGCCACAGTTTATTCAGCAGTAATGGTTTAGATGAAACTTGTCAGCCACTGATTTGCATTCCCCAAAAGACAGAAAGAAAAAAAATGAACAACTTGACATCAAATTAAACTGAGAATCTAGGTTGCTGGTTTATTTGTTAAATTAAAAAAAAAAAAGTTTTACTTTGGCCTCAGTGAAATTATTCACTTGCATGACATATGCAGCATCAGGAAGCAGGAAGCTGTGACTGCAAGTTAAAGGTGTTGGGAAGGGACAAATTAGAGGTATGCAATTAATGCCACTAAGAGCAACAACAACAATGCAACTTTTTAATCAGTCGCGAAGAACAAGTTAACAGTGACTGCGGTAATTTAAATGGCTATAATTAATATGCAGCACTGGTCCTTTTTCTGTGAGAGCTGAATGGCACTTAAATATTTAATGAACTTTCAGTTGAATCGTTTTAAGGTCAGATTATTGCTGCCACGGGGAACCCAGGCTAAAATTGCTTGAACAGCCCTCATATTAACAAAGAGACACCTTTCTGGAAGTAACAAAACATTGGTCCGAAAACAAGACTTCAACAAATGCTGCATATGGAAGAGGCCCAAAATCCTGAGTGTGTTGGGACATCAGTGGTAGTTACTAATCTGACCATCCTGGGTTGATGTGTTATGTTATCACTCAACAAAATTAGCAACTAACACTTGATATGTGACGTTCTAGTAGTGGCACACAGTTCAAGCAGTTTCATTATTATTATAGTCTCTAAGTACTTTGTGATGATAAGATATTACCTCTGAGGGCCTTTTGAACTCATCCTCCCTCAAACACTGCACTATCACATCAGCTGACAAGCAGTTTCTTGGTAATCAAAAATAAGGTCACCAAGGAGTCTGACCAACATGAGATTTACTTTTCCATCTGTGCTGTGGGACAGAGATAATGTAAACAGATTAATCCTTTGCCTCTCAGCCAGTGTTGCTACTATTACTACAGGATATGTTGGATATTCTGCTGTAATAGGTTGCAGGCTAAGACTCCTGTGAGCAAAGTTCTGTCTATGGATTATGATAGTCAGTACTCCCTCATCCAGGCGGGTGGTGATGGGGGTGATGAGTTAAGCTTGTCAGAGGCATTGGAAGTAAATAATGTAGCTTGTTATGTTGGTATGCCATTCGTTGTATTGTGTTGTATTTCCATGAAGGTTACTAACTTTATTTCTTTCTTTTTTTTTATTTTAAGTGGTGTTATTGTCATACCTTGAGTAATAGTAATAGTATAATAGTAATAATAGTAGTATTGATGAAAATTACAGCAGGAAAGAAATCAGTCACTTTTGCAGACCAGTAGGTATCTCATAAAGAACTCAGCAGTTGTCCTACAGTGTGTGTTAGCTATTTCTGATGGTATGACTGTGATGAAACAGTGCGTAATAGTGCTACATCATCTACTCCTATAAAATGTCACATGTTGTGTTAATGTAATTGTGTGTTCTTAAATATTCATGTGGAATCAGACATCACATAGCACAGAACATTGCTATGTATTCCTTTTTTAAGTAAAGAACCTTTGTGTGTAGTCTGCATGATTACATTGAGTTATTGCAAAACTATGCATACTCTAATATACTCGCAGCTGTCACTTCCAGAGATGCCGTTTGCCTTCTTCTTCTATAACACAGCCATATCTGAAGAGAGATCAATCCTGGACTAAACACGGTTTTATTGATTGATTGTTGAGGATAATTTGATGTCTCAGAGCTCCTGTGTGGTTGTAAAGATGTAAATGTAAAGACATGATAACGTCTGCTGCATCGCCACACTCACTTTGACCTTTACTGCCTTTATTCTTGTAAGTGTTGTCTCTTTCTTTGCGTGGATCGAGGCTAAACTCTGGGAGTAGATGAATACACTCACGCCTCATCCATCTCTTGGTCCTTTCATCTCTACTGACCTACTCAAGCTCTTCACTGCTCATCTTACACATTTTCATTGACCCACTAGCCCTCTGCTAGCTGCTGTCAGCCCACATTTTTCAGCCTTTGTTGACACAGATGAACAATCGCAGTAGATTACTCAGTGGCTCCCTTCTGCACTTCCTAATCCATTTGCATGATAGCATCTATTTGCCAGGCATGAGGGAGCTCTGTTTAGATTTCAGACATAGAGAACATTTCTGTGTGTTTACTGTGTGATTAGCCAGAGGTTTGTTCTAATTGGAAAACATAGCATGGAAAAGCCACAGTTGCTGGAATGTCATAAAGGGAAACTAAAATATTTATGAACACTTTCCCCCTCTATGTAACCACTCCACTGGCCTTGACCTTGCTCAAATGAATTCTTTCAGCACCTAACTGCAATAAGATGGAAGCATATTTGGTTCTTGACACCTAAATGTGCTTTTTCTTTTCACCTCTTCCACAGGTGTTATCAGTGCAGATGTGTGACGTGGTGAACGAGATCGAGCTGGAGAAAGAGCGCTGCGAAAATAGCACCTCTGGGAACGTCACTTCAGGTCCTTCTCTGAAATATTTCCCTCTCTCTGGCTGTTTAGAGTATGCCAGAGAAGGCTATTTGGAGGAAATGGGGGAAAAAAACGTGTAAATAAATAGTGAGGTATATGTTTATACAGCTGGGGGAATTATATAAAGCCCAACTGAAAGAATCCAAACAATTCAGACTGCAGATTTTCTCAAGACATAGTTGAATTACCTTGACTGTTGCCTCAGCCAACTCTTAGAATTACTCTGCACTTCAAGGTAAGCAACCATATCGTCATCATTTTGAATTGCTGTTTGGTAACAGCAGTTCAACACACCTTTGAGTCTGTAACTGTAGTTTTAACCTCCTTTTTTTGCATATGTCCTGCTGGGACACCTTCAATACATGACATTTTTTGACAGATTAGTGAGATAAATTGTGTCCATTTCCACACTTAATAGTTTACCCCATACCAAAGGCTATTACCCAGCATCCCTACAGGGTCATTCAGAGGCAAAGATCCTGCCTGAGGGAAAAGGCAATTAGGGTGATTTAAAATCCATATTGTCAGTTTCCGCAATTCATCAATTCATCAAAATTCGTACCTTGTCTTTGAGTCACAGCTCAGTGACACTCAGAGATGGTATGCATATTTCTAGATTCATTGTGATTCACACCCCCTGTGCTCGTTTTGAATATAATTCAATAAGTATGTCCATAAAAATTTAGAAGTGGAGGTGTCTATACATCCATGGCACACTGAAACCTGAACATTTTGCATAACTCTCCCAAATCCTAAAACATTCCAGAAATTAGTAGCATGCTATGAAACAATATAGTGCTGTATACTGTGTAATTGAGGGAAGTAAAACCTCCATTTGTACCCAACATTGCCACTCAAAGTTATGAATAATGTCCTTGTTGAGTTGAACACTTTTAGACCCATCCACTGACGTAGAATACGAATTTAAAGCCAGTTTTAAAAGTTAAAAGCACATTTTAACTTTAAGTCTAAGTTTGTACTCTGGTTGACTTATACTGTATATCTTATTTTCCTATCCCTCTGTGACTTGGTAAACACAAAGCTCTTACTTCAGCGAAGAATCACTACACATGCTGAGCATACAGCATTAACTTGGTATACATGAACTGCTTGCATGGAAACAGCTTTCCTCCTTATCTCTGCAATGGCCCTCATTTCTCTACTTCCCTATCTACTTCATCAGCAGGAAGGTGGTGGCAGCTACTTTCAGAGGTCATATCCCTAATAAATGAATTAGTGTTGTGTGCATTTGTGAGAACCCATACGTTCACAGCCAATTATACAACATATTAAATATAGAGAATGCAAAACAGAACAGACATCAAAATGACTAGTTCTTTACTTCTGTATACTTTGACAGAAATGGGGAAGTTTTGTGCTTGGTATTGGTTGGCCAACACTTTAGCACTGAGAGGCCTTGGCTTAAACAGTTTAAGAATGATTTCACACACTGAAAAACTAGTTGATCAGAATAAAAAAAAAAATTTAAAAACGCATTATACAACCAAATAAAATTTGGCGGAAAAATGAATGTGCTTGTTATCTATGGCGATTGTTTATGCCCCAGTACACACTATGTCAGAGGAGACAAAATAACCGGCGATACTGATGGTGCAGTTTCAGTTTTTGGCCAAACGCTAATGGAGCCCAACGGAAGCAAAACAGAGAAAAAAAAAAATCATGTAATCATGCAAAAGCATAGCCGGAATACATTTAAATCTTAACTACACATAAAATGCTTGAGTTATTAAATGAACAGATATACACAACAGCCACATAAAAGATCTCACTGAATCCAGTGCTGATAAGTCCCTGATTATGTATTGCTTTGCATTACCGAATGCATTTTCTATAGCCAGACACCACAGATATGAATGTACAGTCAACAGTCATTAAAGTGGATTTAAAGCAGCTGAGTTTTTTGTTAGTGTCTCTAATGTTTATCTCACTTTTTCTGAAATATTTGTAGCACTTCAAACTGTGTAATCTGACGCAGTTGAAGCCGAAACAAAAAAAGTCAGTATTTTGTATAGATTCATGGTTTCCTGACTCAAAAAAGGGTTTATACTGCTCTTATACTGAACTGGATGAAGCAATTGCGGCATAACAGACACTAATTGTGTCATTGGTGTCATGTTAAGCATATCATTTAATTTTGTTGTTGTAGTGTTTGTGTCTGTTGCAATATGATGACCATGTTAATTGTAATGTCTTCTGATGGCAGGTTGCCAAGGCACATGGGATATCATCGCTTGTTGGCCTTCAGCCAGCGTTGGCGAGGTGGTTACAATAACTTGCCCCACTTACTTCAGCTACTTCAGTGACCAGCACAAAGGTAAAATAAATAAATGCAAATATAATGAAGTATATGGCCAGTATTGTCTCTTTAAGGTATCTGGTTGATTATTTTTCCCCAGTTTACGGACACACTGATGCTGTCTAATAGTCTGGCAATGCCGTTATAAATGAAATAATTTATTTTATGGTTATTACAAACCAGAGCAGCACCTGTTCTGCCACCAGTTCAAGCACATTTTTTTTTTTTCTGTGAAAATTTTGATATTGAAAATCTATTTGCATACATTCGAGCCTTAGGGCAGATACTGATGGTGAAATGTGTCAATGGCATGAAAATGAGCATTTCAAGTCACCAAACTGGTGCTTTCACTCCCACCTCCCATGGATATTAGAATATTATGAGAAACCCTGCAGAAGGCTCAAGGCAAGCACGTCAGAGAAAGTGGATATTGATTCGTGAGTCTCTTAAAGAGCTTCATTAAAACGCTGTTATTTACATGACTAATCCTTAGAAATTCCAAATGTCTTTTATCATCTCTATAGTGTTCATTGCATTTCAAAGAGCAAAGGGAGTAACTTTCCCCCTCAACAGTGACGGAGGTCTCCAACTACTTTGTCTATGACTTATCTAGTGGATTCAAATGATGTTGCAGTTTGAGACTGAGGTTCCTCCAGGTGCTTCAGACTCCCGCTCACAGTTTATCCAGGTTCCTGTAAACAGTATGCAGTGTTTACATGAGCCACACGAAAGAGCAGATTTAAAGTATGCATGTTAATCCGGTCATTGATTAAATTGAAGGTCCAAGCAAAAGAGCAGGAATCCAGGTCATCCTCTGACCTTTGTTTTGGAACAAGCTCAGAGACATTGAGGAAGGGGCAACAGATACATAACATATCACACAAAAATAAGATAAGAAAGAAACATCAACAAATGTTGTGTTTTTGTTTTTTTCTCCCAGTGTTTTGAATCTCTTTGTGAAAATCTTTTGTCTCTTTCTATTGACTCTGTGCCCCTCTATGCTAGTTATGTGTATGTCTTTATTTTGGTCTTATTGTTTTCAGTGCTTGTTTTGATCAGCATTCTTTTTCATTTCTCTCTTTTAGTGCTTGTTTTGTGTCTCTTTAGTCAATTCTTTTACCTCATTTGTTGTATTTTTCTTGTTACTTAATCCAAACTCATCTTGGTGTTTCATAGTTCTCTGGTCTACTCCTGTTGAGGTTGTCTTCCAGTTTTTGTTGGATCTCTTTGTGGTTATTGTATTTCTCTTAACTGATACCTATAACTTAAATTCTGTCAAATATTAACAACTAATTCATACGGAGCTGCTGTCCTAGGAGCCTCTCATTTCCGTTTTTGCTTTTTTAAATACTAGAACTCAATCTAGTTTTTGCTAATGTGTCTTGTATGACTGTACATGTACTGACTATTGGCTATTCCTAAATTACAAAATAAAAAGTTGTAAGGCAAGTCCAGACTAAAATTCACCAGCTGAATCTTGGTGTCAGTATCTACAATTGAGTCTTATTTGTATCCAAAGTCCACATTTGCCTATTTTGTCTTTTTTTTATTTTACTTACTTTTCCAAGCAGTGTTTGCAAACGTAGCAACTTTTCAGACCTCTTTAGCAAAAACTTTTTCAAAACAGCAACTAGCGATAAATCTAGCAACTTTTTCTAGTGTTAGTGGAGACTGACGTGAAAGCACGCATCACTCTATGGTTCTCAATGAGCAGCAGCAGCGGGTGCAGCCGTGAGCCCCATCCCAAGTTTCCCCATGAAAGGATTACCCTTTATTCTAACATTAAACAGTACTGATTTAGCCTATGTGATGGGCTCTCGACAAAGCATTAAAGTCATGAAGTTGAAGTTTAACTCTGTTGGGGGAAAAAAAGACCCTGCAGCTTGAGCAGGGACTTTATTAAGGACATCAAATACTTGGACACTATCAGAGAAAATTAAAATGTCATCTTGATATATATCAGACCTTTCATGCCCACAATCATTGAACACCTGGCTAGGCTCATTTATTGTGTTTGAGTAGGTGAACATAGGTTTGCCCCATGGCGGTCAAATTCTTGCTAAACAAGCCACTGTATCTCAAATGTATCTCCAGTTTTGTTTTTAATTGACCTAGATATTTCATCTTTAGGTCAGAGTATTCTGATCTATTTGAATCTATTAAAAATGTTCTTTGTGTAGCACTTTGATCATCTTATGTTTTAGTTAATTACAATCATAAATATAAACTTGTTTGACATGCTTTGCAAGAGATTTCTTCCCCTTTGCAATATCCAATCATTAAATCAAACACACGCCACAGCAGGATATAGTACTTCCTATCAACATGAGCACCAGTTTGGATGAGAATTAGATTTTCTTGAACCAGAACCAGACCTTTCCCTCAGGTCCTTCTTTTTCATTTTCAAATATCTGCTGATAGATATAATAATAATAATAATAATTATTATTATTTTATAATTTTTGCTCTGCTCTTGTCTGTGTGATCCAGCCAGTAAGTGTTCATTCTTCCTCCCTGACTAAGAGATATGTTAATATCAACTATTGATAGCACTGCCGGACCAAGAAGTTTGGGCTTTTACTGCTGTAACAAGTAACACACTGGTTACTCCGCCCTAAAATATAATTAAATATACAATAGTTAATTAATATTCTGTCTCCCTCCTACCAGTGGCCTGCTGAAGGGAAATGGTTACTTCCTGTCTCGTGCTGGCTGATATGCTGCCACTTTTCATGCTTACATAGTATGTCACAAAGTCTCCACAGTTTTGCACACAAACTTTCAAAATCTGTCTGTTTATGACCTAAAAATGGTTCAACATTGCAAACATTGAGGGTGTGAGCCCACCCATCACCTCTTAACAAACTAGTAAAATTACATATATGGGCTATCTCAATGTGCACAGTAGGTTTTTCCTTCTTTCAGCCCCTCACTGGGAGTAATGCAGCACTCATACAGACACTATTACCTCAGAGAGTCAAACAGCAAATTAGAGAGATGGATGAAATCTGACACTTCAAAACTGGAGGATGCACTTAAAGCCATTTATGTAGTGACGGCAGAGTGATGGATATGCAGCATCAAGCTAATGGCAAAAATAAAAACAATGTAAGACTTTGAATCAAAATTCAGCCTTCAGCCAAACTCCAATATTTGTCGGTCATACTTTGTTGGAATGGTATTTTGGGCTTGCAATGCTTGGTCACACTTCCTCCGGATTTGTCTTGAATATCGAACAAAGTTATGATTTCACTGTTGAAATTATAGCGTTCACTACATTCATGGCCATATTGGAAAGTGGAACTGTTTTTGATCTAATCTGTTTTTATTATATTATTCTTGAAAACTATAATTCAATGACAAACTTGAATGGGGGTTGATGAGATATTTTTCAAAGCAGTCATGTGCAACTCCTAAAAATTTGAAGGTGTTGCAGATGACGCCAAAATGTCAGCCGTTGCATTCCGTTGCATCTCGGGGTAGATGGAGGTGTTATCTGGAAATGCAAATGTCACCTTGTAATGACTATGTTCCCCAGCTCTTCCTCCTTCACTGAAAGTACTAAATATTTATGACTTGAGTTGAATTTGAGCTGTTTTTGCTCACTCCATATCTTTTTGCTTTAATTGGATTTCTTCATGTGTAATTGCTTTGTCTTTAATAAGGAGCATCAATGATGAGTAATAACTTTTACCTTGATTCACATCATCTCTCAGCCCTGCTGTTTTAGTTTAGCTGTTTTAACTTTGATGGCCTGCTTATATATATATGATTTCTCATCTGAACTTTGTGTGCACATGTTCACATCTTTTCAGCGTGAGAACAATCAGTTTATTTCAGAGACATTCCGCAAATGAAGTTTATGTTTATCATTCCGATCCACTTGCATTTTGTGTTAGGCTGCTCAGCAAAGCAAAACAACAGAACTATCAATCATGGTGTACTAGTCCCTTTATCATTTATGCATATTGAGATTGTCAAGTATGTAATTTTGACACCAAAGACAACAGTTCATGTCTCATCTAAAGTCTGGCATCAGCATTGGTTTTGTTTTACTATGTCATCAGTCGTCTAAATAATGAAAGAAGTATACAAATGAGAGTAAATGTACAATGACATTGGATAAGATAAAGGGTGACTGAAAACAGTGCTATATAAATTTCTGGAAACCTGTTGTGAGTTTTTAAATGAAGTTGTAATAATAGAAAAACAGGCTCCGTACAAATGTATGACTAGAGCTGCTAACAAGTATGACATACAGTGCAGGAAAAAAGTGGAGGAATTTAGTCATAGAGTCAAAAAAAAAAAAAAAAAAAAATACCACGAGGCAACAAAAGTCTGAAGAAAACTCAACTGGAAGATTTACAGACATGGACTGAGGCTGTAGCTCAGGGTTAAATCTTTCTAAATCCACAACCTCCCAACAAAAGTAAAGCTCTTCATGCTGTCTGTGGTAACTATCGCTTTCCTTTATTTATTCTTTCCTCCCCTCTCACTTTCTCTCACAGACTCACAAACAGAAATGGGCTGGGAGTGCAGGTTGATATGTCTGCTGAGGGTTCGCCATTTTGACATTTCCAGGTCAAGAGGACACTTGTTAAGTCTGACTGATATGCCTTGGAGGAGCCGCATGAAATAACATCTGCCTGTCTATCTCAGATATTTCCTCTCATCTATGCAGTCTAATTGATCTATTAATCTAATCTGCTCAATATGCATCATATGACCTTGTGTAAATTCAGATATCCTCAGTGACAACCATAACTGAAAACATTACAGGAAGACCTTTTAGTGATTTCTCTGAACTGGTTCTGAAGACTTGCTAACAAGGCCAGACATCAAAAGTGTGCCAATGAAGAGTTACACTTCCTCCTTCGTGCTGCTATTTTAAGTGTGTTTTGGTTGTGTAATGGACTCACATCGCTTCTTGTGAAAGCTCTAAATTTCTTGATTTTAAAGGTTTCCCACAATAAAGGAAACTTCTTCAGGCCTAATATTTTCTTTTCATAACACATTTGTGCCTGTAACTTTGGTTTAGCTCTTTTACCGACTTTTATGTTCAATGAAAAAAAAAAAAAAAAAGCCTCTCAAAGGAAACCAGTGTTGCCAGTAATTAAACCACGGGATACCAAATGAAGGAGGTTTGAACGTGAAGCAGTTCTGATGGGCTTATTGAGTTTATTGGCATATTTGCAAAATAATAATAATCAATATCCAATAGGCTGATACCATTTCAGTGCAACATCATGTTTGAAAGCTTTTATCTGTCTATTCTGCAACTTCATCATTCATGCTTTTGTGAGTGTCTAATCAATGAACTCCATAACAGGAATCACAAAAGATTGCTGAGTAATCTGTATCTTGGAACACTACTCCATTCGATGTAGTCTAAATTTGTGGCTTTTTCATAGAAAAATTGAAAAGGATTGTTGTGAAATACACCTGAAGGGCCAGCACTCCTTGTTTGTCTTCTGCTGCTTATTTTCTAAGGTTGCAGTATTTCCCAGCAGGAATGGCCCAAGCTTTATTTCATTCCGTGTCTAAAAACAACATGTCTAAGCTGACCATGACTTGGTCATCTTTTTTTCCCCACTAATGGTTTGACACTGTGGCCCATGAGAGAGCTCCATTTTTGCATCACTTAGGACATTGATGAAATGTTTCCCCTGCATGAGAATTCACATATGAAGCTGTTCGTGGTAGTATTGGGACTCTCATAGGTAGCAATATACTCCTCTTGGATGCAATATTGTGGGTTTTCCTCTGCTTGAGTTAAAAAAACAAATATGTGAACATAAAACAAGCTGCAGTGCGCAAAAGTAACAAAGTTTTTTTATACTTTATACTTAAAAAATTCTAAATTATTGAATGGTCTAATCATGTCAGTAATCATTTCTCTATCACTCTGGTGAAAGCAGAAATGACTGAATAGATAGCAATGGCACTTTCTACAATTTTCCACACTTGTAACTGCAATACAATACAATAATACAAGGCCACTCTGTTGTGTACAAAGAATGTCTTTTCCAGGAAAAAGAAAATCCAGTCTTTTAAAATCCAAAAAATCCTTTTGCCCTATGAAGAATACTTCAGTGTCTGTGAAACAGCCTTGATTTCAGGTGCAGCTACTCTGCTTTCAGGTTCCTTTATTGTCTTTTCCTCCTCCTTCTTTACCCCCTGAAATACTCTGCAATGCAGCATCCAGCCTACAAATGAATACCGAGTCCATGACCTCCAAGATTACTTCACATCCACTTTAGTCATTGTTTCATTCAAGAGCCTCAACCCACGCCTTCTTACAGTCCCCTTCAGCAAAACTCTGAAAAGTATTTTGGTGACAGTAGAGGAAGGAGAGTGTTGGTTTAATAAATCTGATGCGGGCTGTGCGGTACAACTGCACATTCTGTGAATATATGCTTGGTTAATAGAGAATTTTGAGATTTAGCATAACAATCTTAGAGAGGGTGGATTCACTGACCTCACCTCAGCTCTAATACAGCTACGGCACAGATTTTTATTATTATTTTTTTTTTTTATTTTATTTTATTTTTTTTTTTTGAGTAGCATTTCAATCATCTGACCTTTCTCTGATGGAGCAAATTCAGATCTCCTGCTGCACGTTCCCTCTCCTAATGTTCATTACCTGCATATGATATCATTTGGCTCTAATTGGCTACATTTGCCAACTTCAATGTCGGTCACACTGTGTTTAAGATCTCATTTGGATTAAGCTATTTACAGGAACATTTGATGCTCCACAAATGAATAAACCATGAACAAATCCCATGAATTATCCAAATACCAGACTGTTTCTGGAGCATCTTTAACAGACCATTTAATTTGCAATTAAGAGCGAAAAGTGTTTCTTTGGCTGCGAAAAGGCAGGTTATTCTAAGGGGAAATTCGAATAACTGAACAATACCACGTTTAAGAAATGATCTCTTCTAAGATTTGTGTTTTTACCTTTTTTATTTTATAAAAGAGAGTCACGCAGCAGCTCTTGGAACTTGAGATCTTTTAGCTGTTTGTGTATTAGGTCAGTGACAAACTTATATCAAATTGAGTGTTGTCTCAACTTTATATTAAACCGGTGAGGAGATGAAAGAAAAATCTACGGCCTGGGTGACCTGCATGACCTCTTCATGTCTTCTCTATCTCCAGGTAATCTCTCCAAAACTTGCACAGCAGATGGCTGGACTGAGATGAGACCAATTGACATCGCAGTGAACTGTGGATACAATCTGAACGGCACTAGCGACGATGTGAGTAAACCACTGTATTGTGTATAAGGCAAAAATGGGAAACCAAATGAAGAGCCACAGAGTAGGCAAGATGTCTTTAGTTTTTCTGTTTGTTCTGTATCTTCATTCAGTCCTTTTTGTGGTGTTTTTCTCAAAGATTTGAGCCACTTTGCTATTGATAGTATGAAGAGTTTGTGTGTCTGTTAGATGAGAAGCTGCTCCTTTCTTCTGAGAGTATGGAGCTGTATCTTACCTACAATTAGCTCGGCCTGACTTAACATAAATACAGGAAGCAAGGGAAAACAGCTAGTTTATCTTTATCCACTGTATAAAATGTACCAGCAATTTCACTAACACATTCATTTGCAGTTACCTCACTGATCACCTGATAAATGTAAATCTAATATTTACTGTTTTCTAGCCCTCATTTTGGTCATTATAAACTCCTCTCCTACCTGAGGGATGTATCTGCCTTTGCTAAATGCTACTCCAGGTTCATTAGCTGGGGACTAACCTTGTTTATCAATGAGCTGAAAAAACTGCACAGGATTTGTGTGGATTTCTTTTTGCGAGTGCCCCCTTTCATTTTACAATAATAATTTAATGCAGTGTTAACTATCTCTATTAGAGCCACTTCAACGAGGGAGCGATAACGTAATTGACCTCTTGGCATGAAAGCCAATTAAATGCATTTCACCTTGTTAGTCTTGGACTAGTCTATTAAATTCAATAAAACATCATTCATAAGCTTTAAAGGAAAAAAATAATAATTTCACTGAAAATGAAGGTACCAGGAGACTTGGTCAGCATGCATCTTTATCAGCTATAGCAGGTACACGTCTTTGAAGCGCAGCACACTTGATTTTCATCGACAAGGCCAGGTAGTAATTTCTGCCTTTGTTATCAGGCATTATGAGTCATTCGTGGTTATTGTTGTTGCTTTCGGGGGAAGGAAGGGAATAAATATATATTAAATGTTGGGCTTATTTTGTTTGGTTTAAATGCAGAGCGAGTCAATCTAGTCTGTGTCGACGGAAGTTTTGCAGAGTAAAATGCGCCGTAGAGTAAAAGCCTTCTTGTTCCGCATTCAGCCCTCAGATGCAAAAAAAGTCAAGAGGGATCTGCACGCTGATGTACTCTAAAAGGAATATGATGTCCATACTTCTGCATACCTGATTTCTCTATGGGATACAGATTCAGTGCTGTTAATCGCATCTTCACCAAAGAAAGAACATACCCAGACAGTAACATTGTTTTGTTCCTCTGAAAATTTTTGAATTTTCAAGTCTTGAAACCATCTCTTTCTCAAATCCATCACACTGTGACAGTATATTAGAAAAGTGTTAGTTGCCTGCTAGCGTCAATTCTTGTTCATAGTAGGAAGATTATTTATTTATTACATTTCATGAAGAATGTTCACATTACATAACATTTTGATTTGAGATTAAAATCAAAACTAAACTGACACGTTCTTCTTTTTAAAATATTACTGGATCTTATTCCAAAAGCTGTGTGGCTAACACTGGTACTGAGACCTTTAATTGCTCTCTGATTGAATTTGACAATGTGTAAACACAAACAGCTCTAAGCCTGTTTTCCTCACCATGACCTGTGTATATTCTGTTCCCCCTTTTGCAGGGCACATTTTTCTGGCAAGTGAAGATTGGCTACACCATTGGACACAGCGTTTCCCTCACCTCTCTTATCACAGCTATTGTGATCCTCTGCATCTTCAGGTATTTACAGCAGAAAAACACAGTAATGAGGTCTCCTCATCATCTTTCTTTTTTACTTTTTTACTCTTGCTCAATAATTCTTTGTATTGTAGATATAAGTTGGAGAAAAGGATGAGAGGATATGATCAAAAAGCAGCAGACACAGTAACTGCTGCAAGACTCTCTGTGTGAGGAATCAATATGGGAAATTTACCATTAAGCCCACTGGCCTTTTTCCAGCTGGCTGATATGATACATGGCAACATTTCACTGTCAAAGATCAAAACACTTTTTCCTGTGATTTTATAATCTGAAATAAATGCATCCACACGCTCGAACAGAAAGAGAGGGATTGTGTTTAACTGTGAAAATCAAGAAGGATATAAATACTTTCTGAATGAAATGATATGCCACTCAAAGTTGATGAAGCTTGATCCTTTGATGGCACATCTACTGTACAGCCATATAGGGATTATACTTCTGTGGTAATTATAAAGACTGACATGTCCTTTTTTTGTTTTGCTCCTCACAAACAATTGCAGAGGTCACAAAGCTGAGACATAGCTTTAGATTGTCACAATTTCCTGATAGTGAAAATAAATACAAAGAATTAAGTAAATACCATTCTCTGTTTCAGGCATAAAGTTTAATTCCCAGGAATATATATATGCAGATGATGATGTCAGTCATTGGTTCACAAACCGCAGGTTTGAAGCTGTCACCTTTTTTGTTTGTTTGTTTGTTTGTTTGTTTGGTTTTTGTTAGTTTTTTTTAGAAGAAACCATATTTGAGGACAGGGTGGAGCAGAGGAGTGAAGGGGCAGATCTGACTTGCTCTGTACTCTGATTGTCAAACAAGTTATGTGGTACAGTCACAGTAGCCAAGGCTTAATGCATACCCTGCTTTATGGCGTATTTAGATTACTGAGACTATAAACTCATGAGGAAAATGTTTATTGAGGTAATAAATAAAGTAAGAAGGATGACCATGTTCCCGGAGACTTTGATATAAACAGACTTCTTTTTACACCCTGTGGAGTCTCCTCCTGTTGCTCAATAGATAAACTGTACATTCAATTTTCAGATCCACATTCTCTGACATTTTTATATGCAGCCAATGTTAGATACGAATATTTAGTGTAAAAACTTTAGAGTAGGTGCAACGTGTACTTTCCTTTTGCTCTTAGTCAGCAGTGTTGCAATAGAATTTCAAATTATATTATTATATAAATATTATTATATTTATTTATGTATGTATTGTATTTTAGGAAAGTGTAAGAGATAAGAGGACAGCACTACAATGGACGATGCTGCTAGTTATAAAAGCATGCATCCCTCCCTTTGTAATGCTCAGGGAGTGCAGTGGCCTCACTTTATTAATGTTTTTTAGATTGCTAAAATGCTGCTGTTCTTTCTTTCTTTCTATTCTTTTTCGCTTCCAGTAATGGACCTCTAAAAGATTTTTTTTTTTTTTTTTTTGTCTAACAAGGTGCTTCATCTCTCAACAGAAAATTTCAGTTCTTCTCAGTGTAGCATTTCTCTGCTAAAATTGGACATAATCTTTGTTGTGAGAAATCACAGTCTGTGCTAACCAGTAGTACTTGTGTACTTTCAGTGCTAATATGATAGTGGAGATTAGACTCCTCATTATACGCCTATGGTTTACTAGTCATTTTTAATCACTGTGACACTCCTGAATTATTCACAGACTAAATCTGACCACTTGGTCTGTGATTTCATTCAGATAGATAATGATCCAAATGTCTAAAATCTGCAAGAAATATTCACATTTGCATTGCAGCAGCAGTTGAATAAAACAAGCATTAAATGATATAACAGTTTGTCGAGACAAGTAAATTTGGTGAGAAGCATCTAGTGTAATGTTATCAGCACTTGTGACAGAATGTGAACAAGCTCTCCTGCTGTGAGATGGAGTTAGATGAAACTTTCATTACTCCTTAGGGGGACATTAAGCAATCAGCCACGGGTCACATTGCAGCTAAACATTTCCCCACCCTCAGCTAATGAAAGCATTGACATAACTAACTTTTTCTTACTTTAATCATTTAATCTTTTCAAGTATAGTAATGTAATCAAAGAGTATTTAAAAATTTATGCATGAGGATTTGAAATATTTGTGATTGAAGTTGCATGAAGGATCATAAAAGCATTCATTACGCTCCAAAGCACATCCAAACACACAGTGATGAAAGGGAATTAAGGGGCTTAATTATGAGGTAATTCAGTTGATGATTAATTGTCATCTTAAGCCATTAATTAAAGGGCATTTGTAAATAAGCATCAAGGCCCTCTTAAATGTAAAAGTAAGTGCGCTGTCTTTGACTTGATCTGCCTTCTCTGTCTCTTACCATGTGCCCTAGGAAGCTCCACTGCACAAGAAACTACATCCACATGCATCTGTTTGTGTCATTTATCCTGAAGGCCATCGCTGTGTTCGTCAAAGATGTTGTTCTCTATGAGGTCGGCGAGGTGGACAACTGTTCCTCAGGCTCCGTGAGTTCATTGTTTTCTGCGACTGTTTAGAATTAAGAAACTCTGAGAAACTTTAAATACATCAAACTGTATAAGCAGCTCTGCAGGGGAATGCTCAATGCTGACGCAGAGCTTGTCAGGTTGTTATGGCTTAAGTAATCACTTAAGGTGAGACCTCAGCTTAAAGGGGGATACAGAGCTTCATTTAAGGCATGCTGATATTTTGAGAAGACATCAAGGGAACTGAATTGAAAACATGATGGATCCCTTAAGTTCAATTAACTTAATATTTGTAATCTGAATATGCACTGAAAAGGTAAATTAAGTTAGGAATGGTAAAACCAAAGAAGGTTTCTACACACAGTAAGCTAAGGTATGCCTATATATGCTTTCTTTCGAGAGGTGAAGAGAAGTCTCCTTTTCAGATGAGAATTGGATGCCTGAATGGAATTTGATAATGGAAATAAACCATGATACCAAGATGATGTTGGCTTTTTCGTTACGTAATTTATTGGAAACAGAACAATGAAATTAAAATTTAAATTCAAGATTTCAGGATCTCTGATTGGTTTCTTCCAGTTTGGTTTCATCTCCATACCTTCGAAATACATGTGACATTAAACAAACACCATCACATGCTTATATTAGGCTGACAAGCCATTTATGATTGTACTTACATCAAATGACAGTGTTTGGATGTCTCACGGTCAGCTCTCTGCACCACCGACACCAGCACCCAGCATGCCGCTGACCCACAGGCCAGTGGGCCCCCCGAGGCCACCGGGAACAAGAGGTTTACGTTTCATTATACGGTCACAGAGACCAGACACGAGAGGAACCAGCGTGTTGGTTTGTGAGCTCTCTGGCTGGCTCCAGTGTGTTAATGGAATACTGTGATGATAGAAGCCAGCTGCTGTCATGTCGTGTGTTGGCTGAAAAAGACATTATAGAGAAAGGTTTGGTGCTGCAGCGCTCATCATGACCCCAACATTACTGCCATTACAACTGTTGGCTCAGTTACAGGTGCTTTCTGCGTGTATGTGTAGGTGTTCTGCAGGCTTGGTTCATTACCTTTCTAGTATAGTTGCGTGTTTGAATTGTGACCCGTTGGATTAATTCATCATGTAATTTCTGTGGGGAAGCCTGAAACAAATGCATTATTTACCTGCATGCTCGTCCCTGTGTGTCAGTGGATGCCTGTTTATTCATCCCGTTTTTCTGGTAGCAAAATATCTCATCGTTCAGCCACATCCTACCAATGATTGGCTTTTTGAAATGGAGCTCCAATGAACAATTTGCACTAATTTGCACACATTAGAATCAGCAGAAAGGCTCAGCCATTGCATTGTATCTGTTTTTCCCAAGTGGGAATTAATTTATATAGGCTGCCGAATCCCCATCAGCTTCACTGTCAGCTGCTTTAATTAGCTGTCTGAATCTTTACTTTAGATCTTTAAATTGAAGAATCGTAATAACATCAACCTTTTAGTTGGCCATGATGCCAGGTGGATTCAGACAGCATTTATCAGCTGGGCAAAGAGTGGTTGTTTTCCTTTAGGCTGAGAAATGACTCTTTGCGTCACATTTCCTCTGACGAAGATAATTTAAGAGGTTCATTCACCCATTTAACGACAAATATGTCAATTTTAAAACTGTGTATTTTAGATCTTTTATACATTTATACAATTTTTACACATTTATTTATAAATAGGCTGTACATTCTCTTAAACATAAATGTATTCACCTTTATAAATGGATCCACAATCATTGAAATATGTTCTTATTGTTAAATATCAAACTAATTGTCTTTATAGTAAATCACTATGACTTTCTTTTTTCCTTTTGTCAGTCTTGGCAAAAATTTTGTAGCTCCAAAATGTCAAAATTTGATGAGCAAAGAAAAGGTTCATAATTTAACATTTGTAGTTTAAGAAGCAGGAAAATTTTCACAAATTAAAATCTTCCTTTCTTCTGATATTAAAAAGTTGTACCGCTTAACATTTGGTTTTCTTATGACTGCAGCACTCTTAGCAGTTTTAGCTGATTAAAGCTGATTAAAGAACTACAGGTGTCAAATAAATGTGAGATTAAAAAGCATAAGACAGCCGTGCAATGGAAATGATACAGAGAGTACTTTGAGATATTATTAAAATCATTTATCTGAATAAATACAGTCATGTCAGTCCCTAATTGCAACCACAATATTACATGCACAAATTTCTTTTATCAGTTTAATAGGTACAACGTGTACAGAGAGGACAGTTTTATCCCAGGAAATGGGATGTTCCTATTGTTGTCATGTTCCTATCCCCTTTTTTGGAAATCCCAGTGTTTTGATCACTACATCTGTGCTCTACTATCCCTATTTGTCTGTGAATAAAGTGTATCAGTTTATCCCCAAACGCAGCGTTCCCTTCCCATTTCTTCTCATGTCTTGAATCTGATAAGTGAATGTTTGAAATGTGTCCTTCTTTAACAATGGCAGTTTCAATAACAACCTCCCCACTCTGAACTGAATTTTGGATGAACTCATACATCCTGGTGGAAGGGTTGTCCCAAAAAAATTAACATTTGCCACACCATCACTAATCAGGGCTCATATTATGATTAAACCATGATTAAAACTGCATGTACACACAAAAACTGAACTATACATTAACATTCTTTACATCAGAGTTGTGAAAAAAATACAACTGGGCATCTACATCTCAATAACTCAGAAATTGTGCACAAACATCCAGACATCTTTATCCTGCGAACATAAGGATAATTATTTCTATTTATGAACTCTCAAATAATTGCACGTATAAACAGAATGAATGCAGCTTGATGAAGTTGGTTGGTTTATTATTCAGAGTGTTCTCTTTGCGTTTTTACTGTATCAAACTTGGTTTGGTCTCAAATAAAAAAAAAAAAATACATAAAAAGGTATATCCATTGTCAGAAGGTGTGTGGCAGGTTTGGTCCATTGATTTATGCTAAAGAAACTGAATTCACCAAACGGCAGGTGAACCTGTTAGTCTTCAGCTGTTGGTGAGTCTGTGCCCAGTGCAGACTTGTTTCCAGCTGACAGGAGTGCATCCTGACATGGCCTTCTGCACACACTGTGCATTCTGAGATGCTTTTCTGCCCACCATAGTTGTTAGGAGTCATTAGTTGGGTTAATATAGCCTTTCTGTCAGCTCCAAACAGTGTGTGCACTCTGCTAAGGCTTTCTCTCAAACTTTCTGCTCACAGATGCTTTTTTGTTTTCTGCATGAACTTTACAGACTGTTTGGTCTGAAAATCTCAGGAGATGAGCAGTTTCAGAAATGCTTTAGGTCACAAAATAAGAGTGTTTCCCAATACTGTTTGATTGGAAAGTTACCTGAAGTTTCTGACCCAACATGATTGTGTGATTGGATCGTTCCTTATAGTACGATCCTTATAATGAAGAGAAGAAAGTGTCCATTAGAAAGACACTCTACAGAGCTTTATAAACGATTTATTGTTATATCTGACCATGGCACTATTAGTAGCATGATTTATTAAACAATGATATAGCTATTAAGGACAAACATATACAGGTACAAACTGGGTAGTGTTCAGTCAGTTCTTGAATTGATTGTTAATTTAACTCCGCTGTATCATTGGTGAACTAGTACAACTAGCATTCTTTAAGGACAAATATTTATTTATTTCTTTTTAAAGTTATAATGCAGGCATCCTCAAGTAAAGAAAAACATATGTATGCCAAGTTTATTTCTTTATTTTGATCAGTCAACAACATGCCCTTTAAAATCCTCATTGTGAGCTTGTTCAGTTGGACAGTATAGCACTTATCCACTTGTATAACTATTTTTGGGACTTATGCTTTTGTGCACTCTGTCTTTTTCCAGGTTGGCTGTAAAGCAGTTATTGTCTTCTTCCAGTATTGTATAATGGCAAGTTTCTTCTGGCTATTGGTAGAAGGCCTTTATCTACATGCGTTGTTGGCGGTCTCTTTCTTCTCTGAGAGGAAGTACTTCTGGGCTTACATTTTGATTGGCTGGGGTGAGAATGTTTTCCTTTTATGCCTTTCAGCTGTCCTAGTGGAAGACCACACCACATAGCTGTTCACTGAAAACTACTGTACAGGTTGTGAACTTTGTTTGTGGAATGCAATGATAACAATTTTGAGCATTTTCTTTTTATTTTAAATGCCCAGGAGGTCCAACAATATTCATCACAGCTTGGAGCATCGCTAAAGCCTACTACAATGATGTAGGGTAAGAGAAACACAGAAATTTCCATCAGGAAGTTGAACCGTTTTCCTTGACTTGTAGCATCTTAAATGATTATTGTTTAATGTTTTCTCAGGTGCTGGGATATAATAGAAAACACTGATGTGTTCTGGTGGATCATTAAAACTCCTATATTAGCATCAATCCTGGTAAGTTCACAAGCCCGGAGCTCTTTTTTATCACTCAAACTCTATTACATCATCAGATGAGCTCACTGAGCTCCCAAGACAGACTTTTTCAAATTTAAGCTAATTGCCAGTGAAGGAGAAAACATCATTGTCAGTTATCATCAATCTACTCCAGACTTGACTGTCAGTGTGATTTATGTGAAGGATTTTGAGCTGCAAATCTTTTTGGGAGTCCTACTGTAAGTCAGTGCAACTGAGAGGTTAGTGTAACCTTAAATTTCTCAGTTCACTTTGGAAAGTTGGCAGCAGGATCTCTTTGTTTCTTGACTGACAGCTCATCATCACTTTAATTTGAAAAGACAGCAGCCCCATTACTGTTTTCTCCTTTCTCATTTTGAACGCAGTAGCAGGCTTCACAAAAACTCCTGAAGAGAGATATGCACAGAGAGGTCGAAGACAGGGATGGTTGTAGATAGACTAGTCAGAGTTGGAAGCTGCCAGAGTTTCTTTACTTTTGTGCTCAGGAACTGCTCTGACATTTTTGTAAAAGCTTGATGTTATTTGAGTTTTAATTAACATTTTTTTTTACCAAGAGCTACTTAAGAAGATTTTACACATTAACACATTAATTAGTGAGGTGTAGAGGGTCATACAAATCAAGCTATAGCCAAACTTTTTGTTAAGCTAAGCTGACTGCCTTCAGGTACACGCTCCTAATACAAATGGTTAACGTTTTGAGAAATATGCCAGTATGCACATCTGCACAATATGAAGCTGCAGCCGCTATCTGGTTAGCCTAGCTTAGCACAAAGAATGGAAACAAAATGTAACAGTCCTCTTAACTCCAAAAATTGAATAAGACTAGGTCAAAATCTATCTTGTCAATATCAGGAAACACAGAATAGAATAAAGACACAGTGTTTGGGCTATCACTCAGCAAGGAAGTCAGGAGCATATTAGTGAGCTTTATTGGTGCTGGTGGGTAAATTCTGTTACCTTTGAAGAGAATCTGACTGCTTGCCCTCGTTCCGTGTAAAAATAAGCTAATTAAATAATAAGCTCTTGGCTTCCCTTTGCATCCTTATCATAAGATGAGAGAACAAACTGTGTGTTGGAATATTTGTGTCTGTATGTGTATGTGTACACAAATAAAAGCAAAGCAAATTTGTGGCCGTGAGTCATGAAAGATGACATTTTCAGAGAGGTGTGAAAAGAAGTGTAGGGATGAGTTCAACAAGCATGACTTCAGATGCTACCATGGAGCACGTAAAGTCGTCCCCAAAAAAATGACTGAAAGTACAGGAGTTGCATCAGGCTGAGATTTGGATGGAAATACAGAACAGTAACTGTAACTGTCGACAGTTTTAAAAAGTCCTTTGTGTTTTGAAACGGTAGCATAATTATTTTGTAGCTACCAATTTTGACACCAAACCAAAGTTCCTGAGAAGTTGTAGTCTGAAGAAGAATGTCAGAAAAGACTATTAAGAGCCAAATGCTCCTTTATACATGTTTACTTTTACATTAAATGAAATTTAATTCATTAACTATAGAAATTTAGGAGTTGCGTTTGGAGGATTTGAAGCCTGATTGCTGTTACTTCATACCTTTCTTTACCCTACAGTCATGATAGTAATACATGAACAACACGCACAATTCAGTGTGTGTACCACCAGATTCAAAAATAGGACTGCAATGGTTGGAAGCAGGTTCAGTTGTGTTATTTCACATTAGAATCAGGATGAGCAGCAGGCCTGTCATATCATATCTTCTCTTTCTCTCTGCAGCTGCAGAGTGTGAGTGCTTCATAATGCGTGCAATGTGTTAAAATACTGGTACAGAGGTTTGAGCTAAATGTGCCATTTTTGCAGCAACGCAACCCGAACAGAGCAGATGAAGTCATAAACATCTGGCTTCTATTCGCTGAAACTCTCACATATTCCCCAAAAACCATTTGATAAAACACTGAAAACGTGTAGAAAAGAAACGGCGACCAAAATATTTTTTTCCATCTTGGAATCTCATTTAGGAAAGATTTGATATTTCGGGGAAATATTCCTTTGTGAGCAGCATTAAATGTGTAAACTACCCCTATGCTGTCTTCACAGTTAAATCTTCTCCACAGATGAACTTTATTCTTTTCATCTGCATCATTCGAATTCTTCGTCAGAAGATTAACTGTCCAGATATCGGAAGAAATGAGTCCAACCAGTATTCGTAAGTATAATTTAATCTTTTTTTTTTTTTTTTTCTTTCATGCTGTAAAATAAAGTATTTATCAGCGGAGGTACAATGAAATATTCTTGAGCAGTCTTAGCACAGTAGGAGTCCTTTAGAACACTTAGATAGGCTTCTTCTCAGATGAGTTCAATCCAAAATCTTTATTCCGCCTCCGCAGAATAAAGGAAGATTGTTTTTCACAGGAAAAGAAAGCTGGAATTAAAACATATATTTGTCCTGTAGGTACATCTGGTCCTGTAAATTACATTTTTTCTGTGTCTCCCTGTAACTCTTTTATGTGCTCAGAGCAATTCGGGATGACCAATCCTTTTGGACTTCAGAAAGAAAATTGTTGCATGGGATGCTCTGAGCACTGGAGTCAGCCATAGCTGCTGCTTTATGTTGAGTTATTGCACGCTGTGTGTTTAAGTGATTTTTTTCCTGTGTTAGTGAGGCAGCTGTCAGGCATGAGATATTGTACCACTGACATTTTAATGATATGCTTTTTCATTTCAAGGTCCACACATCTCCTATGAGTTGAAATATAAAATGAAAAGTACTCTGGAGTAGCTTTTCATCACTGGCATACTATATATAGAGAGAGAGATAGAATTAGTTTCATCCGAGGGAGAAATTCAAATCTGTTTCTTTGTTTTGTCATTTCAGGAGACTGGCAAAATCAACACTGCTTTTGATTCCTCTATTTGGGATAAATTTTATTGTGTTTGCATTCATCCCAGAGCAAGTGAAGACTGAACTACGGCTAGTTTTTGACTTAATTCTGGGGTCATTTCAGGTATGGTGTGATAACAAAAACAAACACTTCACTCTGAAATTTGAATTTGATGCTTTATTTGAAATATTTTCCAAAAAAGAACTGGAGAACTGGAGAGGTGGGAAAAAAAGTGGATTTGATTTTAAAGGAGCTTTCCATTCCCAGTTCACATTAAAATAACCATAGATGAAAGCTTAACAAAAAACTGTGCTAGGTCTCCAGGTATTTTGCAGCTGGATTGTTACCTTTTAAGCCTCCAGGGTTTTTTCAGCGTCACATAGGTATGAGGAATGATGGAGAAGGCAGCTTCACACGCAACGGTTTTATAGACCTGGAAACCCAGAAAAGTCTTCAAGCACATTCTTCCTATTATTCTCCTCATGAAAACTAGTCATTGTATGCTGCACATTGTTTTTGTTTTGAATCCACTGAATATTTCCTGTTTGCTATTTGCTACTCATAAATTACAAAATAGTTTAAAAGACATGTCAAAAAGGTTTAACACTTTCAATTTCACCATAACGCAGACTAATCCAGCTCTCTGATTTGTGTTTTTTTCCCCTTTAGGGCTTTGTGGTTGCAGTCCTTTACTGCTTCCTCAATGGAGAGGTAGGTATCCCCTCACAGCAATGTAAACTGTTTACATAAACACAAGATTCCCATGCAACAATATCCCACTGCACTGCTGAGGTAATTCCCAGAAAATGTTGTTTATCTGATGCTCCCCATGCACCATGACACACAGGGTGCTGAAAGGTGGGCAGAGCTGTGTGTATGAGTCACTGCCGCTGGGCTCTCCAGCCTTGGACCTCCTTGCAGTATATTGTCTCTACTCTGTGTGCAGGATGGGAGGGTTGTAAAAAGCTCTTAATGTTATTCTGTGATCTCTGCAGAGGCTCTCTGTGGGCAGATTAGTTATGATCCCGGTGCTCGACCTGATTGAATCACTGTGATGGGCTGGATGGCATGCATTGGCACAATGCTGCATGAATTTTAATGGGATGCAATCTTTTAGGTGTTCTTTGTTAGGTTTTGAGCCTTGGTGGAGTATTTTCTAAATTAAAAGAGCCTCCAGAGAGCTATACAGCACACAACACAAATCATGAAAAGTTAGCTCAAAAAGAAATGACAGAAATTTTAATTTGTACGAAAACAAAATCAAACAAAGGGCATAAATATATTGGGTAGGAAGACAAAAAGCACAACAAGGGCCTGGGCATGGCCAAATGTGTTATATTGCCATCATTCACAAAGTTTGGGCACTGCCTTTTCTTTAAAAGCTTGCTCAAAAGAACTCTACATCCAGCCCCACTGAAAAGGCAATAATAGTCACTTCTAAAAACAACATGAGGAGGAGCAGATCTTGTCCCTTGCAGAATGTCTATTTTAGCTGTATCCATGAAAAATGGAAATGTTTTAGAAAATGTTCAGACCAGGCCAAAACAGCAAGTTCACCGTCTGGATTCATTTTTTTCCCAATTACTATAGGAAGTCAATGAAGGAGTATGCCTTTAATCTCTGAGATACTTCATAAGAATTTGCCTTAAATGGTAATAAGAAGATTTTTTCCAAAGCTTTTCAGATCACTGCTTTCCAACAGATTTGAAAATCGGCTTAGAGTAGACACACATAAAGTATAATAACACTACTTTGTATAGCAGAACCTGCAAGCAAGAACACCTTATCATTTTGGTGAGCCAATGCCAAAGCTCCCTTCATTTTAATGCTGCAGCAGATATTTCCTCCATGTTACTACTTCTGAATGCAAAGTCATCTGTATGTGGGAGCTTACTTTTCTTCTCTGTCCGTGATCTGTTGGTGGCCATGCAACACCTAATGGCCCGCTTATCTGAAGTTCAATGTGAAATATATCACATTATCCATTGCAGATTTTTTTTATATTTTTGTACAGAAAGATATTCATGCTTGCTTTGAGTTATATGATAATCTTCCTATGTAGGTCTTTGAGATAGAGTTTCCAAATGGCAAAACTATTTCCATAGATCACCAAGAGGTGATAAATTAACTATTATTTAGGCCACTGTGGTTTGAATTAGGGACTAAATAATCACAGAGTCACACTTATTTCAACGTCAGAAGAGTTCAGTAAAACAAGCCCATAGGAAACAAGGGAGTAACAATTGGGCATTTTAAAGGAAACATACCTCCAGAGACTACCACCGCCAGAGTCTAATGTTATAGCCAGTTGGTTTGTTGAATTACTGAAAAAGATGGCTAGGTAAAGATCGAGTACGAAGCCACAAGAGTCATACACAGAACAACTACAAAGTGACAGAAAATACTACAAACTAGCATCCAGACAGATGCACCTTTTCTTTTAGGTCGTGGCATTACATGACAACAATAGATAGTCAATCTGTGGCTGTATTATAGAGTGTGACCCAGAAATCTTATTCTAATCCATCACAGGTCCAAGGAGAGATCAAAAGGAAATGGCGAAGGTGGCATTTGCAGAGATACATGAGCTCTGACACCAAATACCAACATCCATCTATTGGCAGCAGCAACAACTTCAGCACGCAGATCACCATGCTAACACGATGCAGCCCGAAAACCCGCCGGGGTTCATCATCCTGTCACGACGACTTGTCGATCATTTGATATTCAAAATGCAGTTGTGACCAACATCAGACAGATGAAGCATATGTAAGCTGTATAATAATAATGATAACTTTAAAAAACCTTCCTCATAAAAACATGCACTCAAGAAGGATGTAACACTTGAGTGTAACAGGGACAGTGGTCAGTGACAGTGATAAAGAAAAACATAAAAGGCAGCCGTGCCGCAGTACTCATCTTCCACATTACTGCAGATTTTAATCTCCAAACTTCTATACAAAATATGTTTGGGTTGAGTTGACAAAAATACAAATACATACATTTCATTCATGACTCAGTTCATGTGTACAGGTGAATTTATGAGTCAAAACATTATGACTCATTTCTTATAATGTTCTTTGTGTGGTGGACTCTGGACAGAGCAAAATGTCCCATATTAACAGGGTGTGGAGGAGCCCAATGTGAACTCCACCAGAAGACACGCAACCTAATGTAATTATGTACTGGTTAAAGTTCACTTTGTGCATTACTGCAGCTCTAAATGACCATGGTTGGTGCAAAGACACAACCGTGAAATGGAGCTGATGGTGTTTCACACATATTACCATTATTAGTGTGCATTGTGACATGACCCGGTAAAAAAGGACCAGAAATACATTTTGGGACCGTGTTTGAGCACTTAAAAAGAATAAAACAGTCTACAGCATTTTTCCCTCATCGTGGGGGAAGAAAGGCAAAGAAAGACTAGTCGATAACCAGCAGGACACTTTATTTCCATCCATGCCAGACCAGGTGACCATCGTGATGCTGATTCACAGTGATGGGTTTGGAGTACAAATGCCCTTCTCTGCACTATCACTTCCATGAGAGACTGATCACCCTTTGCCTTCCCTTTTCTCAATACAACCTTCCCTCGTCTGTGATTCTGAGCATTTGGTATGGTCTGTGCATTTTATTATTTGAGGCACTTCGGTAGTTTTTTGTTGATCACTGACAAGTGCCTTTGTCAGTATTGTTCAATTGACACTTTCAGTCCAGTCTTCACTGGCTGTGGGGCTGCAGAGCAGCTGTGGAGAGGAAATGCCTTTAAGCAATTCAGTCCATTAATGTTTACATATGCTTGTGTGTAGTCGTTTAACATTGTACAGTGAGTATATTATATAAAATACAATGAGTTACTCTGGACCGTTGTGCCATAGTGATTGTGTTCTGGCCACAGTATCAGTAATATGTCATGATAATTGTTTCTGTTCATTTTATTGCGCTCTGTGATTTAAGGCCTTATACAAGCCTGTTTACGTAGCAGTCTGTTTTAATGTCATGCATAAAAGCTAAATAGAAAGCCCCACATTTCATTTTACAGGCTTCAGATTCTTAACAGACTAGTCCAGGCAGTTTGATGAGAACCTTTGCTGGTGATTTTTTGGTGTCTTTGGTAACTCTTCTGTCCTATGATTGTGAAATATATTTCCTGGATATTTCCTTTGACATGTCAGGCTCAAACTCAGTTGAAGGAGGTTGAACCTGACAACAAGTATGTGAAGCAAAGCAGGTGAAAAAAGGGATGTCTGGTCAAGTTACAGAGATGCTGCCGTCGTTCTTTGCAGTGTACAAGGTTAGACCCCGAACTTACGTGTTTACACAAAAGGGAGCATCCAATTTAGTCCAAGTTTTGCTTTAAAAAAGAAACATTAGCTCAACCAATTATTGATTTAAATAGTTGTATCTCCTGAAGGTATGTTCAGTATGACACAAGATGAATTTTCATCCTTTATCATTCACATGTTCCATTCACACCACTGAATGGATTAAATTAATTTCCCCCAAAGCGCCAATGTGTTGTGTGAACTGTGCAGACATTAGCCATGGCCTAGTTAGGAATCAGTCATGTCTGCAGGATTGTATTTGTGTTTGTATTCAGCTCAGCCTCTTACTGAACTCCAGCTTTTGTTGTTGTTGTTGTTGTTGAATTCCCTTCAGGTTCTGTTTGTTTTCTTTGTTTGCCTTCCTCTTGTCCCTGTGCGTTTATGAAGCTCTTTGAATAGATGGATATATATCCATCTAATATGGCTACGGATGTGAATATGTGAAAATAATTTTACCAGGATGAAATTACCTCAGATTCAGTCATGTTGCTGCTAAAATTTGCTTCATACTCTGCCTGAAATTAAAGGTTAATTGTTGAAGTTATGAAAACAGTCGTGGCTTGTTAGCTCTCCATAATCAGAGCATCGTGAAAGGATTGGTTCCACTCTCATGGCTCATATCAGTCAGTTATCTTATATTGTCTTAGAGCAGCTCAAAACATTAGTCTAGCTCCATTTAAAGGCAACCATATCAGTTTATCAGTTCCCCAAGAAGCACGCAAATGAAAGCATCAAATCTCTTTCTTTTCATAAAATGATAATAAGTGAGCTTTAGGTAGTTTTACATGGATTGTGTTACCTCTAAACTGAGCAAAACCAGCCGATTATACTTGTTACCAATATCTGTGCTAAGCTAACCATCTGCTAACTCTAGCTTCAGAATTACTACATGGGTTTTCCTCAAAAAATGTCTTATTTCGTAAAGAATCATTACTGTGTGGCACTCTTTGTCGTCAGTAAAACACTTAGTGTATTTGCCAATGTATGTCTGTTAATGATGACATTTATTTGTTAAAATAAATAAAACAGTTTTGGTGAACAGTATTTTAAAAAGCTTCTGCCGGACTTGCTTGATATTACCTTTTAGTGTTTTTGTAAGCTGGCTTGGTTGTTGTGTATCAGTGAGACAATATTAAAAAGGAATATTAAATGACCAGTGATTTTAATCTGCACTTACAGTAACAATTCAATTCTTAAGCACATGTGAAATAAATGAGGTTTCTTTTTTTTACAAACTGGATATTGTCCAGTGAATATTTAAGAACTGAAGGCTGATTTCTTTGGTTTGTGGTTTGTGAATTGTATGTAACACTGGTGAGGTGTAAACCATTGCAAAGCTTCAAATGTACTGTAAGTATTGTGTTAACAGTTTTGTAAAACTTAAGCCATGTTTTTGTTTATTATCAGTGTTAATTTTGTTGTACAGTGTATGTATTCACAGAAGATTAGACATTGTTTCACTCAAATAAGTAATTTACAAATATACAACAATGTTGCAATTTTGCTTTCATTGTCATGCTTTATTCCAAATCATGAGCCTATTTTAATTATCTTTTAAGGTGAAGACTTTTGGACCGTGGTCATTTTCTGAACAGCTGAAACACGAAAACTAATTGCACCCTTCTCTCTTCGTTGTAACACGGACCTGCGCTGAAGAGAAAAAAGAAAAAGATGGTGGTCATTTCAACATTTGCCCCATTTGATCCATTTTAAAATCTGTTGCTTTTTATAGAAGTTCTTAAAATTTGCTCTTCCTCAATCAGTTAAAATATTCATTCAAACTTCTAAATCTATGGGGTCTAGGGCTATGAATATATTTACTTTTGATGTTTTAATAACACCATTAAATGTCTTCTGACTTATTTAAAACGTTAAATTCAGGATGCAAAATGAAGAACTCAAAGCAGCTCTTGTACCGATTCTTCCTAGTTCCAGTTGTAATTATTTTAGAATGCTTCAACGTGTTGCCAAATTTAAACTCCAGTCATTTGAGCGAAGCCACACGTTGTTCCTCTGGTTTATTGGTCCACTTGCTGCCTTTGTGTACAGAAGACCTTTGGCAGCGCTCAGCACCATGAAGAATAGAGAATTCAGCCAAGGCATGAAGCCATGTGCTGTAAAAAGATTAACAGGCACCCGGACATGCCTGCTTTCTCAAATCAGTCGCTCTTGGGTTTGATGTTTTATTAGCTTTATCCATGAAGAGGAAATGAGCTTGCATATAACATGATTAACTATTTATATGTATTGTAATGATTGCAAGTAATGCAATTGTGTACGTTTTCTGAGTAAAGTTGCCTCCAATATAATGTGCTTTATTATATATTCGTTAATCGAACATTTGCTTACTTTTTGTGATGGTGTCTCAGACACCTTAGATACAAGAGAGAAGAAAATGTAAGCTATTTTCAGACTCTCTGTGACTCTTAGAATTAAAGACAGGTGTTTTGCCTTAAAGCATTTTTCAATATTCATGGCATCAGTTAAGTATTCATGTGACAAATAAGGGAGAGTCTGGAAAGTAAGTGAACTCCATCCAAACTAAGAAGAAGCTTTGATCTCCTTTAGTGTCCTTGAACTCGGTCTGAGAATAGGACTCCTGATTTGAAGAGATGATGTCTGCCATATCTGATCGGATCAATAGCAAAGGCTCATGCTGATGAACATCAGAGGTCTGGCCACAGAACAAACTTTCTTCTCGGTGCATACACACCTCATAACGAAAACAGTGCAACAGTTTACCTGCAGCTGGCATGTGCAGCATGAACATCGTTCCTATTTCCTTTCAGCAGAATAAATTAAAAAAATGCAATTTATTTAATTTTTATTTTCAAATAATGTATTCTTCTTTTCTCATAGCGTTGTGGTCCAGGCCCTTCGATCATCCGTATTTGAAAGGTACACAGTCATGAGTCATGCTCACCACATTTTTTCAAAGCCACTCTTCTAACATTTTTACTCACCCTCAGTAGGTAAAGTGATCTGTCGCTGCCAACACACACTACAGAAGTTTGATTTATGTTTAACCAGGGCGTAAACAGGCTTAGGAAATAGTTCACAGATTTACCCGATGACATGATGCTTGAGTTCACTTTTGAAATAAAAACATCATTTGACTGGGGAAAATATGGCTCATGTAATATTTGATGCATGCTGCCTCATCTGGGTGAGGCGATTGCATTGTTTTTATATCTGAGAATTCTGGCTTGTGTTGCGTTACGCCGAGGGAACTCACACAGTGACAGAGCCTTAACATAGAGATTAGAGTCCTGTCATACAAATTCAATGTCAAAACACAATGTCAAGTCCACCCCTCACGTAACACTACACAATCTGAATTATTGATGAGTAGATAACTCACTGATCTGTTCAGACGCTAATATCTAACAACAAATTCAACTGATAGCACAGCTGCAGCAGCACTCTCATGCATGTCACAAAGCAATATATAAATTCATGCATTTATTTCATAAATAATATAATTGGCACAACTAATAACATTGAATTTCAGTTTCAAAATTGGTTTCAGTCCAAAAATAATTTAGCTGAAGAGACCTCGGAAAATCAAGTTGACTTGGCTTTCTTCGGATATCCTCTCCAATATGTGCAGCAGACTTAAGGCGAGCTCTGAAGCAGCAGTTAGCGTTGGACTGATAGCAGAGTCCATTTCAGCATATCTCTCTTTTCTCTGAATCTCATAATAGGAGGGGTGGAGACACTGATGAAAGGAAAACAAATAAATCTATTGACATGGAAATGTCTTCTTCATCAGAAGAATTAGAGAGTAAAGAACAAAGGAGCAGAACATAGACTTATTTTCAATGACGCTGCAAAAATCTTTTGATCTTTTCACATAATCACTGAATCCTTTTTAGTAGGTGGAGTTCAACCCAATGTATCACAGACTGGCTGTTCAAGTTTCATGTGATATAATCAAAAGTTCATGAGAGGATAGAGAGATTTATCAACAAAGCAATGATCAAAATTTTCATAAAGTTGATCTTCTGTGATTTTGAAGTTGTGATGAAATTCTTACCTAGGTTGAGAAAGATCTTTGAACCCACATTTCAGCCAAAATTGGCTGAAAGATTCCTGAAAGAAAAAGTTTCGCTTATATCAAACCTGATGAAGATCATGCAATGTCACTGAAAGTCCACAGCAACTGCTAAATGGAGCTTCTGGTGTTTGGAGTGTGTTTGTGTAGAAAAGATGTCTTCTTGGATCACCTGTTCTCTCTACTGCAACTGAAGAGACGATTTATTTTTTTGATATGTCCGGTTTGTGATTTCATGCATTTACCCGGTAAGCCTTTGCATAAGGAACATCAAAGGACCTGAGTTTATGAATTGTTGAGCATCCTAATAAGCATGAGGAACATTCTGTGTAGCCTAAAGCACCTGAGTGAGGATCAATACATCATAGATGGAATATTGTGGGATTAAAAGCTTGGACATCATTTCTCTCCTGGTTATGGAAGAACTCAATTGACAATGCAAGAACACAGAGATGCAAATATTTTTGAATTGAAATCATAATTGGACCCCTACAGCAGTGAATTGACTCACTCACTCCTCAGCGGTATGTTAACAATGGGTAAATCAAATGAACTTATTATTTATGTCATATGACAAAGTTCTGTTTAGCTTTGCATTTCAACGTATTTAACATAAAAGTGTGCAAAGAATGTTGGAAGGAATCATAGCAAAGTTAAAGTTGATTTAATTGGAAATAGAGATATTGAGAAGCTGGAAACAGAATAACATCAGATTTTGTGTGTAGAGCAAGACAACCAATCAATGTTCTGTGACTAATAGATATGCATAAATCATATCTATTATCATATATGTTGCATTGACAGCTGACTTAAACTGACCGTAAAATGGAAACAGTGTCCGTCCACTGATCCTCCAAATATATTTTCTCCACAGAGCGACTGCTTTAGTCAGAGTGAACTGTGAATCATGTGTTTGAAATAAATGGAAAATGCCAAAGTATAGGTTGCCAGACTGTGGCACAGGCACTGAACCTGAGACAAAGATTAAACACATGAGAGGGAGCTGGAGTGACTCACCTCGATTAAATCTATCACAGCTCGCAGTAATTTCACTCATAGAGAGTACCCTTTGCTGCCTCATTCAACTATCAGACAGAGGGCCTGACCTTAGAATTAGGCTGTGTGTTGCATCCACTCTGAAGATTTTTGAAATGCTCTCAGAAAACGTTTAAACTTCTTGTTAATTATATAACTGTGGATATTACAATATTGGTTTCAATGGTCCTGTCACCTTTTAGGTCAACTTAATCAAGGTGGCAGCTGGATAAATTCCTGGAAATGCTGTCTATTTATACAGATAAGCCAAGCTAAAGAATGAGCTGTGTTAAGCTGTTTACAAAATGTACCTGATATTTTCCCAAAGCAACTTTATCTGTTCATCCATTGACACATTACATTCAGTGCAGTTCATTTTAGACACTTATTCATAGCTAACCATTTCAAACTTTCATTCATTTTGTCCATTTATCCACCACTTTAGCAGCCATTTCTACATTATTCTTCATCTAATTTTAGCTATTTATTTAAATTGTTTACTTAATATTTTTATATGGCCCATTACTTTTTCCAAACTGTAGAGACATTTCTCTGCTTACTTGTTCATTAATTTTTATATATTTTGAATTATAATGTTAACTGTTACAGAAAGTGGATTCAAAGTTATGGATACAAACTGTTTAGTTTTTTTGGTGTTGTTGTTGTGTCACAGCTTTTAAACGCGGATACCTTAATGTAAATATAACCCTGCCTTGGTTCCCCTTGGCAGATGTAAACTGCACTTTTGTAAAATACTTCACAGCAGCTTCTACTGTTGACCTACATCTTAGTTCATCTGACTATGCAATCCTAATTTACAAAAAAAAAAAAAACACACTTGTCAGCAGTTGTCAGATATATGTGTAGCATGCTGATTAAAGTCTGTCAACAACATGTCAGTCAATGGCACCAAACAGCACTGAGGGCATGTGTACACATCTCATTTTATAGTTATTAGGAAACATTGAATAATATCACCTGACACCAAAGTAATTATTCCCTGAAGCTGATAAAGCAAACATGTAAACAAAAAAAAAAAGGAAAAACAGTGCTGCTGTTTGTTGAGTATGCAGGAGGAGTCATTTGTCTGGGGGGAAAATAAATGTGACCTATAAACATTTTAGCCGGACCACCCATGTGGTTAAGCCTATTTGCCGAGGGAGGGAGGGAAACTTCTGAACAGCAGGAGCGTCTGCCAATTACGATAAAAGCTTTTAATCCCTGCAAATAAGGACGCCTCAAACTGATCATTTCATTTTGATGCATTGTAGCAACACTGTGGATTTATAATATCATTGTGAACTAGTGATGGGAAGTTCGGATCTTTTTACTGACTCAGGTCTTTTAATCTCGTTGGAAATGTGAACTGGTTGGTGGTGAACCGGGCTGCTGCCTACGACCATGCCACCCAGCCGCCCTGAATAGATCCCGGCTGCCGTAGGAGCTGCTGTAGGTCGGTCTGTTCCGGCTACAGGGGGCCGGCTAGCTACACTCGCCTTAACTGGGCTAGCTAAGGTGTGGAGCCGTGACTCTAACTCACTAATTCTCACCTCCAATTCTACCGTCATCCTGCATCTATGACAAGAAGTGCTCTCATAAAAGGAGGCAGAGGAGGACCTAGACCTAGTAGGACCTAGTAGATTAGAGAGACCTGACCCCCCCCCCACAGAACCTGGACCCTTCCACCAGACCAGACTAGACCAGAGACTGGGCCCCTCCAGAGCCCTCAGATATACCGATTTAAAATACATTTACATTTACAATAATTTGAAACATTTTCTTAAAGTGAGCCTAACATATAACAATAAACACTTTGTTAATGACAACTCACTCCATCATCACATCAGCTGAAACTTTTTTCTATATTCTAACTTCTATCAAAGCCCAAGTCAATACGTTGATTTGCAAGCAGAGTGTGCATGTAAAAAAAGAGGACAAGTCATTTTCCAAAAAGAGTCACATGAAAAATATGTTGGTTTTTGAAATCCCCTTTTGAACTGCAAGGCTTGTGGAAAAAAAAAAAAAATCATGGCTAACAGCCCTCTTGCATGGGATCTGTGGGAAAGGGAAATCTGTCTGGATATTTTTAATTGACATATAAACCTTTTAGTTAATCTGGAGCAAAGAAATTTGTCTTAATGTTCCCACTATGCCAGTTTATGATCCATTAAAATTGTTTAAAAATCTCTCTCCTAGTTAAAGAATTTAGTATCTGGTGCATCTTATTCTCACCAACACAGGATTTAGGTCCCATCCATAAAATACGTCTGATCTAATGTAAACTTGCGGGGGAGACATTGCAGAGGCTAAATTCATTATTATAGATATTAAACTAACCAGACAGGCAACAATGTGAATAGGAGGAGCATGAACTGATGTGAACTTTAAGCTTTTCAAATGGTGAAAGAGCCCCATCTGGTGTAGTACTGAAAGAATACAGCTGATTTATATTTGAATTTATTTTTATCAAAACAATTGCGTAGAAGGTTTTCACCTTGTATTTCTTCCAGCATCAAATGTTGGAAGTAAATTTTTCTTATATGCATATTGTTGATAAGGTGCACAGAGAAAATGAAACATTTGCAGATGGATAAAAAGACCCAGTTTATTAACGACACGTAAGTTTTACCACAGAAAGAAACAGTAAAAACTTGTAATCAGCAGTTTTTGGCCGACACAATAAATGATAACATGTCATTACTTTTAATTCTTCTAAACAGGCTGCAGCCTCAGAACACACTGATTCAACCTGAACACCCTTTCTGTGATTAATTTTGAACAAAAGAACACATCCAAGACTTGAAACGATTTTCTCATTTACCAATAATATTCAATCCATAATTAAGACTTTTGATAAAAAGAAAAAAACTTGATGGCTGCTTGGTCTTTTAGTTGTTCAGTGCATTTCTACTGTATGTTTGAAAACCCTATTTAGATTTATTTATTATGTTGAGTATTAAAATATCAAGATTTAATCCTTCATCTCAAAAACATTTTTACTTTGCAGCTGGAGTAATTCTATATTTTTTTAGCATAGAGAGAAACGTCGTATCAAAAATATTTCATTTTGTCGCATAACATATAATACAATTTTAACTTTACTTAATGCAGTTAAACAGTACAAATTCACCTATCATAAAATTGCTGTTGAGGATTATAACATTTGAATATGAATTTTGTGAGTTTCAGCACTGCACATTGTTATGATTAAAAAAAATTGTGTAAACGGCAAGTAATACTTGTTATACTTCCACTAAAAACGTTTTGACTTCTCACTCTTGATAAACTTTTTTCAACAGCAGGTTTACAACAAGTGGCTTTTCTAGACCATCTGTAGATTTTAGTCATGGACATTTGGATTGTCGGAGGAGATAGTTTTACTGAAAACGTCCCTATGACTTCGGTGATAAAGTGAGTAAACTGTTCAATAAGAAAGAGAATTTATGGTTCTGTTGCATCGACAGCATTACTTGTTTGTCAAAGATTGATAATTCCTTGCTTAATGGACACCAAGCACAACTGCTTAGTTATTAAAACTGAATATAAGAAGGTCAATACACAAAATGTTTTTAAAAAATAAACCTTTAATTGAAATGGATCTATTAAACTCTAGTTTTTTAGCAGCACTACAGTCCTGTTTTCTATAGTTTTAACAAAATTACAACCCTATAATTTCTATCTTTACCACAATTTAGGAAGTACACATAAGGAGCAGTGTTATAGACCCCAAAGAAAAAGCGAAAAATATAAGTCAACAAATGACACAGAAATCAGGATAAAAACATAATTTTAGCTACAAACATTAATCATACTCAACAATTTTCCTCAAAAAATATCCAAACTTAATAGTGCAGACAAGAGAAAAAAAAACAAACAATTAAATCAGTGCCATCATATTCTTAACCGCAATATAAATATAACAAAACAGAGACCAGTAGAAAAAACATATTCAAATCTGAAATTTGTTCTGATTGTAAAACGAAATGGTGTAAGTTGGAGATGATGTGACACAACACTCGCGGAATCACCAAATGAGTGTGTGTTTAAATAATGACATGCCTCAGTCATGTCATGTAGATGCATTTTCTGTGGGGTCATTAACGAAGCCCTTACATTTGAACTTGCTGAGCACTTGCTGGTCAATCTGTGAATAAAATCATACCAATAAAAAACAAAAATAATATACTATACACTGTTACTTGATAAGGCATGAAGCAACTCGTAAATTAACCTTTACACTTTTGAATTAGGTTCATTTCCCCATAGCCTAATAATCCAATAATTGAAAACAAATAACAGCTGCATTTCCCTTTCATGTAAATTTCACTGGTCATTATTCAAACTACACTAAATGGTTTAAGTATCACGCGGCCAACAATACAAGCTAGGCTACCTAATTTTGTCCTAATCACTCACATGCCCCTATTTAAAAGTAGTTGTATCTGTTACAATCACAAACCATCACTTAGCTTTGTAAAATTATTATGCAAACATAATCAATGTCCCAGGGTATCAAAAGTAATACTGAGCTGAAGTGCAAGCAGAAATGCATCTTAAATCCAAAATCCAAAGCCCAGCCGAATTCAACAGCATTGCGGTTACTACATGAAAAACTTTGGTCAACCACTCTGGCTGCAAAAAAAAAAAAAAAAAGAAAGAAAGAAAAAAAGGACGACTTCATCCTCTTTAAAAACTTTTCAGACAGGAAAAATCTGGCAGAGACCAATCAACGTTCTTCAAATACCCATAAACGTTTGTTCCTATCAGTTTACAGTGTTGGTTTAAAGTTAATCCAAAATTTTACTGATTTAAGAACTGGATAGTCAGTACAGTCATGAAAATAATGTACAAAAAGTGCAAGTACAGGAGTCATTTTGTTGATGACACAAAATTCAGGACTTTGTTTGTGTTAAAAGGCAAGGAACCTCCATAATCATGTGGATCAACTCCTTGCTTCCCTGTCATTCTCACCTGCACTAAAATCTGGCAACACAAACTGGCCGGGTAGAATGCGCCTCAGACCCCACAGTCATTGGTTCTGTCTTGAAGTTTGCGGGCGAGGATGAGGACGGTGGAAAGGGAGGCAACAGAAATGTGGAAGATCAGCTGCCACACATTCCTCATGCCAAACAAGTACAAGTTGCATAGGATGATGATGCACAACAGAGTGAAAGACTTCATTTTCCTCAGAGATGAGTGGAACAGGTATAGGTGGCACTGTGGACACAGGGAGTGCATTCACTTGTTCATTCATGTGTGAATCTGGTGAGGATACAACAATTGTGTGTTGCCAATGTGAACTATGTTTACCTGAAACACACAGCAGACAAATGCAAGAAGAAATGCCACAACATTCCAAATACCTTCATAGTCATCCTGCGTAGAGAGAAAAACATTCGATTAATGGACAATCTTTCATTAAACTTCCACTTAACTGAAGATGTTTGTAAATTCAAAACTGAATTCAGACATGATCAATCATCTTAGCAGTTTTGTTCAGTCACAATTTGGTTTTGCATGTAACAACGTTTTGCTTCCACGTTACAATGCTTCCATATGTTTTGTGAGAAACATCTGAGCGTGTACCTGGAATGTGTACTCCATGAGGTGCACACCACGGATTACATTCAGAGATGCACACATGATATTTAAGACCAAAGAGAGGATGCCTGGTGCAGTCACTGGTTCCAGTCTTACGTTTTGAGCTGTTAGATCAAAAAAAAGTGAGCATATGAACAGTGTAAAATTGTAAAAGGAATTTCAAAAATATTATTTGTGATTTAGGTGAGAATTGAAGGAACAACTAATACAACAATTTGTCACGTAACAGGCAGTAAGATTATTGCTAATTTTATGCTGTTCAAGTCTCACCAGATCCAGAGCTTTGCTCCATGTGCCCATTGGCAATGCCATTGGTGAGTTCCACATCATCCAAGTTAATAACTTGTAGTGGTTTGATCCTCAGATCCTCCTGGACCTCTGCCAATGTAACCTCTAGGGCCGGACCACCGCTCTGGTTATATTGCTGCTTCAGCTTTTGAATGGAGCTGTCTATCAAGTGGCAGTAAGAAAATTATATTTGTGTTTAACAGTGTATCAAGTTATAATAAATTGTAGATGACTGAAAGACATGAGCTTTGTTTGTCATTTAGTATGTCAACAGTAAATCTAGGTGACGATATCTCTCTTCTCACCAAATTCCAAAAATGGATATGGCCTAGCTGCCAAGGCAACAACAGTGCTATTGAAGCATGCCGTGAACTCCCAGCGCAGGTCTTCCAGGAAGCAGAAGGCCTTAGCAACAGGGAGGCTGCAGTGGCACACAGTCATGTAGGATACACCCTCTGAAGAGATGAAGCTGAACAGTCGAGAGGACAAAAGGTGTTTAGTAAACAAACAGCCTGACACAGCATGCCATGTATGCCCCTGTGATCATGGCAACATTTTGTCTGTGTTCTGCTTTAGGATGTGTACTGTGTCTCTGTTCAGCTACAGAGAGCACTACCAATATGCTCTGCTGCTGCTTTGATTCCTGAATCCTTACTATATATTGAGCTCCTGGCCTTTGACAGTCCCTCTGTCAGGTAAACGGGCCAGTGCCTTGCTGATGGCCCTGAGCTGCTGTTTCCTTTCCTGGAGCTCTCGGTTGTGTTCGAAGTCTGTGGAGGCTGACAGGGGAAGTCCATCCCTGACCCGAACCACAAAGGCGAAGAGGATCAGAGACATGATCCACTGGGTCCATGAAGAACAGACTGTCTGATTAGGTCACAGAATGAAACCAGATCATCAGGGTTAATGTGTAAGGGTTGTGACTACATTATTTCAGAATTCAATTGTTATTTTATCAAATAATTGCTTAGCTTTGGTCTATGTCTATTAAATAACATGAAACATCCATAAAGAGTCAATACAGCCAAAGATGTCTGCAAAAGTTGTTTTATCTCACCACCCGAAGGAGATTCAGTTTACTATTCCAAAAGAAAGAATTAAAAAGCAAAAATTGAGAATTTTGTGCCACTTGTGCATTCTTACAATATAAAAATGATCACAATTCATCAACAGACTATTTTAGTTCTGTGTTAAATTTTAAATGTCCTACCAATACAGATAAATTCTAAAACTATATAAAACTATTTTGGTCTATTAAAATGGCCTCTGTTCATGGAGGATAACTGAAACTGTATCAGACTGATGCTTCTTTAACTTGATGGTGATTTTGGAGCCTTGTTGGGCTGCTTAATTTTGCTGCATTATCCATTTTTATCAACACACTGTATAACACAGCACATAAATACTTTCGATCTGTGGCATTAGAGCTAAATCACCAGCTCTTATTACAAGGCTGTAATGTTCCTGTTCTACATTGCATTACTTTTTAGCTGTGGTACCCTGCACACTTGTCACTGCGTAGATTTGAAAATTGTTCATTCTGAGATGTAAAATCTCCTTTAAAACCCGATCAAAGGTGAATAATATATTTGCTGTAACGTTTTGTTACACCTTACCTCATTGTCATTGGTTTCATGCTGCACCTGTTTACTTAGCTAATGGAACTCAGCTAACAATAGCATCTTATCAGACAAATTACATTAGCAGCAAGGTAGCCAGCTCCTGCTTCAGATGCGCCTTACGAGCCTTATCACTCACTTTCTATTACCGGCGACTAATTTGGGGAAATTCATCTACTGGTTATAACATTCACGTAAAAAGTAGTAGAAATGTTAGCCTGCGAGCTAACTTGAAATCTGCTTCCTGCTAAAACAAAACAACAAATCTTCTACGGAAGCCGAGAAGGACAAATCTCTGGGCAGCGGCGTGGAAGCGAATGTGTTATTATCCTCCAGCTCACCAACCACCTTCACTAAAAAGTGAAGTTAGCTCGTTATTGTTGGCCGTCAGTGACTAGCGGACCGGACAGCTAGCTACTGTGCAGAGGTTAGTTTTGTCCTCAACAACGTTGGATTACATGTACTGTAATTCTCGTCGCCATTTAATGTAAACGGTAGATACAGTTGAAGGAAATCGAAGTCGGCTAACTCCAGCTAGCCGTTAGCCGGTTAGCGCAACCATTTTGGAAGCGTTTGCGTTAACGTTACTGTCGTTAGCATTGTAGCAAGTGGATGTTTCCCCCTTTGTGATTTCCCCCCTAATCTCAGTGCAGGGCGACTTTATTTAATATTAGATAATTTTTGTCAAAATAAAAATTGAGCCACGAGTGAAATGCGTGCCACACTGGCAGCTAACGTTATGTAAGCAGTAGCTGTGGAGGCTGCTGTGCTAATATCGGAGCAGTTTCTGTTGTGAGCCGACACTCACGCTTTTTTCAAGACATCCATGTTGTGATAGCTTATAAGTAATTCTTCATGTTGTTAGCTGGCGTGCTTGGCATGCTTTGTGCCACATTTGTCTCTCTGTTGTCAGAGGGAGGGGTTTTCAAACAGACCGTCAGTTTCACTACATCAAAGTTCATTCACGGAGGGTTTGTAACATGATATTAGTTTGGCTATAAACACAATAAATCCCCGTCCTTCAGTGGCTCATAAGCTACTGACGCTGTTTTACCACCTGCAGTATTTATTGGTCAGATGTGTGACCACTTTGTAATGCAGTTACAGTCATTGTTTAGTTTTCTATTATTAACTGCAGAAAGGCCTTTCAAACTGCTTTAGCTATTCTTCACTCATTTACTTGGAAAACAAATCAGTTGACACCTCGTCTTTGCTGGCAAATTGTTGAGACGCTCTAAATTCCCTACATTTATATCACCCACCGTTAGCATGTGGAGCACCCACATGAACTTTTCACACACCAAATGTTTCCATATACATTAGCCAGAATCAAAGATTATAGTGAAACATTTGTGCAGAAACTGTAAGCACTGTGCAATTCCGCTTAAAATTTTAATAATGGTAAGAAACACTAGTACAAGCAAGTTTTTGAAAACATAACTTAGACACTAAAGATCCAAAGTCCGGAAACTATCATACAGTGATCCAAAAAGATAGCAGAAAGTAGAGGTGCACAGCGAGGCGGTTGTGTTGTGGTTTGCTTGCATTTGCATTGCTAGGACATTTCCTTATAGACTTCCCTCTCCCCCTCCCCCTCTGCCTCCCATTGCTCTCTCCTCCCATTTCATTTTCTGTCCTCTCTCCCTGTCTTTTAGTTTGTCATTGTTTTGTTTAACAACACAGCCACTCAGTACATTTTAATTCCTGGACTTAAACTAAAAGATAAAAAAGGAGAGCCAAGCGAGGCCTTCAGTGCTTCTTTAGTAGAGTTCTGACTTATTTTTTTTACTGCTTGGCATTTCTTTTTCTACCTTTTAGGTCACTCTAACTTTGATCACAATGGGGGTGAAAGATCACCCTCAGTGTTACTTTGATGTGGAGCTCAACCGGGAGCCAGGTAAGAGAATTTCATGTCGCTGTGTTAGAATTAGTCTTGTGTAAACAGCCTGGCCTCATTTAAGTATCTGATCTGTTAACTTTTTTGAAGTGATGCATCAATAGAAGACTGTTCTTGGATCTTTTGATTAAAATTCATATTGTTTAACAAAGTAATAGGGATATCGGTACACTGAAAGTGTGGAGTGGCTTAATGCGACCATGAATATCTAGATTTGTCCCTAGCTGTTGGTAAAATTCAGAGCTTTGCACACAGTTTTAGTTATTCTGCATGGGAAGCCAGTTAAATGTATCCAGTATATCTGCTTATTAATTGTACCTTTTGTCTGGTAAAGATTTTCACCCATTTTCAATTATTTGTTTTCTGTATCGCAATTAATATTAAGAATGCTTCATATTGGAGTTTTTGTTTTTTTTTTGTACTGCAGGCAGGAGGGATTTATTTTATTTTACCTCTTTATTTATTTATTTAGTTGCTGTTTTTTGTCTGTTTGTTTGTTTATTTTTTGCTGATGTTCTCCTTTTTGTGTCTTGTAGTTGGGCGCATTGTTTTCCAACTTTTTTCCGATATTTGTCCCAAGACAAGCAAAAATTTTCTCTCTTTATGCACTGGTGAGTATAATGTTCATTCAGAATCAGAAATACTTTATTGATCCCCAAGGGGGAAAATGCTTTTCGTTATAGTTGCACCCATTCAAAAAGTCTTAAAAAGTAGGAAAGTATGAAATATATCAACAAAGTATAAGTACTAATATAAAATAAAATATATCTAACACTAAAATATGAATGTGACTCTAATATCATTCCTCATTTGTTTTCCATTAAATTATCACCATGATTAGGAAATGAATCGATAATGGTAAAAAAAAAAAAAAAGTACAGTGCCACACTCCACACCTTTCTGGCCATTTAATATCATGGGAAAAGAAGAATAGCTGTAGTATAAATGATCCACAGACAGATTGACTTGCTTGATGGGTTGAGGGATCATAGTCTCTCCCTAGATATTTCCTTCCACTGAGCAGAACACATTATACTGTAGTAGAGATGACAATAAATCTTCAACTAGAGGGTGAATCAATCCTTCCTCTAGTTTTTCATCCCACCTGGTTGACAGGAATGTGATGCTGGCAAGGGCAGATACGTGAGATGGCCGGTTACCCTGTTTCTTTACCTGAAAATGCATTTACACACAGACAACTCAATGCAATAAAATAGAAGAATCGGCCTGGCATGTAACTGTGACTAATTTCAAAGCCTCTAGTACGTAGGCGCTTTACTAACTCAGGTAACCAAACTTTTGACACAATGCTGAGGCCACTGAAGCAAAATACAAGGTGATTAGCCAGCCCTCTGTCTGCTGAAGCCAGCAACAAGCAGTTCAAAGCATATAATTAAATCCCTGCCTTTGTATCTCCTTTTACCCCAGTGGAAAAAGAAAATCCACAGTGTAATAGCTTTAGGCCAGTGTTTGGTCCCCTGCCGGCATCAGCCCAGTGGAAAATTTCTTGTCGTCCTGCATTGGAGTATTAACAACAAGATGCCCAAACAAAGGCATCCTGTTTATTGAAACCCCCTGCCCCAACTGTGGTTTCATTCTCTTCTTTAGAATGAACCCCATGCAACAATATTCACAACCAACATTTCTTAACAGCATACACAAAACAGTCTGCACAGTAGGATGCCTGTTATACTGTGTTTTTTTGTTTGTTTGTTTTTTAGAGCTCAGTTAACGTACATCTATTTGTAGGTGGAAAGGGAACAGGCAAAATCACTGGGAAAAAGTTGTGCTACAAAGGCTCCACATTCCACAGAGTTGTAAAGAACTTCATGATCCAGGGAGGTGACTTCACAGAAGGTAATGTCTAATCTAATGTTAGGGTAAGTTTGATTCCTTTGAATCAATTCGGATAGTAAAACTGAAATATAGGTTTGACAATGGAAAAAATCCAGCTAATTATTTTCTTTTGAGATGATTGACATTGTTTTTCAAGAAGTGTACTGCTTTCTATACTTTTATACCATGTGGGCAGGGGTCAGCAAAAAAATTAAATAAATCAATACATTGAAGAAGAAATCCAAAAGACAATTTTTTTTCCCAAAAGGTTTATCTTGTCTGGTAAATTGTCTGTACATTTAGCCTGACTTAGCTGTAACAAGTTAGACTTAAATCATTTTATTTTTTCAATCTCTGTAGGAAATGGAAGAGGAGGAGAATCCATATATGGTGGCTACTTTGAAGGTAATGAGAACTTGAAATTATTCACGAGCAGCTTATATTCCTGATAAATGTTCCTCTAAGTATTTGCATGAGCGTAACATTGCATGTGCCTATTGTCATAAACAGGTTTCTTGTGAATTTTCTATGTATGACTCCGTTCACCTTCTCTTTTCATTGTATAGTGCTGTCTTCTATTTAGTTACAATAGCAGGCTTTATCAAATCAGCATGGAGAGTAGACATTCTCTTTATTGAAAACTACAATCTTCCTGCCTAAAATTTTCAACATATTCTTTTATTTATAGAGTGGTCTTTTGCAAAATGAGAAGGTAAGAGATGTACACAGCTCTGTAACACTATGTCAACATTGTACCCCACCACCTTTCTAAGTCAGTTAAAAAAAGGGTATGTGTGCAGAGGCACGGATGCAAATTTGCACTGAATTTGCCATTCACACAGATTCCCTAATAAAACCTCAAAGCCTCTGTCTGCTCAGTCACTTTTTATGTTATATATGTGTTATTTATAGCTACAGGGTCCTCAGCATGTCAGCTTCATAGGGTCAGCTTCTTTGTTCAATACAGTGGGAGAGCCATAATAAAGATCATTCACCTTAATGTGTAAAATATATGTATGTAGTTAAGATTAACAATATTAGGACTAAATATTTTGCAAATTAGAATTCATTTTTGGCACTATTGATGATGTTTCAGTGGCTTGATTAAAATCACTTCATCTCAATGTGGTCAATCTAATTTCAAGATGTGTTTAGCTCATATTTTAGTCCATTGAATTGTTGTTCATCATAATGGAAGATTTTTCAGAAATCATCTCTTAGAGACTACAAATTTTCCTTACATAGATAATTATTCATAGTGAGCATTTATTTCCCTCTCTGTTGGTATTTTATATTACTGCCTGTTTTCTTATTGATCGTTTTCTCTCCTACCTATGTTTCGATGTGGCCTTGCTAACAAGGTTGGAGGGACAATCTGTCTCAAGCAAGCCTCGGGTTTCAATGATTTGCCACCAGAAGCACATGCATTGCAGTCAATATTTTTTGTGGTGGTTGTCAGAATGATTTAAAATGTAGGTGATTTATAGTTGCTAGTGTAAACGGTCTGGCTTTAGTCGCTTGGTAAAGGACTGGAAATAAAGTCTGTCTGACTGAAAGGTTTTATGAAACAGCTGACTCTATGGAAAGGTTAATCAGTGAGGTTTGATTATTAATGATTGATGATTAGGGTTGATTTTCTTACCCTTTACATCCCTGAATATGTCAAAACGTTAGAGAGCCCACTCTGAGACTTCGATCCTTCTTTCTCTGCTCCCAACAGATGAGAACTTCACTCTCAAACATGACAGAGCTTTCCTGTTGTCGATGGCCAATCGTGGGAAGGACACCAACGGTTCACAGTTTTTTATGTGAGCATCACGAAAACAATTCTCTCTGCAACTTAAGTAACTATCCCATTAATTCAGTGTCTTTTTTGTGCAGTTTTGTTTTTGCTTTCTGTCCCTTTTGTTTTGTAGAATAGACATTGTCAGTAAGTGTGACCGTGAACAATCCCCTCTCTGTGTTCAGTTAGAATTCAAAGTGCAGAGAAACATAGATTCATTCTTTTTTTACCTACAAATGTGTTACATTTTTTCTCTTGCCGTTTTTGTGTAAAATTTACAGAAACTCTAGCATCCTGCTCTTCCAAGGTAATGTGTCTCCAAGGCTGTGTTTCTCTCTCTCCTGAATATATGTATCATTCAGTTGTTTATATTTGCAAACATTCTGCAGAGTTCAGTGTTTATTTTGAACAACTTACAAAATTAAATACACTTGGTTTGAGTTAACTATTGTTTTTTGGATTTACAAAATTCCCAATCACCAAATCAGGAGGTCTCTATAAATTCGAAACTTCCTCCATGAATTAAAACCAAATATCAAAATGGTGTAAATGGCTCCAGTCTGTTTTTGGATGTTTCAGATATTACTATGTAGTTGGCCAAACTCTATTGACTGTAAACCTGCCTGTTTGTGGCTGTTTTTAACCGTAGTATTTCATAAATTAATTTGAAAATCAAATATAATTGAATAAAAGGTGGTTCTACAATCTTTTTTTTTTTTTTTTTTCAAATGGTACAGTAGCGTCCACGCGTTGTTAAAATCGCTTGTTTATTCTTATTCCATTCATTCTTTCTTTCTTTTTTTCATGGTCCACCTTTACCCTTGGTTGATCTTCCATGGATTTCTGGATTTTCCACAAACAGCACAACCAAGATGGCGCCACATCTGGATGGGTAAAACAAAACTTTTCATATGGGCTCATACAGGACCCCATACACAGCGAAAAGCTGAAAAATGCAAAAGTGTATCTAGTCTAATTAATATGAGACTGTAAATCGTTTCTATATAGAGTCCATGTCGTGTTTGGTCTTGTCATCTCTGGCTTCGAAGTGATAAAAAAGATTGAAGGACTGAAGACAGACTCAGCCAGCAGACCCTATGCTGATGTGAGAGTGGTGGACTGTGGCCAGCTGATCACCAAGTCTGCAAATGATGGTTAGTTCTCGCTTCAGTTACTGATCTTTACTTACTCATCATGAACCTCATTGGTTTCTACTAAAGATACAAATCTGAAGTGTTCGTTCTTAATTTAAAAGATGGAAATACATGCCATTTACTCTCTAGTGATCTGTACAAAAGATAAAATCTCAACTTCATTTTGTTGAATATTGTGTGTTGTGGTTGTAACTGGGTCATATGATGTGTTCATTCTGTTAGCTGTTGGCATTTGTATGCCAAGGCCGCCATCCCTCCCCAGTGGCATTAATACGGGGCATGGAACCTGATCTTCTGTTAATGGAGATCAGTGAGGTGATCTCTGTGGAGTTCAGTTGGCATCTGCCCGTCTGACTCTGCTATGCTTGCTTTCAACATACTGAGAATAATCAAACAAAGCCGTTGTTGTAGCGTTCCACCACCCTGAAAACAACTTCTGGCATTTTAAATCCTCTTCATCCTTTACTTTATTGGTGTATTTCTGAAAACATCATATGTTCGATACAATAACCTTCATACTGTTTCTTATTTAAGTACTTGAAGGCAAGAGGAAACGAACCTCCCATTCTGCCAACTCGTCCCTCAGCACCCATGATTCATCCTCTCAGTTCTCCTCTTCGGTGGATTCTGAAAGTGACTGTGATGAAAAGCACAAACATCACAAGCACAAGAGACATGCAAAGTCTAAACGATCAAAAAAGAGGAGGCGGGAATCAAAGAGGGAGAAGAACATTGATGTTCAGCCTTACAAGCAAAGGTAATATATATGTATAAATACCTTTGCTGACATTAGAGACTGACATTATTTCTTTGGATAACAAAAAACTGTTTTTCATTATGTTGTGTTTTTATCACTCTGACAGCTCTGTGGAAAGACAGATAGTCGAGGGAGAGAATGAAACAGAAGGAGAGAAAGAGTACGGTGGGAAGAGAGAGAAACCTGTCGTCCGACCAGAAGAAATCCCACCCGTTCCTGAGAACCGCTTCCTGCTGCGCCGGGACATGCCATCACAGGAGGACAAAACAGAGATGTCAGTCAAGTTGGACTTTATTAATAGAGCATTTCAGGAGAACCAGTTGTCTTGCACTTTAAATAGTTTACACACTAAGTGCTACCTTGAAATTTGATCTTTTCAGAGTTGAGAAAGAAGAGCCATCCATTTCACTTGACCAGAAACCAGCAGTGTCTAAATCTGGGAGGAAGATCAAAGGCAGAGGAACAATAGTAAGCCAATTTCAACCAAGACCTGAGATTTTCCTGTTCACATATTGTGTTTGTTTTTTAGTATTTTCCTGTATCTGTATAGAATCTCAAGATAAATCGTAAGGGCTAGTTATGAATGAGAAAATAAGTATTTCTGTAGCATACTCATACAGACTTCCTTCTAATCTTTGTTCATGTGGATTGCTCAAAAGAAATGTAAATTTTTTCATCATATGTAAAATCTGAAGGTTAGGGAACCACTTCTGTAAATAATCGATCTATATGTCTAATGCCAGTGACCACAGTGACTCTTTATTCATTTTGGCCTCACAAATATTTGAAAATCTGCATCCTGGAATCATTTTATTATCACAGCTGAATCGCCTCTGCCAAATACTATTGAAACACAACCTCTAAATGAAGAACTAAATATTTATATTATTTATTTTGACCCTTTCTGCAGAGATATCACACACCCACAAGATCTAAATCACGCTCTGCATCTTTGGAAGAACGTGCTAGCAGTGAAACACCACCTCACTGGAAAGAAGAAATGAAGAGAACCAAAGTTTATCAACCACCAAGCATGGAGAGATGGAGCAAAGGAGACAAGTAATGACTTCTTATTTTTCTCGGTAGCTTTAAATATATTTGTCTTTATTTTTCTTCATGCATCTTTTGACTTAACAGATTGAATGACCATTCCTCAAGCAGATGGGATTACAGAAGCGATTCTGCATGGTCCCGATCACCAGATCACTCTTCAGACCACGACTCTGAGAGATCCAGCCTACACCGCCAACAGAAGAAAGACAAAAAGAAAGGCAAACATAAGAAGAAGGCAAAAAAACAAAAACACAGCAAGAAGAAGAGCTCCAAAAACAAACATCAAGTGGCTTTGCTGTCAGAGGGTGAGAGGTCAGTGTCTTCAGAAAAAAAGTCCAGAAGATCCCGTTCTCTGTCCCGGTCATCCTCAAGTCATCACCATTTGTCAACTGGAAGGAGGCAGTCCTCGCTCTCTTTTAGAGACTCAAGATCCTATTCTAGATCCAATTCATCAAGTCGATCCAGATCACGAGGGAGGTTTTATTCAAGATCTAGAAGCCTGATTAGATCTCGAAGCCGGTCCATGTCCAGATCTTCGTATTATTCCAGGTCAAGGTCAAGATCCAGATCCAGATATAGATCAAAGTCTGTATCACCATACAGAAAGAGGAGTTTATCTAGATCCCCAAGAAAGAGAAAAGCCAATAAGACAAAACCAGATATAATCCATGTGACAGACAAGCTTCCTGAGAGCAAAGTGACACCTATACCCAGACCTCCTCCTGTTCCCACTCCAGAAAGTGTACCTGTAATCCCACTGAGCGACAGTCCTCCTCCGTCACGCTGGAAGCCTGGACAAAAGCCCTGGAAGCCCTCCTACATTCATATTCAGGAAATTAAAGCTAAAGTGGCTCACAATCCTCTCTCCTCCACGGGACACACAGTTGATAGGGTTACAGAGAAATCTCAGACTTCAGTAACTGGAAAATCTCTGCCAGGAGACTCTGAAAGTGACAAAGCAACAAAACCTTCAGGCCACTCACACAGCAGGTCCTCCAGGAGCAAGTCCTACACTCGATCATACAGTTGCTCGCGGAGTAGAAGTTACAGTAGGTCCAGGTCTAGGTCCAGGTCTAGGTCCAGGTCTAGGTCCAGGTCTAGGTCCAGGTCTAGGTCCAGGTCCAGATCCCCTCCTCAGTATCAAAGCAGTTCATCCTCTGACAGCAGATCAGACTCTGAAAACTCACAAAAAACAAATAAGAACAAGACCAAGTCACTAGACAAGGAATGGAAAGAGTATTACACTTCTCTGAAGAGGATAAAAAATCTTGATAAGTACATTTCACTCACCAGTGAACAAGACGCTCATTCAGGATCAGAGAATACTGAGCATAGTCCTGATGTCAGCATCTCAAGGAGAAGTGGCTCTTCGGAGAAAATAAAAGAGAAAAGCACCTCCCAAGATCAAGAGACAAAACATTGCAGCTCTGTGCCAGTAGAGAGCTTTAGGAACAGGTCTGAATGGGATAGTGACAGTGATAAAGTGAGCCAAAGCAGCAGCAAGGTGCCAACAAAAAGGCAGAAACAAACAGTTAGGTCCAGTGAATTGCTTGATAAAAAGTTTTCCGCTCTTACTGGATGGAATTCAGAAAGCGATTCTGAAAATGTGGCCACCAAGGCATTAGCCATATCTGAGAAGGAGGAAGGGGAGGCGAGTTCAGAATCAGAATATGATACTTCCCAAAATATGTCAGAAGCAGTGATTGATTTTACAGATAAGGTCACTGGTGCTGTGTCTAGTCCATCAGATGAAAGTCCTGAGAAGGCCACTGAGCCCGAGAAGCACAGGGCCAAGAAGAAAACCAAACGAAAACATAAACATAAGAGGAGGAGTGGGAACAAAACTGGCTCACATCACAGTAAGGACAAAGGAAAGAGATCTAAGAGAAAACATCAGAAGCCAAAAGAGACTTTTCACTGGCAGCCACCTTTGGAGTTTGGAGAGGAGGAAGATGAAGATGAATCCAAAAAGGAGAAGCACAGTCCTGGTAACGTTGTTTTAGAAAGGCCGGATGTTGATGGTACAAATGCAGATGCCTCTTTGAACACAAATCAGAGCAGAGGAGACAACAGGGGGCAACAGAAAACAAAAGAATGTCTTCAAAAGAACACAAAACAAGCTGAAGCTCATCAGTCATCCACCAGGAATGGTGCTAATAGTGATGATAATGCAAATATACTCAGTGTCAAAGAGCAAGAGTCAGTGGACGACATGGACATTTGTACCCCAGAGCACGATGCTGGAATCGTTGAACCTTCAGTTACATACGATTCGTTTCATAGCGCCTCTGAATTAACCCTGAATTCTACCTCAAAGTCCTCAGATATGACAAGAAAAGATAGTGATTTACCTCACAGCAAAGAACAGTCTGCTGTTAACTCCATGACAGCAACTGCTGGACTGAAAGATGAAGCAGCCACTGGCAAACCTACCGGCACTGTAATTAATTTTAAATGGAGACCTTTAAAAGGAATGCCAGCTATACAAAATGTGAATGTGACACCTGCCACTGCGAAAAACATTCAAATTCAGGAGAACCAGAACCCCAATGCACAAGGAGTACGAATGGAGATAAAAAGTAAAAGCCGGGTCAGACCAGGATCGCTGTTTGACGAGGTACGAAAGACTGCACGGCTCAATCAGAGGCCGAGGAACCAGGAGAGCTCCAGTGAAGAACGATCTCCCTCCGTGGCGAAGACCAGAGGAACATCACGCACACGGTCTCCGAAGAAGTCCAAGTCCGTACCCAGGAAGTCTCGCTCAGTGTCCAGTCATCGGTCTCACTCCAGAGGGTGGTCACGTTCCTACAGCAGGTCCAGGAGTAGGTCCCGCAGCTCCAGCTACTCATCAAGGTCAGTGAAAACAAAGAATATGGCATAAGGACATCATCTGTACATATTTCTAAATACTCGAGAGGCTTCTTAAATATACATGTAGCTCAAGATCGCAGTGAGTACCCAGAGGAAGATCATGCAAATTCCACACAGGGGCAGGTTTGAACCCAGAACCTTCTTGCAAACCTATAATTAAAAGACGTCTTCTTTTAGGAGTCGTAGCAGGAGTCGGAGGAGACACAGAAGAGGACGCAGCTCGCGTAGCAGTACATACCGGAGTTACAGGAGTCACAGGTACACCCTGAAGGACTGATTCAATAATCTTTTGTGACAACTAATGGATTCCAATATGAGTGTTTTCAGGGTGTTTCAAGGGTCATAAATGTAGATAAAAAACCTTGGAGCTGCTGGTGTTTTTGTATCTTGCTCTCCATTTAAAATTGTTGCCATGCAAATGCTTAAGAACAGTTGAAATCCCAATTAAAAAATCTACACACTTAGCCTTTCACAACTTCTTTTTGTATTTGTGTTCATACCTCATTTTTTTCCTCTTTTCATCAGTCGGACCTACAGTAGAAGTCATTCCAGAAGTCGTTCATATCATCATCGGAGGTCCAGGTCTGTGAGTCTCCTCAATGTAATCTACGAAACACAGCTGTGTTAATTCACACTGTTATCTAGATATTACAGCAACATTTCTTCTGCTGGCGTATGTCAACGCAGGTCAGACACCTATGACAGTTATTCCAGCCGGAGTCGAAGTGTGAGCAGGAGGCGAGGCCGCAGACGAAGTGACAGCTACAGGAGCTCAGACCGCCGATCCCGGTAAGACAAAGTTGAACCCTGACAGATATCAAGCAGATGGCAGCATTCAATTCATCTTTTGTACCCTCTGCCTTTTCTGCAGTTCATTGTGATCTAATGCTAAGACGTATTAATTCAGTCCTGGTTTTCTGCAGTATAGAACCAGTTACAGTTCTCACTTTGTGGGTTTTCATCCATAAATCTGCTGTACAGTCAATTCATCTCTTCTGTGTTTACACTTTAAATCATATTATCCTCTGCAGGTCATACCGCTCCTCCAGTCGCAGTTCCTCCAGGCACAGAAGCCACAGTCGCAGCAGTCGGTACAGTTGAGCTTCATGCAGGTTGTTGGCTTCTGCAGAGGGGGAACCCAAAGTCTGGATACTGTGCACAAACAATGGCAATTAGAGACCAGCAAATAAGCCTCTACATGAAAGAGTTGCTAGTTTAATATTGTAGTGTTTATCCTCTGTGCATACGCTGATGTCCTGGTCTCTTTCTGAAATGAATGTGAATGAAATTAAATAAATATACCACTTTACAAGCTTACACCAAGGCCAAAGTTTGTTTGAGGGACTGACAGCTTAGAACAACAATATAAAAATGCAATAGTATGAAAACTGTAAATATTTACATAGTATTCTTGTGTATTCCTTTTCTACTTCAGATTTTTATACACTGAAGAGTGAAGATATATTTTAAGTGTCTAACCCTTTCAGCTGTAACGTGTCTGAACGGTTGGTGATTGTGAGAGATGAGGTTTGCCTTAAGTTTAGGGTGAGTAGGACTGGTCGCTGTTTGAAGTTGTAATTTCTGTATGTTAGATTTGTTTTATTACTGTATTATGACTGACAAACTTTACTAAAACTAATGTATATCTGATATTTGTTTTGGGTTTTTTATATATATATACTTGTGAATGTTTATGCTTAATAAATACCAGTCACTGTATATGTACTTCAAGTAATTATGCCTTTACAATGGCGCCATCTTTACTTCAATTCAGAACTGCAACATCTGCATATTTGTGTGCGTGTGTGTGCGTGCGCTTGGCAGACCAGCCCGGTACACTGCAGGCTCGGGTCTTCGTCCTTGGTCCATTCCCTGCATAGACTGGGGATTGGAGTTTCCTGATTAAAGGATCAACTTTAATTTTTCTATTAATGTCATGTAATTGGAAGAATCAGATTAATTCATGAATATAATTTCACTCCCTGATCACTTCATTGGAATAAGAAAAAAAGGCAACTTAATTAAATTATTAATTGTACTCAGAAGTAATTGAAAATTTGACTTCCTCCTTGCTAATATTTGGATACAATTAAAGCTGCTCATGTCTGAGCTGCTGTCTCTCTTGTGGGAACTCTGAGCTGCATGTGAGAAACTCAGCATTGACCATCAGATACAGATCCTATTGAACCGCTGCAGCCCTTCAGACTCATTTTTATCTGCGAGTGCAGGAGAGCAGCAGCTATTGTCCTGTTGTTTTCTATTGATGGCTTTCAGGACAAATCAAATCTGCACTTACAATACGCCATCTTGCACCCACTTGTGAAGAGCGAAAATGTAACAGTGTCCATGCAAGTTTACAACAAAATGCATTATGTGCTACAAAAACATGTTTCTATTGGTCTATTAAGTACGAAGTTCACATGCATTAGTTCTGAAATGGTCATTAATTTCACACTTTCACCTCACAAATTAAACAATCTAATAAGAAAACATTGCTTCCTAGTTGAAAAGCAACAGATTCTTTCTATTTAAAAGATTTTTCTCTATGATTGACTTTCTGAAAGAGGTTTTTATAAGCCTTTTGATTTCTGCTGGACTGATTTATTTTTTACTTCTTTTGTGTGTGTGTTGTTTTTCTTTGTTTGTTTGTTTGTTTTTTTAAGGGAAATAACCAGCCAAAGGTTTCTTGAGTAAAAATCATCCTGTTGACTTACTTTTAGAGGAAGTACATAAATAATTTTTCTTGTCTTGAAGTTTATGAAATGTTCAACACCAGATCTGATTACAGTACTAATTTACTTTTTTTATCCAAACATGCTAATTTTGTTTACACTTCCACACTTTCTATCTTTCTTTTCAAACTCACTACATGCTAAAGATTTTCGGCGCTCTGATGGTCGATTTGCAGCCTTATTGTGTACGGTATCCACATTCATGTTGTGATTTCAACTGGTTCTTTGACATTAAGTGATAAATGAGACCTCCTCCAGGTCGTGATCAATTTTTTCCCCCCACCTTGTTATGAGAGTATCGACTTCTTCTCCATACAGTCACTGGAGCAGTGAGTGATGGCAGTGGGGTCCAAAGCCCTCAGCTGAATTATCAAATGGGAAAAACTTGTAGATGCCTCCAGGGCCCATAACTGTCTGGGGTTCTGGATGCTCAAGGGTTCCTATAGGACATGAAAATTAGAGATGAAAATATTCATTAGAATTTTTTATTTTAATTAATAAGATCTCACAATTTGATTGATAGTTGATTAATTAAAGTCATTTTTCAAGCAGAGATCCAGAACATTCGCATGTTCCACGTTTCCGATCTGACTTTTTCCTGTTTCTCTTTGAAACATGTGATTCTGAACTTCTGACATTGGAGGGCCTCATCTAAAAGGAGACTAACAATTGCGAAAGCAGGTAGATACGTTTATAATGTAAAGAACTTTGGGTTACAGCCTACAGCCTGCTCTACATGATGAAGTATGCACTGATATCACAAAAGCCTTACAGTATAAATGCATATGACAAGATGGCTACCTGAGCCTGTCAACACCTCCACAGTTTACAGATTATATCTCCTTTGTGTCTTGTTAAAAGAAAATAAAAAAAAAACTTGTGGTTTATTGGTGCATTAAGTACCAGACTGTATTAAGACCACGCAAACGTCACATGTTAAAGATTGTGTGTATAACTGCTTTTTAGGTAAAGTTATGATGGAGGACTGACATCCTGGCATTGAAATCAAAACCCTGATCGTTTGTAATCCAGAGTTCTTCTGATCTGGCGGTGCATGCATGTAGGCTAAAAAGGCCTCGAATGAAGAAAGAAACACTTGACAGCCAGAAGAGTGTCAAAATATCCAAATAGTCTTTAACACCACTGTGTCTACTGGCTCCCTCTGTGTTTTCACCCGTTCTGTGAGAGCCACTCGTGGTTTAGTCGCTGTGGTCCAGGCCTGAATTTCTCTGACAGCCCACTCACAGAGCCAATAGCTGCCAGGCTTTGCTGTAAAAGCTTCATTCAGAATTGGCTTTCCTTCTCTATGTGTAAGAAATAGATGGAGATATAATTTTACATGCATGGGTGCCTGCTTGTTTTTTGTCTTTTTTTTTTTTTAGAGTGGCATGTTTTTATAATAGCGTGATGGCTTAGCTGCCTTTCTGTTAACAATATAACAATATTTTGAACTTTCTTTTCACATGTTCCTCCGTAGCTGGCTAACTGTCAGCATCGGTGGCTGCTGAATACAGTAATGCAAATATAGTACAAATAGTTGTAGTCCGGTTGTTTGTAGTGGCTTTCTTGTGTACTGTAACTTTATTCTTGTTGTTTGTTTGCTGACTGTTGGTGGTGGTGGTGGTGGGGGGGGGGGGGGGGGTTATAGAGGTCTGGCTGGTTCAGTGTGACATCTAGTGGTGGAGCAGCTGTTTACCAAACCTTTAACTAATGTGTTTAAAAGATGGTAAACAAACATTATCACTTCTGCACAGAATCAGGCTGGCTGTCTCCCTTTCTGGTCTTTACACTGAGCTCAGATGCCAACATTGTTACCCAGACTCTTTATCATAGGTGTCCCATCTGAATGTGTGCCTGGGGCCCTTTGGAGGATTAATCCAGTCCAGATGTGAAGGCTGTGGTCGGTATTTTTTTTTTATTTAAGGCTGTCATTTCGCATTGTGAACTGGTTTGTGGCCATTTTCCTGATCAACTAATTACACAGTGTGCACGTACGATAACAATTAATGTTCCTGACATGAAAACAAACAAAAAAAAAAGTTATGCCGCAGCTGATATGTGGCTTTTATTTCCATTTTCATTGAGCGGCTTGAGCTCAGTGACCTGGGAAAAGGATGAACTCCGTGACCTCCGCATCTGTCCGCCCGTCTGACGTCACGCTGTTGCAGGAGCGCACGGTGAGCGGAAGCGCACCGCGGTTTGCGCCATATGGCAGCGTGTCCTTCCCCGGCCCTCCTCCTCCTCCTGCTCATAATAATCAAAGAACAGTACAAAGAAATGCGCCTGTCTCGCAACTCCACATGAAACAGTACCGTGTCCCTTTAAAAACGTCTGACAAAAAGCCCATATGATCCCCGAGCTCCAATCACCAATTCCTTGTGCAAAAGCAGCCTCTGCATTTTTGTCTGTGTGAATGCTACAGCAGCACGGGGGGAAAAAGATTGTGGATAAGGCAAAAACTGGAGAAATGTGACAATCCAACGGTCATTTTCATGGCGAAGGGAAAACTGCTGCGAAAGGAGTTATTCTTGGACTCCTTGGAGCCTCGAAACGTTGGATCAAAATGGTAGGCTACAGAGCAGCGCTGCATTTTTGTTTATTTTTTTTATTTATTTTTTTATTTTTTATTTTTTGTCCCTATGTGATCTCTTGCAAAATGTGATCCTACTTAGCAGGCCGATCAAACTTGTCACACTTGTGCCTCATTGTGTGTCCGTGCCACCGGCTGTCACTGGTGCGTTTTGTGCTTTGTGTCCTTTGCAGTGAAGTTTGTAACTTGCCGACATGGCACAAGTTGGAAATTGAAGCTGCTGAAAGAATGCAATGGCTACAATAGCCACATTGATGCCGAGAAGGAGTTAAATTCTTTCATATCATTGCACTTCTGCAAAAAGCCGCAGGTCGTGACTGGTGCATATGAAGACAGGATGAGGGAAACTAAACTGCCCCCATATTTTTCCTCCAAACCACACGACCAATGCTGGACAAGTTTGTCAGGCTTTCACATTCATGCATAAATTACAGAATCTGCTCAGTGTACTTCAGTTATCGGAGGGGATACCACTGTTCTTCTCTCAGTAACTTGATTTTAGGTGACACAGGTGGAGGTTAAATGATGTGAAACATTTATACTCTGGCTGGGTCTGCCATTAAATAACTGCACATTTGATTTTGGTGTGTGATAGTAATATTTATTGGGTCATGTTTTTATTCTGTGGCATGAGGTCATCTGTTTTGAATGTGTCATTTGCTCTCCCAGGCTAATAGCCTATGTGTTGATAACTCACATTTTCTGTGATGTTTTAATTCCTGCATCAACAGATAAGATTAAGATTCTGTTCAGACGGACTGATGGAGTTAAGGGAATAGATGTGCATAGTGAGGCAGACAGTCAGCTCTGTCTCCAGGGTCATGTTAGGATGCCTCATTAGGAAAGCATGTGGAGCTTGATGCAGTGGTGGAGTAATCCCAGTGCGCGTTCACATCTGGAGGCTTGGGTTAATATCTGGGTCAGGTCAGCGGGGTTAGCCCTGGTGCTCGCTGGGTGGCTTCTGGTGGGAGCGAGAGGGTTTGGGATGAGCACATGAGAGTAAGCTGCAATAAACACAACACAAACTGTACTTGGCAAATGCAATGTGCCAGTGATCAAAGGTAGTGCATCTTTCAAGTGCTTTGGTAAACATGCCCCAGATAATTTCCACAATTACTTGACATCAAATGCAGATTAGTCTGGCCGAATTTGCATTTTCTCAGCGGCCTCAATTTATATACCTTAAATTCACCTTTTGCTACCACTGGATCGGCCTGTGGGGTCAGGAGGTCCCTGGACCAGAGCATCTTTTTCAAGAGGTTTGCGTTCCACAAATAACAGTAAAGAGGCACAGAGTAAACAGTAAAGAGGCAAAATTACTGAAAAGAGATGCAAAATTGCCACAATTGGGTTCAAAGTAAGTCCAAAGAGCTGCAAAAACAAAATTACTATCACTTGACACAAATGAAGGAAAGTGACCATAAAGAGACACAAAATAATGGAGAAAAAATATGCACAAAATGATTACAAAGCTACTAAAGAGAGATGCAAATCTACCAGTGGCTCTGGCTGTTATGTAGTGCCAGTGGGAAGCCTTTTACATGTGAGTGTGCCCAGGGGCCCTTTGTCTGATAATCGACCCCCCCCCCCCCGCCCAAAAAAAAAAAAAAAAAGTATTTGTTTTTCTTTTAATCTGCTGGAGTTGTGAAAATGTAAATCTCCCTCAATCCCATGCTCACTAAAGATGTTTATAGTGTATATTTTTGTCTGCCTGTAACAATATAATTGTGAGTTCCTCAGTAGCTCCTTCTCTGTCCTCCTCACAGGGTGCTTTGAGTTTTATGTAACTGCCTATTCAGGGCATTCCTGCCCACCCTTGACTTTGAGGCTTCACTGTCTCTGGGTACTAAGCGAGAAAACACCCTTTAGTTCTTGTGACAAGTGCAGCCATTCCCGAGCCACAGCAACAAACTTTAGCAGACATCTTCAGCCCCTGGTAGGAGGACGTTCTCCTTGGAAACTCAGGCCGTACTTTAGGTGCAGCTAATTTATGCCCCTCAGATAAAGTACAGTGTAAAGGGCTGCAGTCAGCAAGGTCAGACTCCCCAGGCTTATGTTAGGTTTCTTTTGTTGTCGTTGCTTTAAATGGCAGAAATTGATTGGAAGTAAGTCAGATAGTTTTTACTCTTTACATAAATCCACACTTTTATTGTTTCCCATCAGTGCCTGCCAGCATTGGTGTCTTTTCATGTGAGGAAAACAGTTACTCTAATTTTAACCCCTTTGGCACTTGAAAAAAAAAAAAAGTCTTTGAAATCCATTATCAAAAAGGCCAAACAGCTTTTTCTTTTTCTACAGCTTAATATGAAAATTTCTATTAGCCTTTCATTGTCAGGCATTTGAAGATATTAAGAGAGGGTTTTTTTTTTTTTTAAGGGCCTTTTAAAAATGTTCTTATAGCTCTTAGCTGAATTCAGGCCAGAGAGAGACTTAGGAGGGGCTTTACAGCAGATGGGAATGACTTTTCATGCTGTTTCCAGAGAATGGCCAAGCAGGAAAGCAGAAAATCTCGATCTGATAGTTACCACAAATATTTTTTCATACATTCAGAATAACATTTTGGTTAGTACTGAAATGAGGTCTAGCCATCTGCCTACATTTTTAGGCTCCTTTCTGTGCTGGAGTTGCAGTAATGTTACAAAAATATAGAGTGATCCATTTGAAAAGTAAACACCAAATTCTCTGGCCCCATTTTTTGTTATTTGTTCAATTTGACTTTTTCTATTTTTAAATTGCTTTTGAATCACAAGACATTTTGGGGAAAACGCATTATTTTATTCAATTAAATTTTTTTCTGGCAGTTATATGTGATGATTATTAATATATCTATATGCGAACCAAGCCACAGGTAGTGTTCACTTAGCTTAGTATAAAGACAGAGACAAATCAGCTCTGCAGCTCGGTGATAAAGCAGTGTGTATCAAGCTGGTTTAAGTTATACAAAAATCGAATTGTAAAAGCAACAGTTGCAGTTTCGCTTGGCGTATGTGTTTGATTTCTCGGCTCAGGGCGAGCCAGGGAAGTTACTGCTCCCTGTCAGGAGATCGTCTGTTATTTCACAAACCATAAAACTACAAACTGGCATACTGCTAGGTGGATTTTGCTACAGTTTGAATGATCCAGGCTAGCTGTTTCCCCCTTGTTTACTGTGTTTGATTCAGCTAAGCTAACCTGCCTCTGGCCGTGGCTTCATATTTATCCATCCTCTATCCTGCATCTGCTTTTCCAACAGAACACAAAAGAATAACCAAACATATATTCCCTAAAACATCAAACTGTTCCTTTCAGGTAAGATAAGATAAGATGAACCTTTAATGATCCCATTCGGGGAAATTTGCTCGTTACCACAGCTCTGTACGTACGGAACAGGAACAGAATAACATGAAATATAATTACAAATCCAAGAAAGAACACTATATACAACAGAGAAAAACAGAAAGAACAGAGATACAAGCTCATACTCGACATTTCTCTGCTGTTCATTGATTGGTTGCGACTATAGAAAGCCGAAGCTCCCTCCTCTACCTCTTTTCATCTCCGTCCTCTGTGACCTTCTCATCAAACATATCAACTGCCTCCACACAAACGCACACACACACTCGCACACAGAAGGAGTACTGCCACACCAGAGAGATTCCTCTGATAAGGAGCTCTCTGGAGTCTTGTGTTTGCCTCTTCCCTCTTTGTGTCATGCTATGAAAGGGATAATGAAGATATCACAGTCTAATAGCCCTCGGGTATGTCTGCACCTGCTCGCTGCACACATCAGAATGATCTTCTGCCTCCAATAGATCACTTCAAAGGTGCATCTTTCACCCTTCGTGTCAAGTATTTATGAGATTTTTTTTTTTTTTTTTTTACTTCCCACACTTTTATGTTGATGATTTAAAGATGGAAATGCTGTTTGTGCAAACCCACCACATTCTATTGTGCCACAGGTATTTGGCATCACATCCCTGTATTTACTGATGAGTCCGTGCACAGCAGGTGACATGCGAGTGTGTTGCCGGCTTGGGAACAGTGTGTTATGACTCCAGCGGAGCAGTGGTGTGTGAAGCGTTGTAACGTGTGTGCGTGAGGAGGAGATGCCAGCGCCACGGAGCCCTCTCTTGGCCAGGCTTCCTGACTCAGCGCTTCCTCTCCCAGCTCATTGGCCCAGACTCAAACTTCCTGGCAGAGCTTCAGTGCGAACGCTCTAACCTCATTGCTGCCCCCTCCCTACTGTCCCCTGCTACACCAGCCTCCAGGCAGCTCCTTTGATTATCCAACTGCTCGTCATCTCAACTCCAGACGACCATCGGTTGATGTCTTATTTCAACATCACTGCTGATTCTCCAACACACACACACACACACGCTGTCCTCAGTTCCACCTAAATGATCATCCAGTTTGTTCAAAGGACACCCTGATAGAAAGGACTTTGCAAAATCATGCTGCTAAGGCAATCCTGTTCATGCTGTCAAATTTTAATGTACTGTATTTCGGCAAGATGCTGCTCAAGCTGTGTTCTTGTCCTTATTTTTGTTTGTGTATCCCAATTTCATGCTTGGCTAAACGCGTATCAGTTGTAGATTGGCTTGTCACCTGTGGTTGCATTAACATATAGATGGAAATGTATTTAAATCTAATGGTGGAAGCTGGAATAGCTCTACCAGGCCAAGGCTGGGGCAGGTCCAAACTGGTAGATTAGGACAGGGAAAAGTGTGCAGTATGACGAGGAGACTGGATGTCTCAGATTAGAACAGCACAATTGCTTATAATACTGTCTATATTAATTCCAGTCAGCAGTGAGTGCAGTGGTTAAGAAAGCTAAACGTTTTAATAGGCTGAGGGGAATAAAATAATTAGCTTAAGTGGTGGAAAGAAGTAAACTGAATAACCAGCAGCATATTTTGATTTAGGATTTTCCTTTTAGCTGTATACACAATTAGCCGCCTGTATATTTTACCTGTCATCTCATTCAGCTTTCATGTGTTCACGCAATTTAGGTTGTTGAACTGAGTTATATACACTTTATTTGACTTTTTATGCTCCTCGTTTACAGATATTCATTAGGACCATGATAGAGTTTGAATATTTAAATTATTGATCAACAGCTAATTTTCCCTGCTTAAACAAGAACTTTATGTACTTTTATGAGCTATTAATGGTGATAAACTCCATAAAGTGGAAGTCAAGGACTGTTGGCTCAACCCAGGATCCACTAACCACTAACTAAGTTGTGTGCGATAAATCTAGGCAGGGAGAAAGTTAACTTTATTTCATCATGTTTTTAGGTTATACATACGTGTCCATCCGATCGCAGATCTAAGTGGAAGGTTTTCAGTAATGCCATTACTTGGTCTCCAGGATAGACTGACCCAAGGTCAAGATGACTCTAAACTCACAAAACAATGACTCAACTTTGTACGATTTGACACAAATATCTGTTGATTTTGATAAAATGATATTTTGCAAACAAAAAGCCAAACTCAACCTCAAACGGCAAAAAGTCAGCAGTGTCATGCGACTGAAGAATAATTTCTCCACCAAAAAGGAGACGCCTAATGTTGCTCTAATAACAATCTCCCTGCACATTACTTACATCAGTTTAGAAGGCCCACTACATCTGTGCCAAGCTAATCCGTATGTTTGGGACTGAACATGAACTACTGTTTTCACAGAGCGGTTGTTTGATGATTTTATGACAGTTGGTTCTCAATCTGTGTCACGTGCACCACTTGTTTACTGGATTATATAATCCCATAACCTCATACCACAAGGTGTAACTATCAGCTTTAATACCATCATTATCCAATAAACTGTGCCATCCCAGTCACGATTAAACTCCACAGTAATGCGGCTGTGCATGTGACTGCTGCATATGACCTCGGCAGTGAGTGTGCTGCTATCCACCGCTGTGGCTCCCACTTTAGTCATTGAACATTGATTTTTATTAGCATTTTTTTTTATCATAGTGCTTTAATGATTATCGAGGGGCACGTTAAAAGAAAGACTTTGTCACATGTGCTATTACCAGTCTGGCTTGTCTGTACAGGAGCAACATGTTTGAAAACGGGATGAAGCATGAAGTCCATTCACATTCAGATCATCTTTTTTTTTTTTTATCCCTCTGCATCAGCAGTGCCATCACGAATGCAAAATTTCTCGCTTTCCTGTTTACTGACGGGGGCACAAATGCATGATTATGATGCAGGTATGCATGCATATGCGTTCACTTCAGGGTTTCTGGAATATGGGCGGATGTGCTTGTGCATCTGCTACTGTATATGCTACTCCTACCTCAAGGTCAGTGCTGGGTCTCCGTGCTGATTGGATTTAGAGAGAATAGCAGGGTGTGCAGACTGCAGACAGAGGAGAAATCTTCCACTAGATACATGGTCAGATTATGAGATAACTGGTGCATGTTTGTGATCCAGCATATAAAAGGACCCCACACCCCTCCTATATTGGCAAAAGAGACATATGACAATTACAAATTCTGTTACCATTGTGCGGTTTTCTTGTGTCGCTTCTGTTCATTTTCTCTCTGCCTGATTTGTGGTAATTTCGCACTTTTTGTCATTGTGTAACTTTGGGGGGCATTTGGGTCTATCTGTCATCATTTTGCGTCTCAATGTTGTTTGTTTGTGTGTCCTGGGATCTCTTTGTGTTCTCTTTGTATTTATCATGCATCATTTTAAAGATGGCTCATGTCTGCGATTATATTGCTTCTCTTCGGACACTTGACAAATTGCGTCTCTTTGTGGTTGTTGTATTTCTTTCTTGTGGTTTTTTGTCTCTTTGATGCTGTTTGGCTTCTCTTCGGAGCCATGGCTTCCCTTTTCAAGACTCAACAATAAACAGACACGTCAACAGTAAGCTGTGGCTCAGAGACCCAAGGTACTCTGTGGGCCAATTCAGTTATCCATCCATGACTAGACACAAACATTAAAATAATACACACTGGCTTTTTTTACTCCAGTCTCTATTCCAGACCAGATAATACCCCCCAAGTATTCAGGCTACTCTTTTCAACTGCAGATACGGAATTCACTTCCCTGCCTCAGCATCTGTGGGACGAAACCTGCCTATTGTCTGGTGTCAGCAGCAGGGAAGGTCTGGTGAGCACACAGAGGACACAGTGTCAGTCATTACCCTGATGACTTTTTAATGGCTGTCTGATTAGACTCCACCAGAAATGACATGCCCTTGTCCCGTTTGGTTTGCCTGTGTGTGTGTGTGAGCTGATCAATTTCCCACCACGTAAAAGCATTCTGATGTTACTGCGAGGCAAGACTGGCTGTTGTAGCTGGGTGATCTCTTTGTGGAGCGTTTGCGTTGGGGCCTGTCGTGCTCCGCTCTTGTCTGCGCAGATGATGACTCAGGGATATGTGCGAGTGAGTGAATGAGTGTAGGGGTGGATGCTGCTCTCCTACCATCTTCTAACCAGTGAGTGAGATGAGGCCTGACACGGTGCCCACTCTCCTTCCTTTGGTTGTCAGTCACATTGAGCCCTGTACTGTGCCCCTCGGTGGGAGGGGGGGGGCACTGCTGCATGTGCTCTTTACTGTAGTTTGAAGTGCACTGTGGGTGGAAGTGGCAGAGACCCCGACCTCCCCACCTCCCCGCTGGGTGACAGGAGGTGCCAGGGCATGATCTCATTGCTGTCTTCATGACTATGGATCTGAGCTTAGTTTGGTTCTAATGGTCATTGGAGAGACTTCACTGTGCATATGGACAGTTTGACATTTGGCTGGTAGCGAGTTGCACTTGTTTTGCAAATTAATTTAATGAGCATTTTGTGGCCTGACTGAAATTTCCAGAAGTCAGATTAAGTTGAGAGAACTGCTTTGCTCTGCATTGTGGAGTCGAGATTGGAGAGACAGCTAAACTGTAATCAAATTCTGTTGCCTGAATTACTGCAGCATTTTCATTATTCATCAATCTGTCAATCTGTCAGTCTTAATTATTAGTAAAATTTTGCTTATACAGTTAAATGTAATAAAATGTCTATCACATATTTTCAGGGGGCACACTGACATAATCTAATTTAATTTTTTGGTCTGACTCGAACATCAGATGACGTATACAATTTGTTATTGCATTACTGATTGATTTTGTATTGATCCATTAATCACTTAAAATTAATCAACTATTTCTAAACTTTTTGATTTGGAGTGATTTGGTTTTCAGCTAATTTTAATAAACTTGTTAAACTATTTTTTTTAACATGTTATAGGTTAATAATCAAGAAAATATTCACCAGGTTGATTAATGATTGAAGTACTCATTAGTTACAGTCCTAAAAGTGAATTAACAAACAAAATGAGATCCGAAATAGTTTAAGTAAAAGAATCTGATTTTTTTTTTTTTTGTCTCAGAAATAGCAGTGTGACAAAAAAAAGTCTGTATTCCCCATTTTCCAACTTCAGTTGCTTTCAAGTGGGTTACATTTTTTCACATATAAAATTTCTTAGTTATGTTATTAATTAGGACAACAACAATGTATAAAATACTGACATAAATCCACACTTACAAGCTTAGATATCAACATTTATGTGAGCAGGAGCTCATCTCCAGAATTCAAAACATTTAATTAATGGGAAGATGAATGCATTGATTTCATCCATATTCAGCTTTAGTTACATGTACGTCAGTTGGAAAAGATGAAGACGGTGATGTAAGAGGACACTGAGTTCAGTCTGAGCAGTCTGCAGGCAGATGGAGAGAAAGCTTCAGCCCCCCGCAATGTTTCTCCCCCTGGGACTCCCTCCTGCCAGAATACAACCTGCCCTCCCTCGAACTATTGATGTGTCCATGACTCTGTGCCGTGCTCTGACATTGGCCCCCACTAATGGCTCAGTCTGTTCACTGGTCAGAAAGCAAACAAGACAGTCAAGGCAGATGTTGTTTAGATCCCCACTCATAAATCTGTTATACAAAGGTGTGTGCAAAATAGTGGCAGAATTTGATTTCAGGACATTATTTATATAGTCAGCTTTATTTAAACGCAAGGAAGACGGTGAAAGGGATGATTGCCCGGTTTTATACAGGCTACTGCCAAAGAGATATACATGTGCTGCCCTTGCAGGAGGCCTAATTTTTACAGATAAGTGTCCACCTCATTACAGTGAACAGTGAGGGGAACATTTGAAATGGCAGCTCGGTGGAGAGCATGGCACAGCCACAAATTGTAGCCGAGCTGCACAATGATGGAGATCCAGACTTTACACAGTAGTAAATCTACATAATCATCCAGTGCAAAGGTTTTGGAGAGAAAGGGCATTCTCACCAGTAAAAGTCAAATTAGAAAGATGGCTCTCAGTCTCTCACTCCACTCTGGCTCAGCTCCAGGAGTCAGTTGACTGCCAAGTACACACCACCAACCCTGACGTGGCTGAGGTCAGGAGAAGATTCAACATTTGGTCACAAAAGGCTTTTTTTAAAATCTCATCCTTTGATTGGCATGTTAACGGTGAGCTTTTCTCACTGAGAGTCTGACCAACCTGAAGATAACTGAAGAAACGCCCAGTCAACAGCAAAAATCAGTTTTTTTGTCTCATGCTTAATGCAGATTTATCTTTGGCAAAATTGTAATCCTGCGCACCATCCATCATAGCTTCATCAAAACTAGATTAGTAGTGAAGTAGTTTCAAAGTTTGAAACTTTGAATCTTAATTAAAGCGTCGCTGTTACGCTGACGAGGGAAGTGTTTTAAAATGCCTGATTATCTTTCCAAAATGCATCATCCTTCCCCATTTGAGCAAATTTGACATCAAACACATACTTGAGTGAAAGACTGGGTTTTTTGTTTTTGTTTTTGTTTTTGTTTTTTTTTTTTTCCTGAAATGCAGCAGCCCATTAGACCAGTTAAACAATTAATGTCTTGTTTTGTTTTTGTATAAGCTGTCGCCCTTCAGACTTTAAATGTTTGATATTTAATTACAGAGCCTCCATCTGGCCGAATTAGAATAATTTTTGAATGGGAAATGCAGTGAAACACAGCTAAGACTCTCCAGCCTTCCTAACGGTCAGCAGTCATAATGTTTACAATGTCCAACACTTCAGTCCACAGTTAGCATGCTTGGTAATTAACGCCAAGTGCAGCAGAGGCTGAGGGGAATCTCATTAGTTTGCAGTTATTTGCTCGTAAACCAAAGTGCTGTTATAAAAGTTCATCCTGATGATGAAATTAGAGCGAAAGTCAGGGAGTCATCAATTTCATTTGGAGTAATTGTCTAAAAACCCACAAAATTTATCCAAGTCTTAGGCCAGTCCATTCAGAGGATAATGAGATATTGCACAGAATATTTTTATTTCACTGAAGCGTGGCTTCATCCCACAAAATTTTATCGATATTAGGATATCAGATATGAAGCACTTTCCAACGATGAGGTGTTTAAGCTGGGTTTTCTCTTGTGGACTGAAATACAGAATTGCAAAATAAGACTCATATTGGATTACAACAACCTTGAGTGTTGTCTTGTGAAACTGGCCCTCTGTGAGATGACCCCACCTCGCTGTGCTTGGCAAATGATGAAATGCTCTGCATAGAAAGGGTGTACATAGCTTTGCTTGAAGCCTGTTTAAATGACACCTCTTGTTGGGCGCGTCAGTAATCCCCCCGCTGCGTGTTTGTCATGGGTCAGGCCAGATATGAATAATGTATTGGCAGGCATCTAACTGAGATGCTGGTTAAAGGTGGCGCTCCCTCTAATGACAGCAATGGATGTGCTCTTTCAATCCAAAGTATTAAGTCAGTTTTTTTTGGCGAGTGAATGTGATAAAATGTGACAGGATGGGTTCATCTTTGCTGCATGTTGTGACAGACACAGCAGCTGTTTGGTAACTCCAAATGGATTAAATAGTTTTAAAGCATCTGTCTCTCACCCACTAAAGGATGCTCCTCTATTATTCAGCAGTATGGAACTAAACTTTAAGAGCATTTGGTTGGAGAAATAGTGCGCCGTTTTGTTGTAAGGAATAAACAAAACTGGGGGGAAATGCACTCCACAAAAAAACCTTTCAGATTTTGCAAATGTTGCCAATGGACGCCGTCAGTATTTTGATCATAAAAATATTAATTCTGTAGAAATTCATTGTTCCCTGGGTTTTTCCATTTGAATCCCAATAGAAGAAGCTGATCTTTATCACTAAAAGAAAATAACTTCCAGTCTTCCAGTCAACTTAAACATGATCTGATTAAAGCTGCAGCATTTTGCCCTTGGGCAACGTCTGAAGCCTTGCATGGAGACAACCCGATCTCCACTCCTCTCTAGCTCCAAGTCCAATTTAGCTGCTCAAAACTATGAATAAATCTAACGCTCCATAATTGAATTCTTCAAACAGGCCAGATTTCCAAGGTTAGGCCTAAATGCAAATCCATTTTACAGTCTGAACAATGAAAAGTCGTTTTCATTGATCTTGTTATATTTCTGATAAAGAGTAAGAAAAATATACTTTGTTGAGATATAATTAAGGCTCAGTTTCATCATTCCCGGTGACATCTCCACCAAAACCTGGCTCATATCAATACTTCTCCTCCTCTGCCTTCAGGAGACACAGAATGATAAATTCCATTAATTGTTTGGAGGGTTAGTTAGTATTTATTCAGCATGGTTTCCCTAATTATTTCTCTGGACGTGTTTTGTCTTGTGCATAATTCGCCATTCCTCGGGGACAGTGTAGTGAGTGGGTGTGCTGAGAGAGCCGACTAATGGGAGGGAGATGGCAGTGAATACCAATGCTCAGACCAGTCAGTCCTTGCAGAGACCAGACACTGTGTTTGTGTTTGTTGTGTGTGTGTGTGTGTGTGTGTGTGTGTGTCTGTGTGTGTGTACATTTGTTTTTTGTGCATGGTTGCACATTGTGTGTGTGTGTGCGTCTGTGGGTATGTGTGTGTGTTTGCTCTGTTTGCTACTCTGTCCCCACTCACATCCCGTCTGGATCGAAACCCTGCCCTTCCTGTGCTAAAATAAACCCACCTTGGGAAGTTGAGGACCTTGCACAGAGCTCTAAGTGTTAGACCTTTTGATTTTTCACTGACTAGTATCATGCAGGATATATGCAGATGAGGACTTTGTGCACGAAATGGTTTGAAAATCAGTTTGCAAAATATAACAGAATCTAATTACTTTATTTCAACATCATTTTTTGATGTAGAATTACTTAAAATACTTTTTATTTGAAGCTTGTACTTTTGACCAAAATTAAAGTGATAAATAATCAAACAAACATGCATAGCATTGCGTATTTATGAATATCACAGCGTATATAGCCGAGGATAATTAGCAGTGAATCTTCTGTTTTAATGTGCTGTAATGTAAAGGCGCTCAGCTCAACAAGAAAACACAAAAAACACAAATGATAATACAATAAAAATATCATGAAAGCTTAATGACCCATGACCATACTCCTGATTCCACTTCAGAAATTGTTTCAGCTTGAATTTCAAATGATCCCATTCTTTATCCATTTTGAGTTTTGTGGGTAAAGCTTTGAACTTATTGGCCCTCGGCAGATAGAAAGCATCACCAGTTTAATGAAACAATACTTCTCAGTTCTGCTTTGATGCACCCTGAGTTACAAAGATTCTCATGGATTTTATCGTTTCACCAAGCACCTTTAGAACCTGATCATTTGTATTTATGGATAAAATATGTTTTGAATTTAATGGTATAATAGAATATTTACCTGAGAAAACCAACCAAAAACTCTCGACCATCGATCGATGGAGTTTCCTCACATAGATCTGCTAAAAGTATTTTAAGCTTCACCTCCACGCTGGCTTGTTTCTACAATTCAGTGTAAACACCTTCTGCTAGAAGTTCATGTGATAAGATTGAAAGTTCCATAAAAGCTATTAAATGGACCTTTTAGTAAGATTATTTTCTCAACTGCTGAAGTTAACATTTAGTTTGTTGGCAGGAGTGAGCTTTGATGAACTTCAAATCTAAAATTGGAACTACTATGATATTTTTTTACTATATTATGATGAAGTGTTTTCTTCTCTCCCTCCAACACTTTTCAGCTCATAGTGGAGAAGACCACGGACTTCCCCTCGGCTGAGTTCTCTCTCGTGGAGGATGTGGCTCTGCACTTCACCTGTTTGATGGACAGGCTGAACGAGCAGCGTCTCTTCCAGCCTGACCTGTGTGACGTCGACATTGTTCTGGTGCGTCAGCACAGCACCTTCCCGGCCCACAAGGGCGTGCTGGCAGCCTACAGCCCTTTCTTCCACTCTCTCTTCGCCCAAAGCAAACAGCTGCGGCGGGTGGACCTGTCGTTAGATGCCCTGACCTCACAGGGCCTCCAGCAAATCCTCAACTTCATTTACACCTCCAAACTGCTGGTGAGCGGCCGCACCGTCCGGGACGTGCTGAATGCTGCTACCCTGCTTCAGATGAGCGACATTGCGGCCTCCTGTCGTGACCTCATCAGCAGCCACTCGCTGAGAACCACCTGTGCAGATATGGCCAATCAGGAAGGGCTCGGCAGCAGCGACCCAGCTGCTGTAGCGATGCCCCCCAGCCAGCTGTACCGAGAGATAAAACAGGAGTCAGAGCTAGGCAGGGTCTACACCAGGGAGGGCAGCGGCCCCTTTTCTGTTAGAGTGGAGGAGGCAGGAAAGACATCGAGCCAGCAGAAGCAGTACTATCAGAAAGAGGGGGGGGCAGGGGGCGGGGCCGGGACAGGTGCTTTGTGTAAAGTAGAAGGTAACGGAGAGGAGTCGAAGACCGCAGAGAGCCACTCCTCCTTCAACAGAGACCAGATCATCGTTGAAGTCAACCTCAACAACCAAACCCTTAATGTGTCAAAGGGCTCAGAAGGCAAAGCAGCTACCACCGCAGAGACGGCCGCCATGTTTGGTCATTGCCATGACAACGAGAGAGATTCGGAGGATGACGAGGAGAATGAGGCAGAGAATGATGATGCAGTTGAAGAAGATGAGGAAGAGCTGAGGAGGAGAGACCTTTTGGGGCAGAGCAGTGAGGAGGAAGATGACGAGGAAGATGAGGAAGAGGAGGAGAACACCTTGAACATTCCAGGCTTAGAGCAGACAGCCATGATGGATCGACCTCGACGGGGCACCAGAGCCTTAGCCATGGCGGGAACCACAGCATCCATGCGGCAAACGCTGGCAGAGGCCACGTTGGCCAATCAAAGGCCAGGTGGGAAGAGGACTCTTGAGGCAGAAGGCCTGGGCCAAAAGGTCAGGCTGGAGGAAAAGCAACATTTTCCGTGTAAGAAATGCCCTCGGGTTTTCAACAACCGCTGGTATCTGGAAAAGCACATGAACGTCACTCACAACCGCATGCAGATCTGTAATAACTGCGGCAAACGCTTCCTGTTGGAGAGCGAGCTGCTGCTTCACCAACAGACTGACTGTGAGAAGAGTATCCAGGTATGGCATCAGCGCTCCCTCAATGTTTAACATTTCATGAAAGCATTTGAAATACCAAACTTCAGCAGTAGAATCAGGTCATTTACATTTTTTGATTGCAGAATCAACTAAATCAATGTTTTGTTTTGTTTTGTTTTTTTTTCATGAAGTTCAATTGGCACATATATTTTCACCACTGAAAGTGCTGATCTCAGAGATTGAAAAGTCCGAAGTCCCAAGTTTACTAGTGTGTACTAGTTTTTTTTTTTAGTTACTTTCCTTTTTACTTCTCTGTCTGAGATTAAAGAAATGCTCCACAGAACAAACAACAGAAGTCAATGGCACAAATATCTTTCTGGTGAATTTATTGCTAAATGATATTTGATGATATAATGAGCCAGTTAGAAAGATTGTTAGCTCTGAGCACTTTGTTCCCGACATCAATAAAACTCCTCATTGACTGAAATGATGTGCAGTCCTGAGCACAAAATGCCATGCATTATTATCAGCCAAGGACTACAGAAATGGTAATGAGCTCAGGGAGCTATTGTGACCAACTGACCAGCGCCACCTTGTCAGATAAAGGCTCAAGTAATTTGATAATAATTCACCCTGCGACTGGTCACACTGTCACCAAGTCTTTACAACCAAATATGTCTTTTGCTGATAAATTCTTTTCTTGCCAATTTCTGGTGTGACTTGGGTTTAATGGATATGATTTGACTTCCTTATTATTTTCTACCCTTGGTTTGGCCTCTCATGTTGTATCATGCAGGCTGACTGACCCCACTGATTGGCGAAACCAGCTGGGCTAAACACAAAGCTCTGCAGACACACTCAAAAAAGATCTCACACCTCGTCTGGGTGGTCGAGGGAACCTTGCTAATGTGGCGTAACATCAGACAAAAGACAAGCAATTGAAAAGACCAATCCAAGTTCAGTGTTTTAATGTCAAAATGTTGTGTTAACCTTGGCTTCATTATGCTGTCCTGACTGATGAAACAAATTTATGCCCTTTGTCCGACAAGTTGCTTCGGCTTTTAAAGTGTTATTTAGTCACAAATTATAATATGCACAGTTGCAATCATGTAAATATATTAAAATAGATCAGAGTGACTTCAGCTCAGTCAACTGGCAGCCACTAATAATAAATTCTGATATGTCTGAGTACCTTCACTATTACTGCTCTGCACTGAGCAGCTGAACTCCTGCTGTGGTTTTGAAGATCATTTGCTGCTTTAATTTACTGACTCTAATTGCTTTTTTGTACAGTGCACACTCAAGTACCTGTGCATGCACACACACCTGGATATTATTTGTCCCAGATAATTACTTCCTTCATTCCTCATGCACAAATAGCTCCAGTACTCACTGTGTATTGTCCTCTCCTGTGCTTTGTGTAAGTGTGTAACATGTGGCAAAGCCTTCAAGAAGCTCTGGTCACTGCATGAGCATAACAAGATTGTCCACGGCTACGCTGAGAAGAAGTTCTCATGTGAGATCTGTGAGAAGAAGTTTTACACCATGGCTCATGTCAGGAAGCACATGGTCGGTGAGTGGCAGTGATATCAGTGATTCTGGTTGGTGGCTCCATTCCCTGTCACTTTAGGCTTCCTTTTCTACATCCCACTAATTGTTGTGCAGGATTTGTTTTGGGTGTTGCTTTCCTCTTCCACTTTTTGGGAGATAAGCATCTTATTTCCCAAGCAGCCCTACTTCGCTGCTTGTGCTCATCCATGTTTAAAGTGGAATTTGTATTAGGTATTGAAAGTCGATGAGACAGAGGAAGCAGCTTATTTACTTGAGCACGCTCATTCATAGTCCTAAGCATCATAATCAGACAATGACAAAGCATTTCACTGCAGCACAGTTTTAGGGAAGCATTATTGCTTATTTGTCCTCACACTGCCTTTTGATGCTAAGTGCATCGATTTAATAATGCCGTTCATCAATCTTATACTGCGTGTCTGTGTGTGTAGCCCATACAAAGGATATGCCGTTCACATGTGAGACGTGTGGGAAGTCATTCAAGCGCAGCATGTCCCTGAAGGTTCATTCTCTGCAGCACTCAGGAGAGAAACCCTTCAAGTGTGAGGTTTGAGCTCCTTTTGTACACCGTTTCTTCACTTCCCTCAGATCAAGTTTTCTGAAGTGTTTACACCTTCCACTGGTTAAAATTATCGGTGTCTCACAAGGCTGTCCGTGGCCTTTACCTGTAAAATAGCAGGAGGTATCCAGATGTACTGACGAAACAGGCCAAAGAAAAAAATATTATCATTAACAAGTCATTAGCCTACTTTTATAGATGGGGAATCTCATCAGGCAGTTTAACTGTGAATATGGATTGGCCTATTAGTGTTTGTTTCTGGCATCGTCACCACACACCACAATAACTTATGGCTTAAGTTTTTGCTGGATTCACGTGAAGAGGGAATATATATATATATCAAATTAATAATTTGAGGCAAAGGCTTTAACACATTTCCTCTTTTCTGAGCCACTTGAAGGTCTGGAACTCCATAAAATATGTTTTATGAACAGTCTCACGAAATTGGAACGAGCCTCAAACATTTCAGTTACATAATTCAACATGTGTAATACCCATAGCAGTTTAAATTGCACAGAAAACGGCCAACAGTTTTGGAAATCCAATCCCAGAAATCTATTTTATTTTATTGAAAACTGAAACGTGTATTACAGAGTTTCTCATTCCCAAAAGAGACTCACATTTCTGAATGTCATCTGCTTTTTCCAACATTTGTGTAGTGATCTGATTTTTGAACTTCAACTTCAATGCCATTTGTCAAATACTCTTTTGGCTGTTCCAAAATCTCCTCTTTGTATGTCACTTCAGAACTGTAGTGAGCGCTTCCAGTACAAATACCAGCTCCGCTCTCATATGAGCATCCACATCGGACATAAACAGTTTATGTGCCAGTGGTGCGGAAAGGACTTCAACATGAAGCAGTACTTTGACGAACACATGAAGACACACACTGGTGAGTCACTTCTTGTAGTTTTTTTGTTCCTTTTAAGAATGTAATGTAAGTTGGATCAGATTTTTTTCACAACGGGGGAAACAAGCTGTAAGACAGCTCTGACATATTTTCACCTTCTGAAACTGCACTTGTTTACAGCAGTTGTTTATTTACACATCTAGCAGATGTAGCACAACTTCAGTATTCAGTCGAAGTTATGCTTTTCACCATCCATTTAATTTAAATACAATATTTCTTCCTTCCTTTTTAGCTCCTTCTTTGGTCTCTACCAACTCTTGAGGGAAATTTATAACTTTTGAAAATCCAAAAGTTCTTCGTTTCACCAGCTTGTTGATTGTTCTGCCTGCCCTTGGTAGACAACAGCAGGCTTCTAGTACTATATTGCACATTATACATACTCCTGGAAGTTTTGTTTTGAAAGCTTTTTGCGTTCCCCACTTTATAGGAGAGAAGCCGTATATCTGTGAGATCTGTGGGAAAAGCTTCACGAGCCGGCCTAACATGAAGCGCCACCGCCGCACTCACACTGGAGAAAAGCCGTACCCCTGCGAGGTGTGTGGCCAGCGCTTTCGCTTCTCCAACATGCTGAAGGCCCACAGGGAGAAATGCTTCCGTGTCAGTAACCCCATGGTTGCCGACAACAACGACCCTCTCGGCCTCGACCAGCCCCTGGATTCGCCTGCCGTAGACTCTTCTGGACAGGTCCAACTGGGCACAGTGCTTCCTGCCACATCTGCGACCACACCCGCTGCTGCCTCTAGCCCCCACCCTCTCCATGGCACCCAGCTGTCTCTCCCCCTGCTGCACCCCATGGGGGGGCTGCCTCCGACCCCTCATTTACCCCCCCCACCTCCCCTGTTCTCTGCCGGTAGGATGAACTCCAACAACTAACAAATGTCTTTAGCATTGAAAGCACTTTGTTTTGTTTTTTTGTTGGTTTTTTGATTTTTGTTTGTTGGTTTTGTTTCTTGAGCTTTTAAGAGGACTCAGCGGGAAAGTGATGTACCTCTGTGACATTTACACTGAGGGGAAAAACTGATTGAAGGCTACATGGAAGCCTCGATAAAACACACATACACCAACAACAATAAAAAAGTAATTTTTTTACTCTGATGAATACAATAGAAAAACCTCAGTGTCCTGTAGGACGTCATCATTGGTCTTTACACGCCTATTTCACAACTCTGTCCTGGTTTTATTTGGGATTTTGTGACACCACATACATCTCTCCGGAGCCTTGCACAATGCATTGATTGTAGCATCTTTTACAAAGTGGGAGGAAGAATTTCCTGAATCTTCACTCATATGGGGTTCATCAGTCAAGTGAGAACCACACTAAGATGAGAAGAAATGTTTTATTTCTGTTCTCTGCCAAGATGTAGTGAGTCTTTGTGGTTCCTATCCAGCAATAACCAAATGCTGATTTGTCTTTAAGCATATACATGTATATGGCATTGCCAATAACCAAATTCTGTTAGCTCACCTGCTATAGTTAGGTAATGTTATACAGCATTTATAATCAATCCTGCACCTTACATTTAACTCTAGTGATATTTAAAACGTACTCCTAATTATCTTCATTTTTATAATTGTGACAGTGTGTAATTTGTGGCACGTTACCGTCAAATTTGTAAGGACTTAAGAGAAGTGTTGTGTGGAAAATCAACGGTGCAATGCAGTATGTTTTTGTGTGTGTGTGTGTGTGTGTGTGTGTCGGATGAAAGGCAGAGATGAAAGGTAAGAGGACTCAGATCTACATATAGCTAATTAAGACATGAACTTCCCCGAATCAGGAGATGGAGTAAATTGTTAACCCTCATCTTTTGCTTACATTAAGCAGGGACACTCCTCTCCTGTAGATCTGACTTTGAGATGATATGGCACCTTTCTGTGACTTGTTAGTAAAACCTAATGTACTCTGACCCACAGTATATTAGTAGGGTTAATTCTAATGTTAATGTCAATTTCATATCATGCCCCAACTAAACCCAATCTTTGTTAGTTTGCAGATTGCGAACAGTGTAGGGATAATAATATTCACAAAGCCCTGCTTCTGTAGCTCATTAAGTGTGCACATTTTGTCTTGATGTATATTGTGAAATGATAAACATTATATTTGAATGCCTAAATCAAAAATAGCACTGACAGCAATTACTTTTGGCACAACAGAGCTCCTCGCTTTAAAAAAAAAAAAAAAGAAAGAAAGAAAAAAAAAAGACGTTCCCTTCAGTTTCTGTACAAACTAGTCAGCAGTGACGTGTAGAAGCTTAAAAAATAAATAAATAAAAGGTCAGGACATGCAAAATAATGTGGTGTATTACCCATTAAAAAGTTAGTGGCTTTATGTACACTTTTGGGAAGTGTTTGTCATAAATCTACTGGATTTTAAATTTAAATTTAAACTAAATTCCTGTCAATCAAACAGTCTTAGGATTCATTCAGCACATTTACCTTTGAAGCTATTACTTCAACACCCGTGTCATTCATGTCCATAAAATATGAAACTACGCATTAAATTAGACTACTAAAAAGACTGGAAAAACATACATCAGCACCTATTAAGCTATCTAAAATAACTGTCTTGGTTACCTTTTGGGAAGAACTGGGCTTATTCCTTACCTCTCCTTCTAGTCCTGAAACCAAGAAGACAGTAAGCTGGGAGACAAAATCCTGAATCTCAAAAAATAAATAAATTTGAGTCTCCACAAATTGTAGCCTTTTAGCTAGTTTGTTTTTTGTTTTTTGTTTTTTTTAGATTAAACAAACCGCTTATTAAATATTACTCAGTCAACAAAAGGCTGACTTTCTTACCCTTGATCAGAGCTAAGATAGCAGCTGCCTCCTGTTTCCAGTCCTAATAAGCTTATCAGTTCCTAGTTTAATATTAAATGGAGTAAATATCGTTCTTCTTACCTTACCCTCAACAAGAATGCAAACAGATATAATTCCCAAAATGTCAGAAAATACTTTACATACATAATTACAATCAGTCTCTTGTCCATAAAGAATTTCTGTGCACTATCGATGCACCCCTGCTCAGTTGATGGATAGCTGGCCTTCTTGTAGTGCAGCATTAACCTGTAAATATTGTTAAGGTGTGTTACTTCCTTGTGATTAATTCTTCATGTTTACATTCGGAGAGTCAGTTGAATGTGCCCCTGCGTGTCTTGGCTGGTGGTAGTGGAAGGTGGAATTTGTGGATTAAGCTTTTGTAAATGTAATAAGCTGTTGATTGTTTTTATTTAAAAGACTGATTTAAGCACCTTAGTGTAGTCTTACGTTTTAGCTCACGCCTGTTAAATGCATTTCTTAAAAATGCCATGATGAAATGGTCACATCATATGTTATTTGATAAGGTACCTTTTAGTTGTTTTCTTCATGTGTCAAACACAGTCTCTGTTTTTATTTTGCTGCTTTTGTACAGGGTCCAGTCTGAGACTGCCCTTTAATTGAGATGTCTAGCGCAAATGAGTTTGTTTGGTTGTGATAAATCCAATTTCGCCTTACTGGACAATTAGCTCCAGGTTAAGAAATTAGTTACAAATTAAATATTTTGAGCTGTTTGAGGTGGCAAAGGTTTTTTACACCACTGAGGTCTGGTTTGTCATTGGTAGACCGAGGATGGCACAGACGGAGAACAAGGCGACGTGTCAGTGTCATGCAAACATGACGACTGTTGCTTTCTTTCTCTTTTGGCAGCAGCTCAATAAATTGCACTCTCTTTGCAATCCAAACAATAGCCTCCCTCAGAGTACATTATCATTCACAGTCATAATTGGAGAAGCCCGTGGTTATTTGTAATCATATGAAAAAAGCAAGAGTCACTTACCACTTCACTGTTTTGAGAAGCACTCACCCAAGAGACAATACTGAAATACTGTGGTCATAGCTTGTGTGTTTGCCTTATACTTGGGGGAGGGATTTGAATGTTTTTGAGTTAGGAATATTGATAGTAGCTGACAGCTAAGGAGGAAGAATAGTAGTTGTTACTACTGATTTATGCACTTTGATTGCCACATTAGCCCATAATGGGGACATGTATGCAGATACAAGAGGAAAATAGAAAGTAAAGATGTGTAAGTGTAGCAAAATCTAAATCAATAGCGGAGAGTTAAATCTAAATGTAACAAGTATCGATATCTGCAGATCAGTGATTTCTGTTTCATTTGACTGAAAGTGATCAGAGGTTGTTGTTTGCATGTTGCAGGAGCGGTAGGCCGGGACCTGACCGGTGCTTTGTTTCCTGCAATAACTATGTGGATGATTGACTGTGGTGTGGTACCCTGCACATGAAGGGCAGCTCAGCTGTGTAACTCTGCACCTAAACTGGTGTTTCTGTATTTCAGTCTGCCTGTTTTCCACTATGCTGCTCTTGATCGAGTATGTGTGTCTCCTCCCTGAGGGTGCGTTCAGTACAACTACTGGTTGTTTCTGGTTTGTTTGGTCCCTAATCTCTACCACGATCAAGAGACGTTCCTATTGAAGAAGCTTAATCTATGACTGTTATATTTCATGTTAGGATAAAATATTACGGACAGCATCAGTTGTATTAATGATAAAGATAGCAATTACTGTGAGCACTTTAGGTAAGCTAGTATGGTTTGAAGGCTGATACAGTGACGGTTGTTTGAATAAAAACCTGCTGATGGTGGGTTTTTTTTGTTGTTGTTGTTCTTGTTGTTTGTTTTTTTGTTGTTTGTATTTTTTTACTTCCACGGGAGAGAATATTAGGAAATTAGAAGAATGCCGTTTTTGCCAGAGTTTTGTTCCTGGCAGGGGCTCAGTCCTTTGAAACAGCATTTCAACCAAAGGGATAACAAACCAGTTTGTTGAGTAGCCCTCCTGTATATACCTGCTTGGAATCAGATCAAAGTAATGCTCCACTAGGATCCATTTAAATGACGGGCCTACAGACCAGTAGAGTATTAATCAGTCGCTGATATGATAAATCAACCAAACAAAGAAATGTTTGGTTTAAAATGTTTATTCCATTTTACACACTACATTACAAATGCCGTGCCTGACAGTATCCAGAGAAAGTTTAGAGACTGACTTGGCAATGAAAGTCTAAACTTCCCCTAGACACCAAAATTTGCATGTTAATGCTTTGTCTCGGATTATTTAGTGAATAAGTCTTCCCTAAATCCACCTGCAATGAAGATGATGATGACAAATCTCGTCTGTGAGATCATTAGCACGATGTTCTATCGAAACACATTTGTCTTTTTTAGTTAAGTCCATTTTAAGATAGAAAAAGGTTAAAAAACACAAAAAAGAAAAGTTAAATAGCAGTAAAGTTGAGAGAGTGATAAATGAGAAGGGAAGAGATTCGCAGTTTATAGCAGTCCTTTATTCAAGGCAGGTAGGATGTAGATTTTTTAATCCGCCACATTCTCCTTTACCCAGGCTGGCAGCCAAACTAGATCAGGCGAGGTGGCCAGTGGTTGTAAACCACTTCAGTGACTGTCCATCCTGCTGTGCACCGAAGGGAATGTGTATCACATAATGAAGCATTGAGAGTGGTAGTTGTTTCAAAGCAGAGTTTGCTCATGAGATTGAAAAACTTTGTCCTTTTGGGACTTCTAATTTTCAGTGTGTATCCAAAAATGATTTAATTATGTGGCCTTCAGATTGCTAGAAAATGAGAATGTGACTATCTGAATTTCATAGCATTTAATAAAGCTTCACAAAGATGGTCTGGAGAAAGCTTTGGCTATATGTGAGAATTGGATTTTGATTAAATATAACTATAGAAAAATAAAAAGACAGCGAGGGAATATTGTTTTTCCTTTTTTTTTTTTGCTTTTGTTTACTGTTTGCATCTTACAATGTTTTGGGCAAAGTTATAGAGCTAAATAAATTTTTCTGATGGCGACTTTCCCTCATTGGGGAAGGGTATGTGTGACGATAAGCATAGGCACCAATGCCATAGTCAATTCAAAGATGTATTATTCACGTACCCTCTACATTTCTCATACTTACTCATTTTGCAGCTGTGTTAAAATAATCATAATGTGTACTGTTATTTGCTGATTCTACTTTATAATGTAAACACTATGTCTTAGTTAACTCTGGTGTACAAAGACCATGTGTAGGCCGTAGTTGTCAAGTTCAGCTATATTAAAATACTAAAAACAGTACAAGGACAATAGTGTCTAGAGGTGCTAATAACATTAGACTGTATTTTCTGTCTTTTATTGTATTATTGACTAGTGTCTACCATCTGTAACACAGCAGAACGTAATGAAATCATTTCAATATTAAACAGTATAGATATATTATTGAAAATGGAAACGTGTGCCGTGTGTTTGTCTCTGAAATCATTTTTGAACTGTGTTATGTTTCATCATGACTTTGCTGCCATCTGTTGGGAAATGCACCACTTCTTTTCAGCATATTTCACATGACTGTTTCCCAAGACTTTGGGTTTTTGACGTGCACCTTTATTCTGTTAATTGGCAAAAAAAATACACAATGTTGCTGCTAAACATAAAAAAAATAATAATTAAAAAAAAAAACTCATGACAGAAGGCTAGAATTACAGTTTCTGTACAATTAACTGTGCTAAGTAAGATGAACACCAGACACAAGCCAATTTATGACATCTGTGTTCATGCTACAGGTCACTGGGACTTTTAGGATGGCTGTACCTGTCTTTGCACTGCTTTAAAATTCATGTGGACTCCCACATGGATTTCTGTGGAGGGGCATCAGAGGTGGATTTAAATCTTGGTGAGGCGTAGGGTGTTGAGGCGGACCCCCAGGATAGTGGCTCCTGAAGCGTACTGAATCTCTCTGAGGATCCCCTTCCACGTTCCCTCTGACTCATTATACCTAAAGAGGTTGACAGAAAGTTTTTCATTAGACATCCACATATATTGACTAAAAGTCAACATGTTATGGTATTTAATGTCTACTATGTTCTGCATTAATTGATAATTGTTTAAAGACAATTCATCTAGTAATTTACTCTTTATCACAGATTTTGGCTGGATGAAATTAAAATATTTATCTCTAACTGTTAATCTGGAATTGTGATTGATTAAAACAGACATGTGACTCACCTCCAGACATCATTCATCTCTTTGGGAACAAGCTCATCACTGTCCTCCAAAGGCATCATACCAAAACCTCCCACAGCATACAGTGAGCCAGCCAAAGACACCAGGTTCAGAGAGCTACGCTCCTGGGGAAATGCTACAAAGTCCGACCACCTGAAAGAAGTTAACACAGAGAAATCAAAATTAACGCATGAATATTAATATTAATGCACAATTATTGGTCAGTTGTGCAACATTACAAATGGCCAAAAAAAAAATGGTCACACGCATAGACTCATAGGTTTGTAACACAGGCGCCTTCATGAAAGAACCATGTTGCTGCCATGTTGACCTTTTTTCAGCAATATTCACCAGTTCTGATGAACTCACTTTTTGGTGGCGATGTCGTACACTTCCACAGAGTCAGTCAGTCCGTTGTCGGTGACTCCTGCTGCCACATATATTTTGTCCTTGTGAACAGCAGCTCCAAATAAAGAACGTGCCGTCTTCATGGGTGGGAGGTCTTTCCACTCAAATCTCTTGGCATCATATGCACACATTTTGTTTAGACAGCTCCTTTTCATGAGAAACACAAAGAAAATAGTACCTCTCTTTTCTAAAAGTATTAGAGAAAAACGTATTTTTAAATGAATAGATGTTTTGATTACACTTTGTGCTTACTTGTTGCCCCCTTTTCCTCCAATCACATATACAACATCATTGTGGGAGACTGTTGCATGTCCATAAACTGGATAAGGAATAGACTCTGATTCACCCCATTTAAAAGATCTGTCAATGCAAAACACCAGCAAATGCATAAATTCATTATCGGTCCTGAGAATAGCAGTGCCTTAAATCATTTCATCCTCCAGATTTGATACATGAATTCAAACTTGTACTCACTGTCTGTCATAGACCAAAACTGAGTCCAATGTGAGCTCCTGATCCTTCAGCTCCTTCCCACCCAACACAAAGATGGAGTTCTCTGCCTCAGCCAGCCCAAAGAGGAAGCGGGGAGATGGGAGAGGAGGCATACCCAGCCAGTCGGCACTGACCGGATCATACTAAGGCAGCAGGAGTAAAACATTTGTACATGGGCTATGTTTACAGTATTTATATTATACTCCAATACAGAAGTGTAATACATGCAGGCAGAGAAGAACAGATACTCCATGTATCAGGTGTGCAAACCAAACATGTACTCCAAGACTCTGAACAAATACTGGCTAGACTCACTTGTGAAAGGGGAGGTGGGTTTTTAATGCACAACAATACATTTGCTGTATTGTGAAGAAATTGCTCCAAATTTTTACTTCTAACAAATCTTGAAAGAGAGACTCTCCTACCTGCAGAAAATAAGAGCACAGTGGATCTTCCTTGTTCTGTTCATCAAAGAATAATCCTCCTGCCACAAAAATCTGGTTCTCCCTGGTGACCAGGCTTGTGTGGTTCTTGGGAATCTGCGTGGAGAGTGATGCTACAAAACAGTCATTTCCTGTTGGATTGTAGGCCACAGCCCCAGTGTCGCTGACCATCAATATCAAGTCCCTGACAAACATGCCGAATCTGAGGTTGTCGTTCAAGATTCCTGGAAGAAGACTTTCCTCTTCCTCTTCTTTGTCCTCCTTGTCCCCATCATTCTCTCCGCCACCAGTGTCCTTCTTGGTTTTTTTAACCTCTGGCATTTTCCCAGCGTTAGCATCCCTAACTAGCTGGAGTTTCTGCTGCAGATCAGGATTTGCACATATCAGTTTGTTTTTCTCCACTTTTTCTTTCAGGTAATCGTCACTGACCAGGCGCAAACGCACACAGTCCAGCAAACCCGGCAGCTCGTTTTCTCTGGTCTCTGTGTCCCGGGATACCCAATTCATCAAAGCCTCGAACACGGCCTCTTCTGTCTCTACATTCAGGTTGTCGTTTGTTAAGATGGCTGCCAACTCACTGGGCAGCAGCTGGAGGAACTCCTCGTCTCTGGAGATGAGCTGGAAGCGCTCGCAGGCGTAGTTTCGCGCAGAGACAGCCAGCCTGGGGCAGTCCAGCATCAGGCCAAGCCTGAAGATAGCTAGACAGTTGCTGAGGCTCAGGCGCTTTTGCAGGAAAGAGACGCATACAGTGAAAATTGAGGGAATCTGGTAAATATTAGCTACAGCGAATATGTCCTGAACATTCTGCTCCGTCACATTGATTTTGGAGGTGTACAGATACTTGAGGATCAGCCCCATGACTCCAGGCTCCACATCCTCCAAGACAATCTCCCTCTTTTTGCTTTCTTCTAGGTCAGACAGAAAGATGGAGCGGAAGTATGAGCTGCAGGCACACAGGACCAGCCGGTGGCAGGGAAACTCCCTGTCTTTGATCTTCAGCACACAGTCAACCAGTTTTTCATTCTCCAACAAGTCATACAGACCGTCCTGGAGCAGCGTCTGCTGGTATATCCTGGGCTCGTCTGTAGGATTTAAAGGTAGAGCCATTTTTACTGGCAGGTGAGTTAGAAAAGCCTTTCAAGGGCTGAAATTCAAACAAAAAGTGGATCTTCTTTTTGGCAGAGCGGTTCTAATTTGTAGCCTGGAAAGATGATTCAGACGCAGACTCAGCCTGCTGATAGCCCACACCAGCTGAACCCGGGGCAGCCCACTCCCTCAGCTGTCCTGACACTTCAACTGCGCTCCAACTGGGAGGTTATTTATAGACTGGGTGCTCAGTGTGGAACTATGGGCTTTATTTTGGAACCAAAATGAAATGTAATATCCACGCTTAAGTCCCTCTTTCCCAATTCCAGCCCAAACCCTACCCACTCCCCAAGAACATCCACCCACCCGCAGACAGCTGTCATGGGAAATATGTCTGACCTGAGTCACAAGGAGGTGTGGGTAGAAGCTGCCTCATCTGGTCTCTGCGACTGACTCATCATGGCCTCAGTATAACCTGCAGATTTTCTCATATTATTTAATTTATACGGCATTTACACAAAACAAATGCACAAACAACCTCATAAAAACAATATAAAACAATAAAAAAAAATAACATCTGAAATGAAATAAGTAAGAATGAATCCATCATGACACATTATGTGGTAACACCAACTGTCCAAAAGGTAAAATCCTGATTACGGTGTGACTGCGATAACCTGATCTCTGGTTGGATTGTCATTTTGAAGCCAGTGTGGCATATATCACATATGTGAGGTATATCTATATAATATATACTCGTGTTTTGTTTTGTTTTTTTACCTTTTGAGCCACACTGCCAGCAACTAATCACAAATGTGATCATGACTCTCCCACTGCTCAATGTTTCAAAGTGTTTCCAGAATGAAGGGATGAAACAGGAATTAAGCGTACTGCTGATGTAATGCTACAGAAATATCTCACATCCTAAAAACAAGATACGCCACTGACTCAAAAGGTCTAGAAGGCCCCTCTGGCTCATTCATATGTAGATAGCTCCATTGGAAAGGTCAGGAACTTTCCATAAAGACACAAAACATGACTGAACAAATCTTTTTAGTTTATTTTTTGCATCATGAGTGACAACACGGGTTTTTGTAAATAAAAATTTAGCTTTAATTAACTATTATTAAACAGTTTAGCAGCAGTGTTTTGTAACTATTCATTTGCATAGGGTAGTAGACAGTATACACATGATTGAAATTGAACATTAAATAACACAACATTATTATCTTTCAATAAAATAGATGTGTTTTTAATTTACAGTTAAATGATGGGAAACATATTTACACTAAAAGCCATTTTTTAACATTAGCAGAAGTTGAGCACCGATTTAAAAGTCACCTTATAAAATCTAGAATGGAAGTAATAAAGTCGGCTGCTAGATCCTTCTTTCTCTGAAACACTAGGCGGACAGTAACATCTACTCTGCCTTTTCCTTGCTGGGATCTGCAACTGCCTGAGCAGGGGCAGTTGCAGCTGGAGCACCGGCCAGGCTACACGTGGCATTTGGTGGGGGAGCAGGTGGAAGAGGATCAGGATCATCAATAAGGGCCTGTCTCCTCTCTCGCTCCTTAATCACTTGAATCAGACAGTAGGTCATAAACATGACGATGATGGTGGTTATAGGGAAGCCTGGGAAGGTAAGGAAATGCAAAATGCCATTAGAAATAGACTTGGAGAAAAAGATTTAACAAAAAACCTAAATCACCTTTGAGAAGTAGCCTTTTGGTGACCAGCTTAGCAAAGTCCAAACTGTTCAGTGCCAAGATGTTGTACAAAACAATACTCCAGAAGTTGAAAGTGTTGAAGATCGCTCTGATCCGGCGGGACATTGCTTCTGTCATTGTCATCTGTCAAAAAGAAAGAATAAATTAAAATACATAAAGTCACTTAAGTCTATATTCTTACTCATATTGTACTCCAAGCCAACCTCAATAGATGCAAAAGGCTCCATGGAGAAAAGTTTGGCGACCCACAGCTCAAAGTTGAGGCCGAAGCAGTTAAAGAAAGCCCAGATCAGGACAACCTCGCACGGCCCCAGCCAAAGGATGGTAACGCCAAAGGTGCACAGTGTAGCTACCAGCTCCTCCACCACATTATCGTGCTTTCCACCCAGGTAATCATACACATATCTGTGGAGAAAGAAATCATCACTGGCTCTGAATTTGACAAATTTAGTTTAACCTATTGGTCCTACTGAGAAACTCACTTGCATAGCCAGTCATTGATTCCTCTGTCAAAGTGCCTATAAAAATGAACAAAAGATCAGAATTGACTGTGACAAACCTCGTATGATCAAGCTGCATATACTCAACTTACGTTTCAGCAAACACATAGAGCATTGTGATACATTTGGGTGGCTTGGGAGGATCCAGATGATCCAGTCTGGATACTGTGTTGATGACCCCAAACATGACAGCAGCTTTTACCCAGTCATACACCAAGCTGAAGTAGGCTAGACCCACTGGAAACGATGGAAGGATATGAGTTATGTCTTCGTTTTACACCAAGAACAATTAACCTTTATAAGACATGTTTAAAATGTTACTTATGTCCCACAACATTAAAATCCAGTCATGTCCAGGAGGCAGCTCTGACCTAGAGCCCAATCAGAGAGGTGTTTCAGCAGCCTCATGTCAGTGGGGATGGTGAGGATGTACATGAAATGGAACAGGACGTCCACCACGATGATGACCCCCAGATGGATCAGGCCCTGCAGACTGATATTCCACATCTCCTGCTCTTTCCTCATCAAGTCTGACTTGTTGGCCTGCAGGGGGCAGAAGACGTGTCACAAATGTGGTCTGTGGTCTCAGACAGCTAATGTCAACCCTGCTCTGCTGAAGCTCATGCAGCTCACCCTTTCTAAACATTACAAATAGCATGAGAGAGTTTGGTGTTGAAGATTCATATAGTATAATTCTATATTGCATGTAATTATATGCATGAAATCTAAATGGATTCACAGACTCTGTCCTTGATGTGAACAAAGCAATAAAGAGAACTCTGTATTTTTAATCTTCATGTTTGTTTGTTTTTTTACATTATATCTGTCAGCATGTTTTGATACCAAGAGAAACAAGAGAGAATATGTCAATTCCTCATGATCACAATATCTTAAAGACGTCAAAGCATCCTCAAAGGCACAAAGGTCCTGCTCATCAGACTGCAGATATACTTAACAGGAAAGCAAAAGTATATTCATGACAAATGACGCTGCTTGTTTGTTTTTCCCTCTTCAGATAGCTAAAATATTATAATCAAGCAGGGAAACCTATCGGTAGTCAGTAAATACTGTTTTGTTTTAAAGGGTAACAGAAGACTGTTGAATGAATGGCAATTTAAAAAATACTGCTTTGACTTACTTGAACATAAAATTTATCAAAGGTCATAATAGGCCCAAAATAGAAGAAGGGGAGGTAGAAATTGTACTTGAGCAGCTCCAAGATGTTGTAGTTTCCATCTTTCCTTTCACAGTTCTCCAGAGCAAAGCTCATACAGCGCATGATCGTAAACCCACAACCTCCATAGAAGAGAACATGACGAAGCTCAAAGTCCCCTTCCACAAATCCAGCCTCCAAAAGAAGCAAGAGAATAACATTATTTCCTCAGATTTTATAACCTTGTGCAATCACTCCTCAGACTATTTTGCGGGCAGTTTACCTGCCAGGACACAAAGGGCTCACACTTGAATGTGGCAAGGGTACACAGACCGGTGACAAAGCAAAGCCAGCGGATTTTCACTAATGAGATGCTGTAGAGCAGGATACAGTGGGACAGGATGAGGGTGATGTAGGTCCAGCCCATACTGGTCCACACAGCAAAGAGTCCATACACCATGTACACCAAGGACCTGTGCTGTGGGAGGGACAGACAAGGGTAGCTTAATGATGCAGCAGAAGATAAAACTGTTTATACCTTCCAGAGAACCAAAAAATTACCTTAAGAGCTATTTTATTGCTTAAAATACACAAAGTGACACGTTATAATCAAATCTATAGGGACAGAAACTTTGCCTGACATGGCATTTGATCTGCTGGTGTCCAACCAAACTGTTATTACTAATCTTGCTAAATATAGAGCTGCATTTCTATTTCTTGCTCTCTGTCTCTTTCATTCTTCAGCTGCAGTCATCCCTCCCTTTAATTCTCGCTCAGTGCTTTCTCTCCACCTGGTCCCATTTATCATCTCCTGTTTAGGTAATGATATAAAAAGCTACTCTGCAATCTTGTTAAAATAAATTGTGACAAAGTGTATTTTTCCAATGTCAAGTATTCATAATAACAGCATAGTGAGAGATAAATTCATCATGTCAAACAACATCATTGTTTCTTCCATCTTATTTCATCGTGGCTCATTGCTTTGCTCAGATCATTAAACTCAAGTACTTTACCTTTGTTAGCACATTACTCTTCCTTAGAGAAGCTCAATAAATGAATCAATTTATCAGTTATTTAGAACCTGTGGAGCCAGCATGGTGCAGATCTTGGCAAACAGGATGTGACCGGAGAGAGCAAATAGGATATGCGCTCTGAATGTGGAAAACCACATCTTCCACTCGAAATCCGCTGTATCCTGCAGAAAAGTGAGCAGAAAGAGAAAATTAGAAAGAATAAATGTGTCTCAATGAACTCTGTCTGAACAAATTGCGTTCTCTTACCATTTTTCTCCCAAAGTAGAACCATCCTGGTTTCACTGTGGTTTTGAAATTCCTTCTATTTGCATTAGCTGGAATAAAGAAAGATATCGGAGCGTAAGAAGTGGCTGATGGTATTTCACCAGTTACACTTTGACTGCCTGGCTTCTTGTCACAATAATGTTTGATGGGAAAATTACGACACAAAGAGGAACAGCACATACTAGCACACATACATTTACGTTATTCTTTGTCAGTGGTGTGTTATTTTCCACCTTTTATTTTGACCTCCTTGTCCAACACAGGGCCTATTTTCTTCCTCTGCTCTGTGTTATTAATACTGATACCTGATCTCCTCTGTGTGGTCTGCGTAGTCTGCATAGCTCCAACTCTGCACCCTCACACAGTGACAGTGCCTGTAAATGTACATTTTGTTTTCTGTATGTAACTTTACTGCAGCAGTGTAAGATGCCATATGACTTACTGTATGCTCAAATCTGGAGGGTCACAGTCAGTGTCAGACTAAACTAATGTGCAGATTTGCTGATGTAGAGCTCATCTATTTTCCACTGAACCACCTACACTCATGCTGCCACAGCACTGCGAGGAGACATTTCTTTTTAAGTTTGACCTGTACTTTATTTTTCTGATCACATGGTCTGTGACAAGATGATGTTGGAAAGACATCCCTACCGTCTTGAATAATATCACCAACACTGTAGTTCATCACAGATATGTCAGTATCAGTAATATCTAGTGAGGTTTAAGCATAAAAATGCTGATGATATGTTTGAGGTCATTTAGAATGGCTAGGCCAAGTAGCACTCTATCTAAAAGCACTGCTCCTTATTCTCAATGCTTTAGTCTATTGTAAGATGTAAGTTTCCATTTCAGCCAGTTAAAAAACATCATCCTTGCACTATGACAGACAGGCGTGGTGTTGCACTTACTTAAAAAGTGGCATTATGAAAGCTGAAGGTCTTTTAGATGTGAATGAAAACTACTTTTTTGTTCCACAGTCCTATTTTTATATAAGAAATGCCAGTAGGGCAAGTTCCTGTTTCAAATGTCAACTCCCTCCCTGATGTATTCAAGGGGGACCCGCACAGGCGTTTTCATCTAATAGTGTGATTAAGCCTCTAATTAGGGCTGTGTAGGTGTGACACACTGTACATGACTGACAACACATCTATAAGTTTAGTTCCGCATTTCAACAGCAATCAGGGTCATCAAACAGAAGCAGGTTATGGGGTTTTGGTCTTTTTTCCTTTACCTCTTTAGTGTGCATCTGTGTGGGGCTTTAACTAATGTTATTTCTATGTATTTGGAAAATCACATTATTTGTATTCAAGTTATTGATCTGAAACTTTATAAAATTCAAATATCCACACTGGGCATTCTCCAACTGTGTCTACCTGTGTTTGCCTGTTGTGTTATACTCACAACTGGACACCTCAAAGATCCAGCTGGCGGCCCAGAACATGGCCAGACACAGCATTGTGCTGTAGAAATAGATCTCATATTTGGGAAGAGCAGCTTTGATCCCCATGGTGGCACAGAGAGGAAGAGCTCCGGAGGCTCCTAAACACAAACCATCAGATCAGTCAGCGCTTTGTACAATGGAAGCTGGCATAGAAATCAAGTCCTCCCCCTGTCGCTCTCAGTCTAACCCCACTCACACGCTCTACATCAGGAATGGGGTTTATTATGGTTATGGGCTCGACAGATAAAACAGCCATACTCACCGGATCAAAAGTAAAAGTACTATGTTCTAGTAAAAATTGTACAGAACAATCCCTATCATTATGTCATTCTGTTATTTGAATCATTTTTATTCAGAAATATGCACTGAAGCAAATGAATTGATCGAATTCTGAATGTAAAATATACAACCTGAGTAGTAGAGTAAAATGTATTTCCCTATTTCCCTGTTAAATGTAATGAAGTAGAAGTTGAAAGCAAAGGAATGTGGAAGTACTTGTGCGCTGTACACAGCACTTTAGTATATTTAAAAACATTAGGTTAATGACTTTTAGCCTAATATTTAACGTGTCAAACATATGCAAAGGAATATGGCTCAGTGTTTGATTATTATACACTTACCTATACGACAAACTGGGCTATATTGTCCTGTCCTGTTACTTCTCCTTATGGAAAATAAATTGGGTGGTTTGAAAACTCTGTCAAATGACACTAAGTCTCAATCATTTTATCTGTCCTGACCTTCATCAAGTGAAGAGAAGCGGAAGGCAAATGGGCAAGTTCACACTGACTGGACTTCAGAGGGGTCAAGATTTTAACAAAGTGCAGCTGCTGCTATTTTTGTCCACATCTTTCCTCCACTGAGTCTTTTCAGTAGGTTCACTGAAGAACAATAACAATGTAAACAGACGCCAAACTCAACCAAAATAAAACACAACATGCCAAATAAATGATTATCCACATGAAATCCTCTCCCGGTTTTCCGTCCAGAATATCTGTTGGAGATGACTGCGGTGAAAATGCCACTCAGTCATGCTCTTCACTCCGTCCTCTGCAGCACCTGTTGTCACACTGACCTTGAACGCAGCAGTTGCAAGCCCGAAGAAGTTGCCAAAAACAAGCCCTTTCTCTCAGTTTGTTCAGAAAGACGGTTAAAATATAATGTTGAAAGAAGTTTTTCAGAAGAGGGATGTGTTAGAGCTGCTGTGCATCCACAGCGCAGGCTGGGCTGCAGGTCCCTCTGACTCCCTGAGAGGGAGCTGCCGGGGTAAAGGTGACAAGAGGTATTTATACTTTGACCACTGACACAGAGGAGGGTGTATCAGGGGCCCAATCAGTATAATAGATTATAAACCAGATCACATCAGGGGTCCATCGGGGCCTCTGATCTACTTATCCTCTGAAATTAGATCTGGTGCATTATCTTATACAGTAGTGTGTTTGTGGTTGCCTGGTCTGTTCTGGGAGTGATTAAGGTTGTTGCAATTTTTAGCTGTAGTCAAAAGTATGTGTTTCACATTCTACAGCGATCTGCAGCTGTGCAACAACCCGCAGTGCCGACTAGTGACAGTAACAAAGAACACCATCAAGTAAATGTATTGGCAGCATTACAGCTTTTAAAACAAAGCATACCTACTGCACGTACGAGGTGTGCGTCAGGTGTGGTTTATTTGGAAAATTCAGCGATGGCATAAAGGATAAAAGATACATGTTTTTCTGCTTTAATGCTACAATGCTACACATCCAGTATGTATATAATATATAATATAATATATAATATATTATTATTATTATTATTATTATATATACTTGTTGGTCTTCTGTCCTTCAAACACTGGGTACCTGCTCTCCACCTCAGCCTAGGTCATGGTGCCCTCATGTGACGGGTGGTACCTCAAGGGGGCGCTGCTGCACCTTTGGCCAATGACTTAAAAGGGAAGTGGCCGGGTGGCCCGGGAGATGCCAGTTTCCGTGGGAAGCAAGGGTGATTGTGTCTCTGTTGAAGGTGTATCGGTGAGTTTTAATGTTTTATAGGAGTTTTTAAACAAAGTATTTTTAATGTCTGTTTTGTGTAGGCCCAGATGAAGGCTGTACACCACGACTGGGATGAGTAGAGCTGTGTGTGAGGCTTACGGCGCACAGGTATATTTTTTTTAAAAGGCATTTTAGACATTAAAGGATTTTTGTAAATGTTAGATTGTAATGGTGTTTTGTTTGTGTTTTTATTTTAGACATTCATTGCTCCTGCTGTCCTTGTGCCGGTGTTTATTTTTGTTAGTCCGCCCCGGTCTTGGTTCTGTGCCGGTGAACACCTGTGAAGGGCGGACTAGCTCTTAAAATTCATTGTTTTTGTTTTGTCACGTCCCCGTAGTAAGATCTGTAGTCCACGAATGAATCCCTCTTTCATCACCGGACTTGTTGCCGTGTCTCATGTGTGCGGTGGTGTGGTTTTACACAAATGAAGTGCAGTTTGCCGTGTATTCGACACTTGAGGTTATTCGGGTCCGTAAACGGTTCGGTTTGTGTGACGCAGTCCACTGGGCCCCCTTATCCATGTGTCTTATAATAAATGACGTAACTTTAAGACTGTTTCCGACTCCATTCGTAGTTCGGCATTGCAACACTTAGTAAGATCTCGAACCAACACTGGTAGCTCAGTCACATGCAAAACAATTTAGTCAATCAGTACATTTAAAAAAAAAAAAACAAACAAGATATACCACACTCATACAAATGGCATTTATATGGAGCTACAGTCGCAGGGAAGCTGAAACACTGGAAAAGAAACATATGCTCATTTATTAAAAGACACGGCAAAAATAAATTCTCTGATCTAATTCCTGTTCATCCACCTGCCGGACATGAATGGATGTTCGAAGATGGAGTACATGATTCTGCCGATGCCAAATGAGGGCTCGATTACATTGGGGACAAACTCCTCCACTGTGGGAGAATAGAGATGTTTGTTTTCCCATAAGAACAATGCACTGTTCTGTCACAGAGTGAAAGGCTGGTTTGAAGTCACCTCTTATCGTGCAAGGTTTTCTGAAACCTCTTCACGTTGGCCATGTCTTCGGTCACTGCCAATTTTTGGCCCTCTGACTCGAAAATTTTTGGCCCTCTGACTCGAAGCTCAACTAACTGTAAATACAAATTAGCAAATTAAAAGAATATTGATAAATGAGTTAAGAAATGAAAACATTATGCTACTTTACTGATCAATAATTACCCAGTTTCATTGAGAAGCTTCTCTTGATCAGTGATGCAGCATTCGTCACAGACAGCCAGGTACTGCCGGACCAACTTTAGGCCATACCTATGGCTCCTTTGGCTCAAACTGGACCACATTTATGACCTTCTGTGATGAAGTTACGGAGCAAAACAGATACAAATTAAAAATATTTCAGAACGACTGAGAAAAATTTATGTTTTACTTAATGCAACTGAGCATTGGCTTTGCATCCTAATATATTAGGTCCAAATACAAAAGATCAAGAAGTAATATTGAGAGTTTTTTCTGGCTCTTATAGTTTCTGTTCTTGAAATTAAATTAAAAATAGAAGCTTGAGCATTGGCCTTCTATTTTTATTGCTCCTTCTGTACGTCTTAAGTGTAGGATTTGAAATGTAAGATAATAAAACAGTTGATGTCAATTCATTTCTGACCCGAGAACTAAGATTTTTAGCGTGAATGTAGCTTTTTGTTTTTTAAGTCATTCGTTTTAGCAAGTTCTGAAAAGGTTAAATGTAAAATTGTGCGGATTATAATCAGGTTGTCAAGACTGGGACGTAACAAGGATATGGGTTCTTTCAAAGCCTTTTCTGCCACCAGAGGGACTTTAGTGGCTCTGCAGTGACATGAGAGGTCATAGTACGAGTGATCTGCACAGCCCACGATCTCTATCCAGCCCTGACAGAGAAAAACAACCATGTATAAGGATAAACCAGGAAGATGTGGCCATTCAGAAGTGAGTTTATGAGAAACAATCAAAAGAGAGAGAGATTTACATAAAAGGCCTTGGATTCTGCATCCCAGCAGTCACATGCATAGTGAGCCATCACATTTTCCATATGCTGACGGAAACACACTTTATCTTTCGAAAGGCCCACTTTAATCAGGTACATGTAGATTCTTCCATTGAAGTAAACCAGCGCTGGATTGTCGATCACACCCTGCAGCAGACAGAAGATTTAAAGATGCTATCGTGTTGAAAGTCCATGAAATATCAGTGAAAAGATAAAGGCCCTTTTGCAGTTATATTTCAACCATCTGCACATATTTTGCCAAATAAATAAAATACTTCACCAAATTAAATACATTATTTTAATTGAAATAAACCAATATATACATATAGAATGCAGCTTCCTTTTTAGCTTATAGAACGAAATGGCATA